>NC_034604.1:55939286-55960414 GCF_900095145.1 Mus pahari
CCCTCCCCCTCTCCCATCTCTCTCTCTCTTTTTCTCACAGGGTCTCGTGTATACCAGGCTGCTTCAAATCCCCTTTGTAGCCCAGGATGATTTTGAACTTCTGATCATCTTGCTCCACCCCTCAACTGTTGGTATTACAAACGTGTAACACCACGCCTACACAATGATGGGGAGTGAACACGGCGGAGCCTTGTGCTTGTCAGCAAGCACAACTGAGCTACATCCCCAACCTGATCTATCCTCTCCCCTTTCTTCCTTCTAAATCGATTTACTATTATGTGTGCACACACACATGTACATCAGCAGGGTGGAGCGGGATGTGGTTGGGGTGAGCATGTCATGGTGCATGCATGAAGGTCAGAGTACAACCTGTGGGTCCATCATGTGGGGTACAGGAACCAAACTCAGGTTGTCAGGCAAGGCCATCTCCTTGGCTCCACAATTCCTCTTTCTTGTGTGGCAGCTTCTGCAGCATGACTCCGCAGTATCCAGCTTCCATGCATATAAAGAGTTAAGGATCTCTCTGAGAACTGTTTAAGGGAAGAAGTATGGCAGTCAGGAGCAAGCCAGAACACTGAAGCACCAGGAGTTGAGGGACTCCTTCTTGGAGGGCCTGGCAATTTCCGGCAGCCTGCACCACTGGGTGGTACCAGGAAATGCAATGAGTCCCAAAGCAGGCAGCTTTAGGTCTCTCAGGCCACCTGGGTGTCAAGTCCAAGGGAAACCCCCACTTCTGTAAATCCTGGCAGTTAGGCAAACTCCTCAGGGACTCGTGAAGCTGGTTCATCTCTACCAGAGGAGTCATTTCACTTGTCACTGGAAGAAGGGACAGATGGCTACCTGTGATGCCTCTCACCATAGCAAAGTGCATGCTGGCCTCCAGGCTCCCTCAGCATCACCATTACCTAGCTTTTCTAACCTCCTCCCTCCTCCTAAACTTCTCAAGCTTATCGAGCTTATGGGTTCCCCTTCCCTCAGCTACTCACTTTTCCTTATAACCCTGCTATTTTAACTCTGAGCTACACATCTCTCTCCGATATATATATATATATATATATATATATATATATATATATATATATATATATATGTAAATATATTACACACACGTGTTGATTCTTTCTCTAGAGAACCCAAACTAAGAATTTCTTTCCCACAGGATTTTCGTCAAGAAATAAGTGCATGAAATCATTTAGTGACTGCTTGGCACATTGCAAACATGAAATACATGGAAGCCATAAAAATAATTTGGAAATGTCAAATTGGTGCATCCTTAGGAACATAGATTTGAGCTGGAGTTTCCCTCTTAACTCCAAAAGGACTCAAGAAGAAATGGGACTAAAGAATAAATCAGCCAGAGACGACTTGCTTCCTGCAGACATGTTCAGTTGTCCTCACTGAAGGAAAGGAGATTCTAATGAAATCCAGGAGGTGGGAGCCAGGAGAGGCTGCTCAACAGCCTACACGGTAGAAAGCAGGCTAGTAGAAATTGTCACTATCAGGTTAAAACAGCAACCAATAGTATGTCTGTGCTATCTCGTTTATCCTAGGGCCTGCACACATGCAAGCAACCAGCACACGAAAGACAAAGGCATGGCACGGACTCCCAGGCACGAGCCAAGCTGACTCACTTACCGGAGGCTGACTTACGGGAAAAGAGAAGCCAGCATTTGATCTATGCTCAAGTCCTCAGGAAGGTCGGGCTTCAGGGAAGCTGGGGGTCCTATACAGAGCCATCAAGCAGCATGAGATACATCTGCCTCCACACCCTCCTCCTTCCTATGCTTTCTAATACCAGGCAATTCCTGTCCCATGGGAAGTGTTTAGGAAAATTAGAGGTGGAGAGGTGGCAGGCGACCAGAGGAAATGGTGTGCAGGGGTCGCATTAGCTACTGTCTCCGCCACTTTGGTTGACGCACTTTCCTCTCTTTGGTCCCCGTGTCTTCGTCAGTGAGATGCAGGGGTGGGATTGGTGACTTTGCAATTACTCTTTGTGCTTCAGTCATGATGATTGGTAGGAAGGTAAGATTGACATTCTCTGTGGAAGACCTATTCTCCCAGCGACTGGGCTAGGCAGAGGAGTATAGACTTGGAGACGCCTCTGATTGAGAATTAGAGACTTCTACAGACCCATGTTGGAAGTGTGTCTTTCTGTTACTTCTAGATGCTTCGTGGATAGTTACTTGAGTGGAAACAGCAGTAGTCATCTCAATAGGCTAACGACAGATTACATAAGGTATTGAAGACTCTCAAACACAGAGTAAGTGCGTCACTAAATGGAAACTGTTGTTATAATTGGGTAGGGTGGCGGGGGTCTGCAGTAGTGAATTAAAATGAATCAGAAGTGTTCTTTAAAAGAGAGGAACTTAACAATCCGCCAGGGTAAGTGGTAAGAGACAGAGAGTGTGGTCAAATGCTGGACAGCGAATGCCCACTGAGACACAGACGTGGCCATGTTTAGAAAGAAGATGGTTTCAACTGGAGACCAGAGGAGGCTTTGCTGGGAGGGGAAAAAAAGGAGGGGGGGCATGGGGCTGTGGCATCCCAGCATATGTTGGGAAACAACCCCAGCTTCTCTAAGGAAGAGTTCAATAGCATAAGCAAGCTGATAGATTCCACAGAATACCTAATGTCCTACCTGACAGCAATGGCCCTGCCTGAAACACCATACGTGTTCTGTATCTATCAAAAAGGAATACTTGGTAGCAGCATATCACAGCTATGGGGAGGAGGGACAGAGAAGAGCTAGAGAGCTTGCTGAGTGTCTTTCTAACTAGTAATTCAAATAGGGAACTTAAGGAGTAAACGTCTTCCAGCCAACCCTGTTTGCTTTACAAGGCTCACCCACAAGCTGTGCAAGTTTATCCTCTCCAAGGGCTTGCACAAAGCAAGGCTGCTTGCATAGGAGGTAGGTAAGACCTGAGTGAAGAGCAGGAGTAGACAGGGGGAACAGAGGCAGGGCCCACAAAGGCTACAGGCTCGCTGTTAAGGCTGGTGCCTCCTCACTGACACGAGGCACCGAGGGTGAGGTGGAAGGTCCTGCCAACACTTGGCATGAACAGACTTGGGCTATTCTAGTTTTGCAATGAACCTATTTTGGTATCTCTTACTTTATAGGTTGTAATGGGATTAAACAGGAAGCCACAGGTAAAGAAAGGGCCTATTGCAAAATACAGTGTCCCATAATAATAGCTGCTGCTTTCAAAAAATCAGAAAGCAAGCAAAGAAAGGAAAGCTTTTGCCAGGGTCTTTGGAGAAATGATGACAAAGTTGAATGATCCCTGAGCTGTTGGAATGTAGGAAGAACTGGGCCACCTGACCAGTTCAGGCTCTTTGTTTCGGCCATCTTCAGCCCCAGGAGTCTGGGCTGGGACTGATAAACAGAGCCAGGGACATATCCGGTATGTATTTCAGCAGCCCCTCCTTGGAGAGGACGCCAAAGCAGGTTTGTTGTGGGAAGCCCTCAGGGAACCGAGAGGAAGAGCCTGGGAGGACATGTGGGAAACCAAGCCAGCCAAGAGAAATGAAAAACACATTAGCTGGTGTGAAGGGAAGACGAGGGTGCAGAACCGCAGTCCGATTCATCGCTTTAAATGTTTCCGTCGTCCGCGGCAGAAAGTTAAAAAGAGCCAGAAACTCTGCAGGGCCGGCTCAGACCCAAACCTGCTGTAGGAAGACATCTCTGGGCCTTTCTGTCACACAGCGAATAAACCTCGATAAACCCTCACTCTGATGGTAGAGCTTGCACAGGTTGGCCTCCAGGTCGGTCTGCGGAGAGGACAGACATTTTGGGCATGTCATCTTTAACGCTAGTGAGCTGCCTGTGGTTTGTTGAGCACAGCTTTTGACCTCTTTTGGGACTCTGATTCCTTAACAAGGCATCTAAATAGGACATTATGGAGTCTTTTCTAGGTTTAAAAATATGTGGGGTGTGGGGGAGGAAGAGAGAGCAAACATTTAAGTAGAACTGGTTGCCAAGTACTTTACATATTTATGCATAGCACATCTCTGAGTCCTCACGGCTTCCCTTTAAAGAAGTCACTCATTCTGGCTTAGCTGTGAAGAATATGAGGCCCTCAAAGGAAGAGATATAGCCAAGGTTATACAAAGTTGAGATTTAAAGTCGTATCTTTTGCCCTTCAAAATCACAATAGAATTGTAGCAATGGGTATGTTTGTGCTCTGCAAATGCTTTCATTAAAAGAGTATATTCAGAATGTATTNTTCCCTTTATGTGGTCCTTTGATTATGAAATGGCCCCCATAGGTCCATGTGTTGGAACATTGGGACCCCCACTGGTGATGCTGTTCTGGGACCCTAGGAGCTAGAGCCTTGCAGGGAGCTGTGGGTCACTGGGGTGGGTTTTGATGGGATATAGTCCAGCCTCACTTTCTGTCGGTTCTCTACTTCTGGACCGCCAGTGCAATGAGATCAGCTGCCCTATATACTTGCAGCCACGCCTTTGCCTGCTGTGACAGGCTATGTTCCCTCAAACTGTACACCCAAATAAACCTTACCTCCCCTAAGTTGCCTTTTGTCAGGTATTGTTATTACAGCAATGAGAAAGGAATCAATATACCTCAGTCTGTCTCATGGCCCAGCTTTGGATATTTTAGAGGAAAGAGCTCTGATTTTGGAAGCGGGACAGGCTGATACATCCTCCTTGCTGAATTCCACAGTCCCTGATGTTATCACATTGGCGCCTTGAAATGGGTCATGGCATGACACTTTATGTCATAGAAACAGACCAGCATTGCTAATGAGGGACACGGTCCCCAAATCATGGGAGGCTGACTTTATGACATGGTACCCCATGCCATCTCTTCTTTCCCATGAGCTGAGAGGATACACACTCATAAGCAGATGGTGACCTAACATGTCTTGGAAATGGGAGAGCAGTTACTATCTCACTGGTCTGGCATAGACCGTCAGGGGTGTTATAACTTGGAGCAATGACAGCCCCACTCTGTCCAGCTGAGTAGAATCTCCTGTGGTTTCAGGAGGTCCTCTGGGTAATTTTGGTAACTGTAGCCTGAGAACCGCTCACTGTTAAACTGTTGCCCAGGCGACACTTAAACCTCTCCCTCGGGCTTTGGCAAGAGTACGGTGAGAGTAAGCACAAAGTCAGATCTCTAGAAGGCCGGAGCACCAAGCATGGGGCTGAATTTCACTTCCATTGCTGTAATCAGGATAGTTTTTTACCTTGTCTGGTGAACTGTTGGGCGTGGTAAACAAGAAGCTTGCCTTGGCTCTGTCGCTCAGAGGGCTAGGGGGAAGCGCCTTTGCACTCTCTGATCCTGTATCTGGTTTTTGACCGTGGCATGCTTTGGTCTGGAGATTAAGTGACTAATGGGACCAATAAACCTGTGCCACTGCCCTGACCCATGTGGTTTCTGGAAGTCTCTGTTCCTTGCCGTGGCTACTCCCCAACACTGACCACTGACTCTGAGCTGGCTGGCGAGATAAGGCTATTCCAGCCTCTTTTCCAGTATCCACAGCAAACCCCAGGTTAGCTTTTTATGCTGTGATATCCCAATCAAGGAGCTACTTGGCCTTAATTTCAAAACATCCCTTTCTCCTTCAGTCTGTAGGACAGAAGCAAGCTTGACAGTGACAGTTACTGTGATCTTGCCAGATGATGCCTGTCTGGGTTTCTGCTTCGTCCGTTGGTGTTTGCCAGTAGAGATCTATTGGCGTTTTCTGTGGGCAGATACTTTATTATCTTGCAGGAAGTTCCGAATTCTTGGCCCCTAGCCACAAAATGCCATAAAACCAGCTTCGTCATGGTGACAACTCCAAACACCCCCACACGTATGTAGGAGGCCACATTAGCTGAGTGTTCCTCGGGTCTGTGTTCCTGATACCCCAGCTTCCTTGTCTGGTGAGTGAACCAAGTTCTCCAGAACCAGGACTTCAGTACTGCTTCAAGGGGAGGGTGAGCACACCCCGGACCTGGTGGGGACCTGCACTGTTTAGGTTTAGGTTTATTCAACCCATGGCAATGTATAAAAGAACTTGCTTGGTCAAAGCCGCCGGTGGCTAAAATAAAAAAGTGTGAAGCCACTGACTTGGCTCAGGGGCTGCTAAATGACAGCCTCCGAGTCCAGAGCACTTTGCAGACATGTTTGGTTTGGCGTGGGATTTTTGAGATAGCTGAGGCTAATGTCTAAAAAAAAAATTCCAGATTTTTTAGCTTTTGGAGGAAATAGATATTCAAAACAAGGGAACAAAAAGGCCTGGCAACACGGACTCCAGATTTCCACAAGGGTGATTGGGTGGCTGCTGGCTGACTGAGGTTGCCCCCTATGGGAGAGCTCCCTTTGCCCTTCTCCCTGTCCTTGCGTTCCCTGGGCATCTGCAGGGAATGCTGGGATGAGACCACTGCTTTGCAATCTAGAATATCAGGGAGAATCTTTGAAATTCCAAAGCAGAAGCCTTAGACCAGTGAAAATCTCTGGAGGTGAGGCCCGGGTGTTATTATTTTAAAATTCCCCTCAGGTGATTTTTTTAATATAATATACTACAACAAATTTATTATTATTAAACTAGAATAATTAATAAAACTAATGAGCCATAAATTATATAAAACTATATATAGTATTTATTATATTTATGGTATTTCCACTGTATATAGAAATATAAACTCATATGCATGGATATTTCTATAAAAGACAATTATAACTATAAATCATGAGTTACATAGTATGGATAGTTGGTGATGTAATACTTAGAGCATTTTGTATTCTTTAAATTATTATCAATTTTTGGCTATGAACATTCATTAAATTTTAATTGGAAAAAAGTAGATCTTTTTCAACAGTGAATCATTTGCCTAGAAAATTATTTCTTTGTTCTAAGACAAGGACTAGTAAATGATTATCAGCAGGGCAAACAGACTGACACCTATTCTTACATCATAGTCCTTTACAGACAAAGCTTGAACTGTCAGGAAAGGGATACCCACCCGACTTCAGGTGATATCAAATTTGGAAACCTGCCCCCGGAAGTTTATCTCTCTAGAGGGCTTTTCTTTTTTCTCTTCCCATTCTCCCTGGATGCCCCAGCTTCTTCTTCTGCCCTTGCTGTTGCCCAGACACACCCTATCAATCCTCATGCTCAGTTGTTGAAGTCTTCCTGGGAGGTACACTAGCTCCGACGTCCAAGGTTCTCTCTAACTGGAACCAGTTAGCGATGTTCTTTCCATAAGGCTCCAAAAAAGCTTAGACCTCTCTGCTGGGCCCTCAGCCACCCTCACAGGAAAACTCTACAGGAACTGACACTCGCCGGCTCCCCTCAGCCTCTGCCACAGAAGCAAATCAAAGCTCCTGCCTGATTCTTCACATCTGGAGGGATAATTTCAGGGCCCCCTGATATCTCTCTCTCTCTCTCTCTCTCTCTCTCTCTCTCTCTCTCTCACACACACACACACACACACACACACACACACACACACACACACACTTTATTTGTGGAGATGTCAGAAGCATCCATGAAGCAGGCATTCTCAGCTTTGGTACTCCTGACAGTATAGTATGTTCTGCTTTCTGCTTTGGGTAATGTGCATCAGCAGGTGATCAGCAACATCTGTCCTAGGTCCCTTCAGGACAGATCCACTGAATGCCACTGCTGGAAAGTCATTAGGGCAGGGATGAAATGTGTGAATATGCATGACTATCCATGACTATCCAGGATCGATGCTATGACTATATCCAGGTCTCTGCCATGACTCCTTCTGGACTTCTGGCATTCCTCTATCCCTTTATGGTCCTGCCTCAGGATCTGCACATGGGTTGGTTACACCTGCAGATATCAAAACCACGGTGCTCAAGTCCCTTCTGTAACCTGGCAAAGTGTTTGAGTACAGCTTTCTCTCTTCTCCCTATACGGATGAGGTCATCTTTTGCTTACTTATTATATATAATACCTTGTCAAGGAACCATAAAGAGTTGGATTGTTTGGGGAATAAGGACAAGGGAAAAGACTGTTCATATTCGGCATGGATGTCCTTTTTTCCTGAAAATTTGTGATCTGAATATGTCTTATATTCAGTTGGTTGCCATGGCAAGAGGAGGGGGACTACTCACTCGATAAATCTGGCATCCTTTGATTCCTCTGGTTGTCTCAGTTGAGACATTACCGCATCTTACTGCCTCCATTAACTGAAACGTCTCAAGCCTCTCCCTCCCTTTCCTGCCATCGCCACGTGTGCTGATCTTGCCTCTCCTTCCCACCTTTGATGAGGATGGCTGCAATGGTTTCATTCTTCCATTTATAATGGATACTTCTCATTGTACCCAGGAGCCTTTAAGAACTGTAAGCCAGATTGTGCCATTTGTGTAAGAGCCTTCAAAGACTTCCCCTATTTAGGGTAAACTCTGTAGTCCTTGCTAAGGCCCTTGAAGTTGAGCTGGCCCCAAACCACTCTCTCTCCAATTCCCCGATTATGTTCTCTTTATTCCATGCCAGCCATATTGGCTACCTTCCTCTCCTTGTCCATTCTCTCTCTCTGCCTTTCCTCCTCCTCCTCCTCTTCCTCCTTCTCCTCCTCCTCTTCCTCCTCCTCCTCCTCTTCTTCTTCTTCCTCTTCTTCCTTTCTCTCTACAGTTGGTTTCATCTCCAGCTTTTGATTTTAGGTTGAGTACTGTTTTACCTCCCAAGACCGTAAATGTTATTAAATGTTCATAAGATAAGGTGAATGAATGCATCACAAAATATCTTTTAAGCAAATTATAACAAACTAAAATTAGCACATTTATCTTTCCATGTCCTTGTTATCACGTGTTTTACTCCATGAGTATGTTTGGTATCAAAACCTTGTGCTTTCCTCTTGCTGGAACCTAGCACAGGGCCTTGCACACGCTATGAGCACAGTAATTCCCTGGAAGGGATAGATGACTACATAGTGCTATGCTTCAGGGCTTAGGCTCCGCAGTGCTCACATAGCAAATACTGACTGATGTTCTTGACAGAGTGACATTTCATGATGCCCCACAGGCTCCAAATCAGCAGACTGTCAATCTGTAACAGGCTACTAAGAATTCCATAGTCACTCAAGGACTATTACTATCTTTGTGTCTCTGTGACCATAATAGGCTTTTGGTTGTATTTCTTAGCATCTTAGGGAGATGGAAACCTAGAGGCGTTCAGACCACAGGCCCTTCACTTGATGAGCCGGGGAACACACCAATTAACATTGTGTTTTGATCACCAAGTGCTATGCATCACATTAACAGGTAAATTAGGCTGAGATGATAGCTCAGTCAGTAAAATGTTTGCAGTAAAAGCTTGATGACCTCAACCTGAGTCAGAATTTACATTAAAAAAAAATCTGGATGTGGTGATATGTGCCTCTAAATCCCAGGGCTTTGGAAGTAGGGACAGACAGATTCTTGGGGCTCACAGGCCAGCTAACTGAATATAGACAAGTTACACAGAGTTTTCCTGTAGTCTTTACATGCATGCCCATACAAGTGCTATACAGAGAGAGAGAGAGAGAGAGAGAGAGAGAGAGAGAGAGAGAGAGAGAGAGAGAGAATTTCTGCATTCTTGATAAGCAGGCCAAACCACCTTGAGCCACTGGTGGAAAGCCTGGTGTTCTTGTGGGCCAGACTTGCCTGCCCTGGTGCTTAGTCCAAAGCTCTGGGCAATGATTTGGATTTGGCTGTTGGAGGAAGACGGAGACTTGATTTTCATCAAAAGCACAGGGTTAGCAGAAAATTTCGTGTCCAGAGTCTGTGGTACTTCCACCTATCTATTTTCAAAGGAGAATTGCATTATTCAGGGGAATATTACAGTCTCTTAAGTTAAATTAGAGATGGCTTAAAGTCGAGTAAGCTTTCATGATCCATCAGCACAGTATAGAGGGAATAGCCCTGGAGACGGAGTCCTTAAATATTATTAGAAAGGAGAGATGAAAAGCTAAAAGGAAAAAAGGAGACAGAAGGATATTAAGAAAGGACGGGCGCCCCGCAAGTGCAAACTGTGGTTGAGATCAGAACCTCAAAGGTCAGGGCGAAGAGGACTGGTAACGGTGGGAGTGAGGGGCTTCTGTGGTTTTGTCTCCCTCTGCTAAGAATTTGGCAGGTGACACCATACAAGCGCCCTTCCCGTCCAGCCTTACATACAACGGAAAGATTAGATGGAATAAACACAGATTCCCGCAGTTTCATATACTTTTCATTTTTGTCTCAAACCTACAAACTGACTCCTGACTTGAAATGAAGGCATGGCCTAACACTTTCCCTGTCCCCCATGACAGACTGAGACAACAGCAGCAAACGTCGAAGGCGATTCCTCTCCTTAGGCGCTTAAAGAAGTTCCTGAGGACCCCCCCGAACACCGCACCACTTCTTTTCTTAGACCCCTAAATCCAAACATGTTCAATTAGAACTGAGCGTAAAAGTCTTTACATCTATATACATGATTTTGAAGATTACAAAAATACCATTATGTGTAAGTCTCAAAAAAATAATAAAATTAAAAAAAAAAAAAAAAAAAAAAGCCTAAGAGATGATGTTCTCAAATTACCAGCAAGGAAAACAAGACTTTCTAGGAGTAAGTGGCCTCCCCAAAGCCACCTGTCATGCCAGTCGGCAGACTTACATTTTCAGCTCCTTCCCTACAAATTTCTTCTAGCACAACACCCCAGGGACCTGCATACTCTAGGTACCGGGTCCTGTTGCTTCAAGGCAGGTTGGCTAATGGGAGTCAATGACTGGATGCTGGAGGTGAGGATGGGAGAGGCTGGATGTTTCTTCTGTACTTTCTGCGTCTATTGGCAAACCCATCAGCGGCTTTGTGTGCCGGGTGCCTCTAGGTCCTGTCAAATGTCTTGCTTTCCAGGATCTGGTAATACCATTTTTTATATTCCTCCAGGTTCAAGAGCAAGAACAGCTTCCTGATGTCAATCTGAGTGGTGTCCAGCTCCCATTTATCCTCTCCGTTTTTTTTTTGTTTTTTTTTTTTTTTTTCAGTCACACATGCATTTGATTTTGCATCTGGGATTTCCCTTACTTTATCCATGGCACCTATGTTTCAAGCCTTCCAAGTGGGCACCTGAGGCAGGGGTAGTGCTGAACCCTATAAATAACTGAGTGAGCCGATACGTGCTTAGCAGAATGGGGGTTGGATCTACAGGGTGGATACTCTGGACAAAGTTCTAAGTGGGGTGGAGAAGGATATAATAAGAGGTCATCATGCTGCAAACGTATTTTTGGAATTTTTCATTTAATATTTTTTTGGCCATGTTTAGTCACAGATAACTAAAACCAAAGAACGGGAAGTAAAGGAATAAGAGGGGGGAAATATTCTGTCCAGTTTCTTAGGCTGAAGTACCTGGAAGCTGTAATCCTGGGCCTCAAAATAAGTTGCTGGGTTGTGCAATTTCCTATGAGAGAAAGAGAGAGAGAGAGAGAGAGAGAGAGAGAGAGACAGAGACAGAGACAGAGACAGAGACAGAGACAGAGACAGAGACAGAGACAGAGACAGAGAGAGACAGAGAGAGAACCTTCTATTACTGAAACCTCTAGTCTTGGCCCTCTGACTTCTAGCATAGAGACTGATGGTGCAGGCACTGCTGTGCTATGTAATATATTCTGTTTCTAAAGCAGTAGGAGGCGCATAGAGAGTCTTGAGAGAGCCTGATTGGGTCACAGTTCATCATCTGTGCTTTACAAGACTTCCTTATCAGAGCAGGGTTCTTTTTTTTTTTTTTTATGTTGTATTATCATTATATTTTATGTGTACATCCTTGTTCAGTTGTGAGCTAGCGAAGGATAGGGAACTGCCAGGGACTGAATTGTGTTCTTGCGCAACTCAGTTTTCATCTCTGGGTCTCAGCACCTCTGAACATGACTGTGTTTACAAAGAAGATTTTGGAAGAGGAGGTGAAGCTAGAAGAAAGCTGTTAAAATGGTCCTTAATACACCCAGATTGTTTCTAGTGTAAGGAGAGAGGTACTGAAAGTGGGTGTATCCAGAAAAATATACCACATGAAGCAGCAACAGTGGGTTGGGCATGCGCAGAGGAGACTCAGGAACTCAGCCCTGCAAATACCCTGATCCTTGGCTTTCAGCCTTCAGAGTGGTAAGAAGAACAGAAGTGCCCATCAGTTAAGCTACCTATCCCGACATACTCGGTTATGGCTACCCAGTACACTAATGCCGGAACTAGAACGTTTGTTTATTCATGCAGCGAACACTTAGGAACACCCACTATGCCCTGATTTGTATAATAGGATGTGGAAGACTGATAAAGAGAGACAAAGCATGCCCCCTGCTCCCAAGAAGTTTCAGGTCTGGTGGGAGAGACCGGTGATCAGAAGATGACAAAGCCAGAACGATTTGTCCTGAGAAGGAAGGGATCGTATGCTCAGAGTCAGGTGAGATGGGAGCGGATAAGAAAGAGACATCCAGAAGTGTCTGTCTCTGCCGGTCCCGTGCTCATGGCCAGCGCTCTGCAATGCTGCCGACTCTTACCAAAGGAGTGTTAGACAGGCTACTACCGTGACTCAATACCTGGAACAATAAAAAGGGGAAAGTTATTCTAGTTCACAGTTTCAAAGGCTTCCGCCCATGCCTGGATGGCTTTATTGTTTGAGGGCCCATGGAGAGGAGAACAGTTCATGGAGAGAGAGAGTGTGTGTGAGAGAAAGCAGTTCACAGTGCATTAGCTGGGAACCAGGGAAGAGTCACAGGAAGGGACCAGGGCCAAGTTAACCTCTTTACATACTCCCTTCTCCACATGGATCCGTTTCCTCTAAGTGGGCCCCACCTCCTACAATCTCACAACGTCCTAAGAGTCCACTGAAATCTTGAACGCAGTAATAGATTATAACACTAATTAGGTCAGAGCCCCTTTGAGCCAGAGATCGGCACAGACTCCCTCAGGTCTGCTCTGTCAGTCTTCCGGGATTCCACAGTTGAAGTTGACAATCAAGATCTCTCATTGCAGAAAGCGGTCCTGTCTTCGTTCTCCATATGGAATACCTTCTTCAAGTTAAGCAAAGAGCAGAGGGTCCGGCTGCTGTGTGTAGACTGTATAGGGCATCTGGGAATGGAGACAGTAGACCAGCTGGTAGGTGGAGAGGGAAGGAAGTGGCTTCTCGCTTCAGCCTTGTCACAGGCTGGCCGTGATCTGGGTCCACGCCCTTCCCCTCTCTGGACCTTCATTATGTCATCTTCAAAATAAGGAGATGGGGGTACTTATCTCTTCGGTCCCTTGTAGATTTCCCCAAATCTAGCAATGCTGAAAGGAAACAGAACAGGGAAAGAGGAAAAGGTTGGAAGACAAAAAGAGGAACGTCAGGATGGCAAGCAAGAGCAGAAAACAACACAGAAAAAAGAAAACAAAAAAAATAAAAGAAACGAGAGAGAGAGAGAGAGAGAGAGAGAGAGAGAGAGAGAGAGAGAGAGAGGAGGAGAAAAAGAGATGGAGAGGAGGAAGGGGAAAAGGGATAGGTAGAGGAGAGGGGAAGGGAGAGGAGAGGGGGACAGGGGGACAGGGGGAGAGAGGGACAGAGAAAGAGAGGGAGAGGGGGAGAGGAGGAGAGAGGGAGAGAAGGAGAGGGGGAGAGGAGGGAGAGGATGAGGAGGAACTAGTAAACTGGAGTGCCAGGTAAACCCCTACACTTGGTCTCAGACGTTCTTCATACCCCTTTGCAATAACTGGAGGCTGGGTCCTCTAGTGGTTCATGGTAATGATGGATTTAGCTGTCTAATCACCAGGCTACACAAACAAGTACATTTTTCAAGCCCTCTCAGCTGCAGTTTGGTTTACATGTACACTGGGAATAATACCATCAAAACTGCATGGATCCTGTGTGCATTAACTAAACAATGATTGTAATACCTTTAATATAGAACCAGCTACGTGTACTGTTGGTGGTGTCAGCATGGGTAAAACAGAGGACTTGGGTAAGCTGACTTTCAAGTGTCTGCCAGGTAGTTTCTGTGACTCTATATGTGCTACACTATCCTGCTAGTCCAGGGCAATGTAGCGGATCCTATTACGAATGTGGCATTTTTCTGTGTGTCCCGTGTTATGGAATATGAAGTGGGGACGTTTCTTGAAGAGGATCCGGAAGCCAATGGGTAAGATCACGGCTTCTCTCTCCTTACAGTTTCATTTCAAAGCATGCTCTGTTAGCTTCCAAAAACCATGATTTTCTTCAGGCATGGAGTTAATTTCAAATAGTGAAAAGATCCTGAGTGCTCATGAGATGGTGTTGGCTCAGTGTGACCATGAAAGTCTTCAAACCAGGGCTTGGGTTTGAAAATTCGAGGAAAGAATGAAGACCTGGAAATTCACATTCCCTCCCAAATGAGAGGCAAAGATCAGTGTCAAATTATGGAATCAGCAGAAGAAAATGGGGGTGGTGGGTTAGGGTTCTTTTTAGAGGGTTTGACACCCAAGGCTGAGGAGTCAGAACTCCATTCTGCAAGTCCAGTGATATCATGTCACATTATTATTATTATTATTATTATTATTATTATTATTATTATTATTATCATTATTTTCAGAGCTGAGGATCAAATCCAGGGCCTTGCACTTGCTAGGCAAGTGCTCTACCACTGAGCTAAATCCCCAACCCCTCGCTTTATTTTTTTTATGTATCTGTGTGAGTGCCTGAACATACATACTGTGGTATATGACACACATGGTACATAACTGGCACATGCATGCAGGGCCAGTGGAGACCAGAAGACAGTGTTGGGTCTCCTCGGAACTCTAAGTTCCACATGGTTGCGAGCTGCCAGGTGGGTGCTGGGAACTAATGCCAGGTCCTCTCTCAACCACAGAACCATCTCTTCAGCTCTAGGTCAATGTTTCACTCTAGATCAACAAACCATAATCACTTGTGCACAACCAGATGACACTGAGTGATGAGGTTAGAGATTATGGAAGTAATGTGGGAACGAACCACCGCCACCAAACTGCTGACTCGGATGGATTCACGATGTGCAGAACACCTCAGACGCCATCTCCCCAGACCAATATTTGAAAACATGTTCCACTTGGCAATAATCACCCCTACCGTGCAACCTATCTTTTGTTTTCTACTTGTTACATCATAGCTCATTTAGTACCTGGTAAGTGCAGCTTGATGATGGATGTCATGCTCCATGAATGAGCCATGAACCTTCTTCCTGGATGGAGAATAATGATCTTGATGACTGTTTCCAGAAGAAGCACAATGGATAATTCATCCGGACACATTGAGAATACAGAATGGCTTGGTATTGGTTTTCTTGTTGTTGTTTGTCTTTACCCCGGAGTAGTTCAGTGGTCTTGGGAAAATACTGGGCAAGGCTCGCTAGCAAATCTTTTCTGATAGGGAGTGTAGTTTTACAACCTCAAGTATCTCAACTAGATGAGTTTAATAATTGGACAGTCACTATAAGTCCTTAGTGGATTTCTCTAAGACAGTATAGTTCAAATCGTTGCCTTTTAATTTGGACACCACTGTGGTTGGTCTCAACTGCCAGTTGACTGGATTGGGGGATACCAAAGAGAGTAGTGAAACACATCTCCTGATGTTTATCTGGTGTTTACCTCAGGCCATTTCCTGAGACTATGGGCTGTGGGACACCAACTGAGGGAGAAAGACTCACCCAATGTGGTCAACTTTAACCAGTAGGCTGGCCAACATGAGGAATGAAAAAGAAAAATGAAGGAGCTATCTTACACCTGCAATGTGTAAGCATTGCATTTCTGAGCAAGTGTGTTCACTGCAGCTGCCATCACCCACATCAGGCCCCAGCCTTGGCAGTGAGATGTAGTAGCAACACACCAGGGAGCTTCAAGGCTCATAGCCTTGGTCAAGGGGGGGGTGGCAGGGGGCAGCATCAGTTCTTGTTCTGAGGAACCTTGCTTTTGGACTAAGCATCTACCAAGGAGTACTCTACCTCTCTAGCATGAAGACAGAACAGCAAGATTTGGCAAAGTAAATGATTTCTACTAGACTGCCAGTACAAAAATCTTTATTTTTGTGTACTTGTGTTTTTTTCTTTATATATCTATACACACACACACACACACACACACACACATGCACGCATGTGAATGTGTGTGTGTGTGTGTGTGTGTGTGTGTGTGTGTGTGTGTGTGTGTGCATATGTGTAGAACTACAGAAGTGCTTCTGTTCCTCTGAAGAACTCTGGCTAGTATAGTTATTTGCAGTTGGAAATACATTCTGCTACAGGATCTCAGCTTCTCTGCATGGAAATGGCTCCACCTTGCCTGTGAAGAGCAGTCAGCCTCCAGCCAAGTGTCCACCATTGTTTGCCGTGGGAGTCATCTTGGGTGAGACAGTTCTCCTTTATAGGTCTCAGTTTTTTTATAAAAGGTAAAGGATGTGCTTGCTGGCTTGGTGTTCCACTCAGTTCTCTA
Organism: Mus pahari; assembly: GCF_900095145.1. Classification (NCBI taxonomy): domain Eukaryota; kingdom Metazoa; phylum Chordata; class Mammalia; order Rodentia; family Muridae; genus Mus; species Mus pahari. The sequence continues at coordinate 55,955,675 of NC_034604.1, forward strand.
GGATACTTTCTATCTATCTATCTATCTATCTATCTATCTATCTATCTATCTATCTATCTATCTATCTATCTATCTATCTATTTTCTTTTTGAGACAGGGTTTCTCTGTGTAGTCCTGGCCATCCTAGAATTTACTCTGCAAACCAGGCTGGCCTTGAACTCACAGAGATTCCCCTGCCTCTGCCTCCCAGAGTGCTGTGATTAAAGGCATGTGCCACTACTGCTCAGCCAGCTCTCTGACCATTTATGTCTGTATTTGGAAATCCCTTAATCTTCTGTTCCTGAATATCAATTGATTTCATCAGGGACACTCTTGCGTCCTGGTAATTAGACCCTGACTCTGTTCTCCCACGATGAGCTTCGGTCAGTCATGCACACTGCTATTGCTTTATCTTCCAAACAAGAGGTTTTAGAAACGCAACCTCTAACCACAGATCTTTCACTTAATACCGAGGTCATCATCCAAATCAGGCAGACTGAAAGAAGCCACAGGAAGCCTGCGAAGTTAACGATGATTCTGTTGACATTTCCTGGAACGTAACTGAATACCTCTTACTTAACTACATACAGTCAGAAACAGCTACTACAAGTGTCTTTAAAAAAAAACCAAAACATCAAGTCCCGTGAGAATGGTGTGGAAAGTGATGGATCAATTAGGGGAAAAAACAATCAGTTTAAAAGCCTATTTTGTAACACATGCAGGTACAATATAATGGTAAGTGGGAAAAGAAACACACAAATCATACTTTAACAGAATATTAATTTTATTGAATATATAATGTATATCACCTACCATCTATATATATATTGTACACATATATGCACACATACATGTACACACATGTATACATACACATAAACACATGCATATACATGTATGTGTACATATGTATGCATACATGTATACATATGTATATACACATATATGTGCATAAATGTATATATGTGCATATATGTATATGTGTGATATATATGTTTTATATATATATGAGACACACACACACACACACACATATATATATATATATATATATATATATATATATATATATATATTTGGGATTTGGGGAGAGAGAGAAACAGAGACATACACACACAGAGAGAGATGATCTGGGCTGATATTCCCAGTGCTAATAAAAACAGTTGTTCAGAAGGAGGAGTGGATTTTCTTTGCTTCTTTATATGATCTTGCACTGTGAGATTCCCCTCAGTATGCATTCTCTGGCCTAGGCAGTCAGCAAATAGTTCTTACATATTAAGGATGAATCACCCTTGTCCTGGACACTGGAGGTCACATCTAGAGCAATGAGTCAAGCTCCTTGATGTACCCATTGGCACACATGGGAAGATGCCCAGCGATTGAAGATAGACCATGCCTCCACCTGCCATGAATGGTGCCTTTGAGCTGAGAGTAATTTACCAGCTCAGTGATCTGAGTTTCTCCATCTGTAAAATGGGTCAGATGATAAAGTTCATAATTTCTAGGGAACCTTTAGCATTTGAAACCACAACTCTCTTTGTATGCACATGTTTACCCCTTTGAAAGTCATGGAACCCTCTCAGACACCAAGCAAGTCTCGCTCCTTTTTTGTTTTCCAGTTCATTGCCCTGTGTCTTAGGGGTCTGAATGGGATGGCTGCCCTGTGCTGGGATATATGGTTTGTTCTCAGTGTGAGATTTCTCTGTGAATTTAACCTGCTGAGGAATTTAACAACGGTAGGGAGACAGAGAGAGCTTTTTTTCTGCCAAGTCTGGCTCTGTATTTCAGAAACCTCATACACACATAGAATGAAAGAGGCAGCTGCCAAGAAAGCAAGTAAGGAGACAGACGGAGAGACATGTTGGCTAGCTAGAGACCCCTGAGGGCTGTGATCTTTGAGAGAGCTCACCTGGGGAAAGAACAGCATGGCTACTGGAAGAAGCTCTCCATCTGCACAGAGCACCTGTACCAGGCCCTTGGATCCTGGGAGATGAGAAAGTGTGCGGCTCAGCCTATTTATAGTTGGGGGAAATGAGGCACAAAGAAACAAAGTGACTCACAGGCCAAGGATTTCTGACTTCAGGGCCTCCTCTTGGCTAATGTGAAAAGCAGACTCCACTTAGAGTCATGTCGTGAAGGAGAATGTGTCTGCTGGTGCCAAAGTGGCCAGGAGTAGTGTGGGCTAGGGCTGAGGGGACCAAGCATCCTCTGCAGAGACTGCAACATATGCTCTGGTACCTTAACCAATGCTCCCATAACCCAAAAAGGGCTATTATGAGTTATAAGGCTTGTGTTATGAAACAATAGATCAAACAAGAGCGCTAATCAAAACTTGAGTCAGGCAGATGATAATCTGTGTGGAGAGCACGAAAACTCAGGCAAAAATAGATCAGAGACACTTTCCCAAGAGACCCAGAGCTGGAGATCCTCAAGCGAAAGATTGGAGGCGGTGAGAGCCACACAAGCCATTTGCCTGGAGACCCAGGACTGGAACAAATGGTCTTGTCCCATTCTGAGTCTGCTATCAGCACATTTCCTCACAGACAATTCTGGGGTTGATGTCTTCACCAAAGGAACAAGGTCTATACAGTGACCTGTGGGTCACAGCCATCGGAAAACACACACTTCCAATGGTCTTAGAAACTGAGGCACTGCTCAGTACCAAATTATGGAGTAGAAACAAAAATAAATTTCGGTCGGGGGCTCCTAAGACTATCAGAAATATGTGTGTTTTCTGATCGTCGCTATCCACAGGTTGAGAACCACTGGCCTAAGAATAGATAGCAATCAAAGTGACCTCAGAGCAACTGTGCACGTGCTAGTGACCATGGGAAGTGCTTTAGGTCTGTGAGACTTCCCTACGCTAAGAGGTAATGAATCAGCAGCATTACAGGGAGGTCTGTGTCTGTGGTTCCAGTGGCACAGGTCATGGAAACTCCCAGCAGCTCAATATAGCCAAGAAGTACTAGGAACTGCGGTGAGGGTTGACCCTTATTTGAGTCAAGGGTGAGGGCAACCTGTCTCCAGCCCCAGCTACCTTCTATCCTGAAGGAGGAAGAGTCGTTGTGTTTTAATACACCTACTAGTTTCATTAACCCAGCATGTCTTCTAAGGAAGGTGTTAGTGAGGCGAGCCCCAGCTCTTCCAGTCTCTAAGGGCCTGAGCTCTTGGCATATGAGTAGTGACTTTCTAAAGAAGCCTTGAGTTCCTTGGAAGTTTGCTACTGTTTCCATGGGAACAAATACCACCCCTCAGGACAGTAGCTTTTACTGAGTGTCTGCCACTCAGTGGCAGGATTTCTGTAGGGGTCCCTTTGTGTCCCTATTGCTGCTCTTACTTTTCCAAACAGGGGGTTGGAGGCATTGCCATTTCAGTCTTTTCTTTTCTTTCTTTCTTTTTTGAAACAAGGTGGAATAAAGTTCATTTGGATGTGGAAGCTTTCTCCAGGTCACAGGAGTCCAAGAAAGGCAGAGGTAGGATTCGAACTCGGTTGGAGCACCTTGTGCCCTGTGTATTAGATAATATGGCTCTATCAAATATCACAAGCTCAGTCTCCCAATCCAGATTCTTCTGCACCCTTCCCTCTCTGCCAAGTGGGGTCTCAAGCGCTAGGTAACATGTGGGGTGGATAAACTCCTCTCAGAGGGTCAGGGAGTAACCCAAGGCAGCGAGGCCATAAAAGATCTAGATGAGACAATGGGTCATTCCTGTTAGAGCACAAACATCCCTGAGGAAGAAATGTGCTTGGCTTACAGATGTGAGGGGGCATAATAAGGGTAAACATTAGAAAAAATGGATAAAGACCTCAGAACATATATGGAACATGGGAATTTGTGGTAGAGGAAGCTGTTGGTGGAGACCCCTCCACATTGCATGTAATGTGATCTGTCACAGCAGTCAGAGAGCTCCTTACACAGAGCAAGGATATCCTCTAGTGTCCCTGACAGCCTTCCAGTTCTGATTCAATAAGTCCCTAGAAACTCACTCATTACCTACTATACTGTTCCAATTGTTAGAAAGGTCTAGACATCACGTTGAACCAAGCACCTGCTTCCCGGATGTCTGCACCCTTCGGGTGAGTATCTGCCCTTCGGTTTATAGCAACCGAGTTCCACTTCCTTCTTACCCAGCAGCCCGCTGGATCTATGAAGACAACTTTCAGTTTTTATATTGGTGTTCCCCAAAGTGCATTGAGCAGAGCCGTCGGCCTGCTCATCGTTGTTACTAGGTGTCCTTATAAAACAAACAGATAAAACCGGTTCCATAAATAGCATCCGTGGGCAAGCCTGGTTAAACCAGGTCAGCCAGGTACACTTCCTGTAGGGTTCTCAGAGCTTTTATGATGTGACCAGAAGTTGGATTCCAAAAGGGAAATACAGGACAGGCTGTTCTCTAAACCTTTGACCTTGAGGCCCTGCTTTCCCCCAGTTTGTCCTTTGCTTGTTTCCATAAGTACTGAGAGAAATAGCATCTGGAAACACCTTCTTCTGCATATCTAGATGCTTGCCGTCATTTCCCACGCTGAAAGCTCGGTGAGTCCTGATGTTTACTGCCATTTGACTTTTCTCTCCCAGGGCTAAGAGATGCCAGCGCTGCATGCTCACTGAGAGGGTTTTTCTGTGTATCCCTGGCTGTCCTTGAATTTGATTTGTAGACCAGGCTGGCCTTAAACTCACATCTGTCTCTGCCTCTGCCTCTGCCTCTGCCTCTGCCTCTGCCTCTGCCTCTGCCTCTGCCTCTGCCTCTGCCTCTGCCTCTGCC
>NC_034604.1:55960444-55969686 GCF_900095145.1 Mus pahari
CTCTGCCTCTGCCTCTGCCTCTGCCTCTGCCTCTGCCTCTGCCTCTGCCTCTGCCTCTGCCTCTGCCTCTGCCTCTGCCTTCTGAGTGATGAGACTAAAGGTGTGCACTACCACTGCCTGTTGCTCAATTACCTTCACATGTCACCTAAGCAGAAAATGTTCTGGATGCAAGTATGTTTCATGGAACATTTCGGATATCCTTACAAGGAAAAGTATCTGCTACTCATCTGAAATTCAGATTTAACTGGGTAGACTCCATTTTTAATTTGCCAAATCTGACATCCCTTTACTTGAAAAACATCTTTTGGTTAAGTATCTGCCCTTCAGTTTATAGCAACCGAGTTCCACTTCCTTCGTACCCAGCAGCCGACTGGATACATGAAGACCCTCCTGCCCCACAGAATAGGATAGACGCAGACTAAGACACTGAGGACTTTGGAAGCCTCCATCAACCCTGCTTTTCCATGAGATATTTTTAAAGGAGAGGTAATTAAATTTTTATGGATTATTGGCATCCAGGCTGAAGTTGACAGACACCAGATATCTTTCTGAATCTACTAGCAAATCCAGAAGACTGTTTCCCACCCTTTCCTCCTGCTATGATTATGAGTATGTTTGGCTGACTGCTAATTTCAGAGCCCTGGAAGCAAATACTATTTATAATTCTCCTTTCATTGTCTATCTTCCCATTTGGATCGAAATTAACTAAGGCAAGACGAACTGCATTTATTTGGGTCACTGCTGTATCCCTGGCAGATCAAAATTGTTCAAAGTGGATGATCCTTTCTGGAAAGCTGAATAAACCATATTGGTTGCTACTTAGAGAAGAGGTGACCAACTCTTTTTGTCAGCTTTGGGATGTGTCATCCACTCAGGACGTTCCCAGATCTATTACTGTACACGCCACTCACCTGTTCCTCAGTGCTGAAGTTGATTCTGTTGCAGGATGTTGTGCAAAACAAGAACATCTAATTGCTATGATTAAAATAAAACATTTCAACCACACACACAAGTTGTTTTTTAAGAAGTTCAACTACTTCCTGGAGCCTGCAATTTTTTTGGTTTTGTTTTTTTAAATTTTTTATTGAGGTGTGGAACTTGGCCCTTAAAACAGATTGGATCATCTCCAGTGGGTGTGGGACTGGGGTAAATCAACAAGGTCTTCCCATAGAAATGCCCTGAACTCTGAGGAATGGGGCAGTGTGAATAAGAACAGTTTAGAGTATCTGAACTGATAGCTGGGTGGCTCAGCTCAGTGTGGGGAGCAGGACCTGGGATCCCCATCACTTTCCTGTGGGTAATAAGTGCCTGGACACTGCACAAGGGATATGGATGGCTTGGGGATATTGCTCTAAGTCATGTTTGCTAGACCTGACCAAGCATCCTGCTTATCAGCGTTCTGAAGACTGTCCCTAGAGCAGGCACCTGCTTATCTGAAGCGTGGCACCTGTGGCTTCAGTGCTGGGGCATGTCAATCCTGACTCAGATGCTTTCAGCAGAGAGCAGAGAAGCCCGGGGAAGAGTCCTCTGGGTCTTAGGAGGGTAACCGAGTTGGGGGGACACTACAGAACTGGTGTTTTTTTAAAAAGATAAGAATGTAGATAGGAATTGACAAATCAAGCTCTGTCCAATGCTTGGGCTCGACTTCCTGTTTGTGAAATGGCATGTCCAAATTGACCTTAGGGTTTTTCATAGGGGTTAGACTTGATGGCCAATGTGAAAGTCCTTTGTAACTCGGAGAGTGCTGGCTTAGTCTGGAGGATGAGCCCAGCTGATTGTTCATTCGAATATGACCATCTTCAGCAACTCAATGGGGCTGGCAAGGTGCCACCAAGATTACAAAGACGAGTGCCCAACTGAGGAGAAGGAAACATGTCTCCTACAAGCCCGAAGCAAAAGAAAAATATTCTGGAACTCCTCTTAATTAGGGAAGAAAACATTTTCTAAGACCATTTTGGAAAATAAAATATCAGTGCGTAGGAGTCCCCCATGGACCTATTTTATGGTCAGAATGTACAGGCGTTAGGTAAGTTTAATAGCTATGAATGTTTCTATGATCTCCCTGGAGCCTGTTACTAGCTCTGCCCAAGGTGCTCCCTGGCATTGTTATTAAGCAAGAGCCCAAATGTACACAAGCATAGTTCTAATCCACTGATGGGAAAGTAATGTGTGTGTCATAGCTGAAAAACTCCCTACAACTTCCCCCACTGCGAGATGCTACCCCCACTGGAGGAAAGTTTGCTAAGAGTAAATACAAGTTACTGTATCAAGGCCATTGAGGACACACGGCCATCATGGATATCACCTCCATTGTCACATGCCACAGAGCTTCATGGCTTTTCCCACAGCAGTGCCAGCAGGTCTTCAAGTCCCCTGATTCTCCCATTGTTACTTGTGTTTATGGCTTCATGTTGCCCACTGTGCTAAGAGTACACTGGCTTGTGGCTGCCAGAGTCTCTGCTTACAACTCTGAGAGGGCACAAGGCAATCTTTATGCAACCTGGCTTTCCCATCCTCCTCTCTTTGCCCAGGCCAAGAATAGTCAATGATCATGTTCTGGAAGAAACCCCACCTTGTCGTTGGATGCTCTGAGCCAGGAGGAGGAGGAGGAACAGCACTGGAGGCACATATATGGTGTCAGTCAGCCAAACACAGAGGAAGCAACCAAGGCAGAGTGTTCCATTCAAATCCATCACTTTCTCAGTTTTTGCCTCGTGAACTGGTTTAGGCCTGGTGCTATCTGGTAAAGAGAGCACTCTTCACCCCTCATTGCCCTGAGTGCTCTTTCCCTGATCCTATGTGTGATTTGTTTGTAAAGTATCCAAGAGGTAGTTTAATGCATATGCATGTAAATATGCATTTTAAAGAAAGCATGTATGTATATAAATCTTTTGTGTAGTGATGCTCATGATAATTCTTTTAAATATAGCTTTGACGATAGCTGGACCTCTATTGTAAATACGTCATTGGTGTGGAAATGCTCTTGGCATAGAGACCCAGATCCTAATGTAACCTAGGACACTTCACGGTCTGTCTCCCTTGCCTGAAGTTGCAGGTTCACCTGTGGCTTCTTCCTTGTATGCCAGCTGAACTTAGTTATCTGTGTGCTTGGTTTTTCTGATGCAAGAGGCTCCCCTTTAAGACATGACACCGGCACATGCTTTTCTTGCCATGTGGCATCCATTCCTCTCCTTTTCCTCTTCTAGGAATTATGTAGTTGTCCTTTGGATGTCTGCTGAAATGTCATTTCTTTGAGGGTACCTTTATTGACCAGTTAGTCATATTCTCTAAACGCTCCACATTACCTTCATAGTACCTACCATAATTGCAATGTTATACGTTCCCATACATTCTATTTTCTCTCTCCCTCTCTCCCTCTCCCCCCTCTCTCTCTCTCTCTGTGTGTGTGTGTGTGTGTGTGTGNGNGAGAGAGAGAGAGAGAGAGAGAGAGANAGAGACAGAGACACAGAGACAGAGACAGAGAGACAGAGAGAGACAGAGAGGCATTGGTAAGTAAGTATGCATTTTAAAGAATTACCTTTTCTATTACATACAAACATAAGACAAAAATAAAGTTTTTGTTGTTTTCAGCACTTACGATTTTCTGGCAAATAATAAGACCTCAGTAGACATATAATAAATCAGGGATATATACACTTACATGGGGAGAAGGGTCAGCATGGGGGCTGCATACGTGTAGCTAGTAGTGTGGTTATGATTCCATTGTGTGGTATGTTTACTCAGAGAACAAGAAGTGTGTCTAGGAATAGTTTTGCATTTGTGTGCTTAGGAAAGGATGTTTAAGGTGGTTCTTGTTCTACTTAGGTGTACATATTAATATGGAAATACACAGGAAAAGAATGAACATATGTATTCACATATGAGCATATGTATATGTGTGCACAAATACATGCATGAACGTTTTTGCTCATATGCTTGTAGACATCTGTCTTAGTTCATTTTCTGATGTTATAACAGAACACAGGAGACACTTTAATTTATATAAAAAAGAAAAGTTTATTACGGTTCTGGAAGCTAGGAAATTCAAGATAGGTTGGTTGTGTCTGTTGGCTTCAAGATCAGTGGGCAAACAGGTGCGAACAGGAGAGACAGCAGAAGGGACAGTTTCACATTATAACAAAATGCTCTCTCGGAAAGGGGTGCACTTCCTGCAGAAGGACATTTTTCCTTCCTTAATAATGAAACCACTCTCCAAGGCCCCGCCTCACAACACCATCAAAATGGAGACCGAATTTGCATATGACTTTTGGAAGAGACAAACCGTGTTAAAAACTCAGCCAGGAACGTAAGAGTCTGTGTGGTTATTTGGGGGTGTGCGTCTGTGGGCACGGGCATGTGTGTGAGTCATGCTACTCTCTGCAGCTGGGTGGGTCTCCCTTTAGATAGCAGAGTAAGAACACTTCTGTACAGCAAGAGAGCTGATTCACATGGACCGGAGTGGGGTTCCACTTAGTGCAAGGCAGGCTCAGGACAAGGAGCCAAGCTCTGCTGCTTCTTCCCAGGCTCCTGCAGAGAGAGGGCTGGTGACTCAGTCACAGTGGCGGTGCCTAGTGTCACTTTGTGATTAATCAGGGTTGTATTAAAGGCCTCCGTGCTGGAGACACTTTTTTTATTATCCTTTTCCTCTCTTAGGCCACATTATATCGTTATTAAATTGTTTCCACCTACCTTGTTTTTATTAGAGAACCGAGGGAAAGGGTGATCCTGTTCATTGGACAGAGTGGTTATGTGTGTGAACTCACGCAGTCATGAAGGGAAGGGCTTAACACCCATGCCTGTGTTTTGTGCTCAGGGGCAGAAAGGGAAGACGACGACTGTATGATGGCCAGGGCACACGATTGTTGTCCTGAGAGATTCTGTTCTGAAATCCTCTGAGAACCTGAGGCAAAATGGAGGTTTCTGGCCTTCAACTGCATTGGTTCGTAGCTAAGACTTTCAGAGATGGGGTTGGGGGTGTGTACTTCCTCAGGAGCCCCCTCCCCCAACTACGTTTTTGTATGTTCCACTTTCAGGGAAAAAAAATGTTTTTCAAGAAATGTAAGCCCATATTCCCACCCCTCTCACGAGGCATCCTGCCTCGCTTCCTTGAGGGAGACCTCCCACTCTTTCAGGCTGAGGACACTGGGTGAGGAGGGGTTTACAGAGGGACACTGTGGACAAGGCAACAAGAAACAAATGTCTGTGAGCAGAAGTGACGTGTGATCCATATCAGAAGAGCTGTGAGTTTCTAGAACAAACCCGCGGGCAAACAGAAAACCCAAGAGAACAAATCCCAAGTCCCAGCTACAGATGGTTAGAATAATCCATAGTGTGGAAGCAGGAAACAGTAGAAGGGATATATATATATATATATATATATATATATATATATATATATATATATATCTCCCATATATATGCCATATATATGTGTGTGTGTGTGTGTGTGTGTGTGTGTGTGTGTGTGTATACTAGCCATCAAGCCAGCAATAGAACTGGATCATAAAGAAAATCCCCAGACAAAGACAACTGTGGCTTTTCAGCACAGGCCTTAGTCTTCAAAACCAATGTGATGGCGTTGAAAAGCAGACAGGAGTCTCTAGGATTCCAGTTCTGCTGTGTCACCGGTGTTGCTGTTGTGATTTGAAAAGTTGTTTTCTCTTCCTGGATATGAACACATTTAGAAATTCCAGCTTCCCCTCAGAGTGTTTAAAAAATAAATAACACAAGACAGAAAAGACCTCGGTCTCTCGGCTGCTGTATTGCCTTGCCGGGTCATCCCGGTCACCGTGAAGCTGGGTTTGCACAGCCAGTGGGCTCCAAGTGCTGAAAGACATATCTGGGTCCATCCTGAGCTTCTGATGCTTATGCCAACCAAGGCAGAGGGATGGAGAGAGCATCCTGCAGCGAGGTGTCAAGGTCTCACAGAAAATGGAGACTTAACTCAGAGCAGACTATGGTGCGTCCTCACATGCCTCTGGCTGTCCCCCTTACACCCAGCAAGGGAAACTTTCTCAAATTGTGCTTGGATGACAGGAAAGTGGTTGATGCTAGAATTCCATACAGTTGATGCATGGTGACAACTTGCCTAGACCGCATGGGCCTTCCCTGCTGTTCCCTGGATAATAAATGAATCAGACCCCTCAGAGACACATCCCTGGAGAATGACAGTTATTCCCCTCCATTACATATCCCCTTCTGATCTCCCCCTGCCCTCCTCTCTTGCCTGTTTCTCTCCAGGGAAGAGGAACAGGCATGTCCCAAGAGCAAATCACATGGAGCTCTGGTTTTACTCTAGTGGCTCATGTGACCTTGGGCAACTCAGCCTCTTCAAGTCTCTTTCTTTATTCATGATGTAACAACAAACATAATAGTACTAGGTTTTAAAGCTGCTTCTGGATACTAAGTGAAAGCAGAAATGACAACTGTCCAGGCAGTGCTTGGTCCTGAGGCAGCATCTGTGGCTGCGAGCCATCTCCCTGCCCAGGTCACAAGAGCTGTGGTTGGAATAGAGGCATACCGACATGCTTTGCACACGAAGCCTAGGTTACTACCTGACTTGCATAGACTAATCTGAACAAAAGCCAATAGACAGGGCTAGAGGCCTCGAACCATGGAGAAAGAACTCAGTCCCAAGAGTTGAGTGGTTAGTTTCCTACATGCTAAAAGCAGACAGACAGCATGCTTTCTTCAAGGTTTAGTATAGACATAGCTGTTTCTGCCTTTAGCAAGGAGCACTCTATTTAATTTGCAATGTTTATGTCTCTGAAAAACTTATTCTTCAAAGGGTAGTCTGATTTTTCAAAATTTCTATGATCACGCATTGTTGTGGATGTCCCTGGTGTTGTTTGTATTTTGATATTAATTCCGCTTTCCCTGGAGGGGTTGTCTGGAGGAGGAATGAGTCACATACTCAGGTGACTTCTTGTGAACCAATCCCCTAATGAATAAAGGAGCCAATCACTGGGCGAGTAGACGGGGCTTCCGGGTTGGACGGAGGAAGAGAGGAAGCAGGAGAGAGTTAGGGGCTTGTTGGACAGGGATAGCGTAAGGACAAGATGTAGCTGCTTAGTGTCTCCCGGTTCCTATGGGGAATCTGCCAAGATTCACCACCAGAGGATTTGGATTTTATATGGTTTGCAAGATTAGGATTCTAGTTGTTGTGCCCAGAGAATGAGTTACCACTGCTTCTGAACTAAGTCTGTGTAGTGTTTTCCTCCACAGGGCGGTTCGACTGGGTTCAAGAGAGAAAGGTACAGCAGCAAAGCATGGGTTTGCCTGATGTGCACCACAAAGCCAATGGGGGATTTGAAGCATGGGGCTGGTGTGGTAGTGACCTGCCAGTAGCAACTTAGCGAGCTGAGTAGGGAGATTTTAGAGCTCTGAGTCAGAGAGTCTCCATGAGATAAGAACTGGTTGGTGAGACCATTGGGGCTGAGAGTATCTGGGTGTAGCGCAGGAACTTGCTGCTCATTTTTAATATTTTCTGCAACAATACATCTTTGAAAATATTAAACCTGAGTGTCCATTAAAACATGTTCATAGCTGTTCATGTTACAAAACCCCAAGGAACTTTCTGAACTGTAGATTCTTGCATATTCAAGTCAGACCTTCTGATTCTGTCTTTTAAAGAGTGTCAGTCTTTTTGTACTTCATGTGTGACACTTGGGAGGACTCTGTATCACCAGGCTAATGGTCATCAAAAATGATAATATCTGGGTCATGTCACATATAGAAACACTTGGGAGGGCATTTGTGAAAGTATTAGCAGAGAATGGACACCAGTACAAACAATCTAACTCCACAGTAGTTCAAAATATATGTATATGCACTGTATAAGCATGCTTCAAACTAAGATGGAAAGCATGCATGTAGTAAGAACATGCTGTGAGATTTAGCTTTATTATGCTTTAAAGCATTATATCCTAGGCATTTACTACTCTTTGAATGAGGGGAAATGTGCTTTAAAAATAAAGGCAAAGCAACCAGATATACATCACAGAATGCATCCCGAATTCCTACAGATAAGAGGATGAAGGAAAGTTAGAAGCTCATGTAACCCAGAGTACCTCTCAAGACGAGATTAAATGTGTAGAGAGAGGAAGTGGCCTGACAGAGGTTCCCCGCCCTGACCATTAGTGGCTGGGCTACCACAGACCTTAGGTCTCTGGGTTTAGGGGCTAGACTGTTTGCAGTATTCTATGCTGGCCAGGGACCTGGCTCACTTCCTTCCTGCTCTGTGAGGGTCTGTGATAGACCGGGGGAAGTGCGGTGATTTCAAGGGTGGAGAAGGATGTAATGGCCTTTGCAGAGAGACCTTTGCATCTCTCATTCCTCTCTCTTTGGGAGTTAGTAGGTCATTTGCAAGAGGCATGGGAAGAGCAGCTGATGAAAAGGTCTGATGATGTGGAAAACTGCTTAACCTTATCGCTCTATTTCTGGTTGCTCCCCATGGCCTAGGACTGTTGAGACCCTGGTTTCCCCGGGAGGTTTCCCAGTTATGAAAATGGTGAAACTTCTGAAATCCAGAGGAATTGGGGAGAAGGCCAGCTGGAAGGATGAACATAGGGCGGTCAGGTTTGTTATTTTCTAGAAATGGGATGACAGATGTGGAAGGGGCCTCGCCTGGCTCAACGGAGAAGACTTTGTGCTTCCTCCTGAGCGGCGCTTCCTCTTGAATGCTTCCAAAGACAGAAGGCTCATTCTTCTATTTTATGCTTAGGAAAATTTCCTTTTACCTACCCTGGAATCTGCCTACCCATAAGGCCATGCTTGTCCACCAGTGTTTACAAACAATAGACATTGCCTGATCCTCACACAGTCTTCCAACACTTGATAGCACCTCGCAGCATGCCCTGGGCAGACTGACCATCCTCAGAATGCCTGGCTATTATTTCCATAACAAATGTCATGCGCTCTTAACTAGGAACAGGAGATATTTAGAAATCTCTAATTAGCCTCTAAATGAACAGCTGTACAAATTCAGGGCTTAGCACAGCTTGGATACTCTCTGTAGGGGCTTCATTTTACAGGAAAACAAACTGAGCCCCCCCCCCCCTAGGAAACTGCCTGACTTTGCTATAAAGAAACAGAGGGGGAGGAATTAAGAGAGAGGGTGATCAGAGACTTTCTCCCCAGTTGTAGGAACTGCTGTGCTTAAAATCTCTTCATTTTACACAACTTTGTACTGTTCACAAGATATCAGCTTTTCTTCTCTCTCCCTCTTTCCCTTCATCCCTCCC
>NC_034604.1:55969777-55992900 GCF_900095145.1 Mus pahari
TCTTTCTTTCTTTCTTTCTTTCTTTCTTTCTTTCATTTTGTTAATTGAGACAGGGCTTCACTGTGCAGCCCTGACTGTTCTGGAACTCTCTTAAGACCAGGCTAGCCTCCAACTCACAGACATCCTCCTGCCTCTGCCTCCCAAGCACTGGGATTAAAGGTATACACTACTGCTTTAAGCCCTTGACAGTGATTGGAAATTTTGCTCCCCACAGCACTTTAAACATTTCTCCATCGAATTATATTTGGTCTGTCAATAAAGTAAGGCTTAGCCCAGAACTGACCCTGTGCTGTACTGTGCAGCTGGAGGGAAGAGCGGATGTTACACTGTTAGTGAAAAAAGTCACTCAACGTGGTGAGTCCTCCTTGCTCTGTGTATTCAGAAGATAACTGCCCTTTGCCTTAGAACACCTCAAAACCTGACAGCACACCTCCAGGACAGCCTAGACCAGTGTCCCCAAGGCTCAGGTACCCATTCAACTTAGAAGACCTTCCTGGACATTGGAACAGAGAATGAGTTTGCTGGGATCTATGGCAGCCTGCACCCTGCTGTGTTTACTTGCAAGTTTCATATCCTTTTTTTCCCCCCCTGTTTGGCCTCCTACTTTAAGAAAAGATGAGGCAACGACCCAGAGAAGTCAACCAGGCTCCTCAGTGAGTGATCTGTTTCCTGCCCCTGTTCCTAGCCATCCAGCAGTCACATGGTTTACAGGGACATTCCTTCTTGTCCCAATCCACAACAAGCTCCCTCTTCTCTCAACAAGGTATCACATTTCCAGTTCTGGCCCTTGTTTTGGCATACATCACAAACGTCTCCCCGCCCCCTGCTGCTTCCTGCTTTGCATGGGTGCTAGGCTCCTTGCAGTCACACAGACCTAGGCTCTATTTCCTCAGCCACTAGCTGGCTGGATGGCTTTTTGTGTCTATATGCTTTATTTGCCAGATGACAACTATTCTATCTGCATCTGAAGGTTTTGTAAAGATAATACAGTGCTCAACAGTCACCTAATGTAGTAACCCAGACCTCCAGTTCAATTTCAAAGCAGATAACTGCTCAGTACTGTATGGTGGCCCAGAAGGGGGGAAACCACAAGCGCAGACTTCCCTCACATGCACCCAGCAGGTGTGCTACAGCAGTCCTAGGAAAGGACTCTCTGGTGTGCAAGGATTTGGCAGCAAATCCCCTATCACAAACATTCTCAGCAGCATGTAAGGGCAGCTCCTATTTCCAGGCTCCTTTCCCCTCCTAGATTCTTTGCCTCAGTAATTATCTCTCAGGCAGGCCCACCCTGTCCCGCCACCATTCACACCTGTCAGCTTGCATCTCAGGATAAGGTTCTCATTTGACAGATTCTGAGAACTTGCTGTCCAGGCAAAGAAAACTTTAGGGTGACGAATCCAACACAAACCTTATGTAACTAGCTAGTCAACAAACAGGAGACTCGGAGGGACAAGGGGACACAAACCCACATGAGAAGTGAAAAACAAGGGATCGCAGGAGGCTCCTGGTGTTCTTGTTTTCCAAGCCCCTCAAAATGGATCAAAGTTCTTAAGTTTAAAGCATTCCTAAGGGGACTCAAACATTGCAAAAGTCTCTTTTAGCTGAGATTTGACGTTAACCTTCATAGCTGAAATTTTAACAAGTTGCATTAGGAATTCCTTTAGCCAAGAGTATATGCATAATATTGACTTACTTATTAAAAGTACTTCTTGCCTACTTAATTAACAAATAATGACAGGCAGGATATATATATATATATATATATATATATATATATATATATGAATAATTTTAACTGAAGTGACTTGAAACTACATGCTAGTCATAAAAAATTAGGTGATCTTCCAACTTCTCTAAAACAAGGAATAACAGAGTAGATTCTTTTTAATAAAGCTAACAATTCTTATTCTTGTTCCTTTTGCAGAGTATTTATCTAGTCTCTGATTTTTGTATTACAGATACAAACAACACAAAAACCAAAAACAAAACAAAACCAAAATGAGAAAAAGCCCCCCTCCAAACCAAAAGCCCTGCCCTAATGAGTGAAGTACGGTTCAACCCCAAGGAAAGGCTCCACAGGTCAGATGAAGGCAGAGGTCAGTGGTGATACCATCAATGGCAGTTCCTGGCAGGTGATTGGGCTGCTGCCTGACCCCTGCTCTGGCATCTTTCATCACTTACCTTGTGCAGGTCCTTTCCAGGATCAGGCTTTCACACTGTTCAGATTATGGACTCTCCAAATCCAAGACCTTGTGAGGGTATGGGGGATGTGAAGGATATCCAGAGAAGCTTGATGTACCTCGGGACATGGGTCCCAGAGCAGGAGGAGACTACGATACGAAAACTTTGACCAAGACGTGAGAGCACAGAAGAGCATACACTGCACTTTGTAGAGCATGGACTTAACCTCCCTCTGAGAGATCAGTGATCACCACTGATTGAGCTTTCGAGAAGCAGAGGAGGCTGGTGTTGAGGACCTTGGACAGTAGGGGACATAGAAGTGGAGTCAGCTTTCTGAGTGAAAGAAATGATGTCGAACCTTGAAGGCTGACCCTTTCTAGCCCAGCGTTGCCAAGGAGGGCGATCCGCTCCATGAAACCTGGGCCAAGCTCTGGCTCAGACACACAGGCAAAAATAGAAAGGGGCTGCAAGAAGAAATGTGTTTACCTTTGTGATTTCCCTCTGTGCCTCTTAACAGTATTATAATCTCTCTGCAAACAGGCAGTAAGAGCCCTGTGGGCCTCGCCTCTACTGATAAACCCTCCCAAATAATTCGTGCATAAGTCTAAAACCTTAACTTCTTGTGGTAACTACCTGGACAGCTGGAAGACAAGTTTAGAAGGCACCGTGAGGAAGAAGAAAGAGGAGGGACTGAGGGGCTGTCACAAGTGAGTGAACTGGGAAAACCCCCTTGCCTAGGTATCAAAAATAGAACCTTTGTAGTAAACGGCAATGATTTAGGTTCGCAAAGTCTACAGCAGGCTTTCTACTAAGGAGTACTTTACCCTTAGGGGTAACAGGTCCTGGCTGAGGTTGTTTTTGGCAATTATTTGTAAACTTGAGGGGGTGCTACTGGAATTTACTGGGTACAGGGCTGCTGCCAAATATCATATAATGCACAGGAATGCCAGACATGGGGAAGCCTGGTTTACACAGAAGTGCAGAGAGAATCAGGGAGCAGAAGACACGGGATAGCAGACAGGAGCGAGGAGAGGCTGAAGGGCGTGAAGCATTCACCAGCTATGTTTTGTAAAGCTTTGCTATCTCTGACCAAGGCCTTTGATTTCCCTTGGAATTCCTAGATGCTTGAACAGCTTTTACACAGAACATCTTCCTCATCCTGAACACACCAAGCCCTGACGCAGTACAAAGGGCACTACTGTAAGAGGCGGCAGTGATATAAATATACACAGTTATTAAGCAAGTAGAGCTGGAGGGTGGGTGTCAGGAGCATGTGGGGACAAAAACATATGCCCATATCTCTGTCTCCGTGAGTCAGGGTTTCTGGAGTGACAGCACAGGAGAGCAACTGTAGATATGCTGGGAACAGGCGGGACTGCTTTGGGACACAAATGAAGTTAGGAAAGGCACAGGTTTGCATCTGGAGCTCCAAAGACACACATGGAAGGGCTAGACAATCGGTGCATGGCATTCTGGTACCCTTACTCATTAAGCCACTCAGCAGTGATGACACATAGTTTACCTGTGGTTTCCAGTGGGAGAGACAAGGACACTCCAGAGTCAAGGGGTTTTGAAGAAACAGGTGCAATGAAGTCATGGTCAAACAATTTATTTACTGTAAACTTTAGACTTTGCTCGGCAAAAAAACACAACTGATGTTGTCCCTCAAATCCCTGCCCGCAACACTCCATTTGAGCAAATAAGTGGAGTGAGAGAGAAAGGGCCCATAGTCACAGCAGAAAGGTCCAAGACACAGGATATTTCAAGTCCAAGGGTACAGGAAGAAAACTCTCTCCTTTAGATACGGATTTCCAGCAGCAATATATATTATCCTTAATACTTGACCAGTGAGGTAGATACATGGGAACATCACCCAGACCGACCGACAGACAGACAGACAGACAGACCCAGTCCTCCAGAACCAACACTCTTCATACAGAGACTTTAAAGTTCCATACAAAGAGGAACTGAACTATACAAGAAAACAATAAGCACTCAAATACAGTCTCTCTCTCTCTCTCTCTCTCTCTCTCTCTCTCTCTCTCTCTCTCTCTCTCGTTTGCAGCTTAAAAAAATAAAATAAAATAAAATAAAAAAGGCAGAAGGATGTCCCCCCCCTTCTGCAAATCTCTATACAATTTTATTCTAAAGTTATTACACTCAAGTTAAATAGTCTGGTTAGTGTCCTGTCAGGGAGGGGTCTTAGAGAGTAGAAAGCCCGTATTACAGTGGCGAGTCATTTGTACTACAGTTCCTTCCTTGGGAGTCAACGCTAAGGCTAGGCACAGTACCTTGACAGTTCACAAAGCCTTCCATGCCTGGGGGGTCCTCACACAGCAGTTCCTGTTCTCTCTCCTGCCCCAGCTGACATGTGCTCGGCTCCCCTGTGTAGTCCGTTCTGCCGTTGCTATTGCTGGAGTAGCCGTTCCCATAGGTTTTCGAAGAAGACCTGCGAAGGCACAGAAGCTCTTGAAAGGCAATCCTGAAATCTGGACTCCGACAGTAGATAAGAGGATTGAAGGCAGAGTTGACATAGCCCAGCCAGTTAAGGAGGATGTAAACTTCCTTAGGGATGAGATTGTTCCTGATGACGTGCACGATATTGACAATGAAGAAGGGCAGCCAGCAGAGGGTGAATGTGCCCATGATGATGCCCAAAGTCTTGAGGGCTTTGTGGTCTTTCAAGCAGAACTTGGAGGACCTTCGGTGTCCGTGGCCGCTCCGCCCATCCTGCTCCACCTGGCTGAGGTTTTGGGCGTGGAATCTTCCTTCAGCTTTGTCTATCTTCTGCAGCTGCCTTTTGGCCACCTGGAAGACCCGGGAATAGACAAAGACCATCACCACCAGGGGCACGTAGAAAGACACGATCGAGGAAGCGATGGCGTAGGCCTGGTTCGTGAAGAAGTCACAGCAAGTCTCCTCGGTGTAACAGTCGATAGCTTTCTTGTGGGTGGCACGGTACCAGTGCATCTGGATAGGCAAAAAGGAGGTAAGGCCAGAAACAATCCACACCATCAGAATGACCACTCGGGCCTTATTCTTGGTCAGCAGGCTCTGGTACTTGAAGGGCGATGTGATAGCAACATAGCGATCCACTGCAATCACGCACAGGGTCTCGATGCTCGCTGTGACGCACAACACATCAATGGCAGTCCAGAACTCGCACCAGAAGTTGCCAAAATTCCACATTTTCATTAGGATGTGACTGGCCCCAAACGGCACCACCGCTAGGCCCATGAGTAGGTCAGCACACGCCAAGGAGACTATGAAGTAGTTGGTGACGGTTTGTAGTCTCTCGAACTTGGCAATGGCTGTGATGACCAGCACATTGCCAAACACGATGGCCAGGACGATAACCGACATGAGGATGGCCATACCCACCACCCACGCTTCGTCCCGTTCCTGAGTGATGTCGTGGTCTGGCGCTCGGCTTCCGTTGGGTGCCAGCAAGAAGTCGCTGTCGTTCCCGTGTGGCCCCATGGCTGGCAGGCTAGCAGGTGAGCACACCCAGGCGCTCTCAGCGGGTGCACCTCCGACGGGGCGCAGCCGGCCGGGGGCGGACTCCTGGAAGCTTCATTCAGCGGCCGTAGGTGGCTGTGCTGGGGTGCGTCCTGCACACTCAGCTCGTGGGTGCTCCGGGCTCGCGGTTCCTGCAGCCGCAGCCTGAAAGCGGGAGAAGCAGCCTTGCAGTGCGCCCTGCCCGTTATGTGCACCAGACTTTAGGGGAATTGCCCAGTGACGTGAAACAACTTTGGGCCAATGGCACGGCCGGATGCCCGGAGGGGCGAGGCACCAAGGACCAACCCTCCCCGCCTAGCCCGCCTCCTCCCCGGGTTAGCCCGGGCGGGGCCCAGCGGCTCCCCGGAGGCCAGGTCACCACTCCCTTCCAGCTACCCTTGCTGGGGCACCAGAGAGAGAGAAATCTGGGGCTGCTGTGCGACCCGCCAACCAGGCGCTGTCTGGAGGTGCTACCTGTCCGTTCAGGTCACCTGTGCTGGCTGAGAGGTCTCTGGACGCCGGTGGCGCAGCGTGCATTTTCTTTTAGGAACAGAAAGAGCAAGCTCACCCGGACACGCACGCACAGGCACAAACGCACCCGGACGACCAGGACATGCTCAGACTTATACCGAACCACAGCCACAGACACCGAGACACACCCGCGCCCGCTCACTCTGGAGACGACAGCTGTCTCCTGGTCCAACAGAGAGGTGGCTATAAACAAACCCAGGAACACCCAGAAGCATGAGGAAAGAAACGCACATAAGCGCTCCTGTGGAGACATGGAGTGCGGACTACTCAGACACGGGTGTCCACATCCAGGTACCACCCACTTCTAAGGCTCATAAGTGACACCCCATTCACAGACATCCAGTGTATCCCCTTTCAGTTATTTGGCAAGAGCACAAGAGGTGACTCCAACAGCTACAGTTTCTCGGCACACTTTGTGAAAAAATATTTTTTTGGTGTCCTCCCTCCTTGAGAACCGTACCAAGACAGTAACTTCATCCTTTGCCTTTCTTTAGACCTAGAAGTACACACATTTGGGTAGAGTTGGGGAGGTGTTATTCTTAATTCTTGGGAGCGTGGCATCATTTTCTTGTTATATGGTGGATATCTGGGGATGCGCTGAAAATAAAAATGCGAATTTTCTGTTTTACAATTTAAAAAATGAACTACATTATTTATGTGCATGGGGTCTTATCTCTACATTTGCCTGTGCACCACATTTGTGCCTGTTTTGGAGGTCAGGAGAAAGCATCAGATTCCCTAGGACTGAATATACACATAGTTATCAGCTCAAAAAGCTGCCTTTGTAAGTGCTGGGAATTAAACCCTCGTCCTCTGGAAGACTAGCCAATGATCTTAAGCACTGAGCTGTCTCTCCAATCTAAATAATTTTCTTTTCAAACAATTTCTTTAGTATGTTTGTATTAGTTGTATGTGTTGGCTGGGTAATTCACTAAACTTTTAGGCTGTGTCATGTGACTGTGCCACCATTGGGCTATTTCTGCCTTTAAAAAAAAACCCCACAATTTCATATAACTCATTATATGAAAAACACATTTTGTAGAGTCCATTTTAAAACTACAGAAAGAAAATGATAGTTGTTCCTTCCCATTAAAAAATTCAGACCAAGACTAAGATTTCATGAAATACTAACCTCTGTAGCTGGCAAATGTCTTGATTGTTGGGAAAAAAATTAATTTTCAAGGTTTGATTTCATATGTACTATGTCTGATAGACTGAAAGTCTTTCACACGGAGTAAGCAAACATACTTTGTAGATTACATAATAACATAACAATGGCTGACATTTAGGGCACATTCTGCTATGTGCCTTTTGTGCATTATTGCATTTAATCCTTCCCACAATCCCATGGGAGGTATTTTTAGCCTGATTCTCCAATTGGGCTCAAAAAGGCAAAGGGCTTCCTAGTGGACACTAGCCAGGCAGCACCAGAATCTGAATCTGAACCTAAATCTGTCTGATTCTTAGATCTATTTTCTGGCAACCTTTCTAAGGTGCTATGTTATTCCACATAGAAAAGGGGAGGGTCCAGAAGAAGCCTACAACGGTGATTAGAGCACCTGGGTTCCAGGTTCATCTTCAAACGTTTGCAATCATTCCTTAGTCAAACCACAAAGGGATCAAATTCTCTCCATCGCTAAGGGGGTGTGCTGTGGGTTTGGGGGGGGGGAGGGAGAGGGAGAGATGGGGGAAGGAGAGGGAGAGATAGGGAGAGATGGGGAAGGGAGAGAGAGAGAATGCATTTTCATTGTGATGAGAATCAAATTCTATAGAAACCATAAGAGCTGTTACATAGTTAAATATCAGACAAATGCGAAATTTGTCAGTGAACTTTGGGCATTTTTTTTTTTTTTTTTTGAGACAGGGTTTCTCTGTGGAGTCCTGGGTGTCTTGGAACTCACTCTGTAGACCAGGCTGGCCTCTAACTCAGAAATCCCCCTGCCTCTGCCTCCCAAGTGCTGCGATTAAAGGTGTGTGCCACCACTGCCCCAGAACATTGGGTAATTTACTTACTCATTTAGAACACATTACCCATTTCCTCTAACAGAACAACAGTAAAGCACTTTGTGAAAAAAAATGTAGGTGCGGCATTTACTTCAGAAATGGGGCTTAGAAATGGAACCTACATGGGCCCTTCGGCCTTCTTCAGTGACATATACTTTTTTTTTTTTTTTTTTTGATAGTGTCTCAAAAATACTTCCCCTAAGCCCCACAAATATCAATTAAAGATATCTTCTGTTCACACAGTTTACAAAGCACACCCACTTTGTATTTGTGTTTTCCAAAACTGGCCTTGGTCTGGTGCATTTTAGGAAGAGGTTTTGTGTTATGAAACAACCTTTCTTTAAATACACATCTACTCAGAATTGTGGAACTAAAACACTTGAAACCTACTTCCTGTTTGTGAAGGTATGGAATAAATAAGCACGAAGTGTAATCGTCCCCTAACAACACCACCACCAACAAAAAGACTCTGGCAGAACCCTTTCAGGAGAAACACAATCTTTTATTCGCTGTGTACTTAAGTCACCCCGAGCTTTAGCTATATAATTGGGGAAACATCTTTTAAAAACCTCATACATACTAAATGAAGACGAGGAAATAACATTGGTCAAAAAAAGGAGGTCCTGTGACATCCCCCACCAGTCTTGACAAATGGCATAGTCTTCCCCTACTGAGGTAGGAATTTCAGAATGTTATCTTTTCTCTGACCTCTGTTTAGGATCCTAAGTCTAGACACCATTAAAATAGGGAAAAGCTTAGTAGACCATTTTGTTTATTTCCTTTAGTTTGAAAAAAAAAAAAAGCCTGACATGAAGAAATGGGGCGTGTCCTGTTCAAGGTGTTAGGAAAGTTAAGAGTCTGGCTCTACCCTCCTGGTTGCACTCCCTCTCCCTACCTAGCAACAGTGATTTATTTCCTTTCACAGTGAGTGAGTCTGCTACAGCAGTTTATGGATCTTGCAACCTTACTGAGTTAAGTAATACTACTTTCGACTAAACTGCATTTATCTGATGTAAGAAAAACCGAGCTCTTTTATGGTGATTGATAGTGTCTAATTACATATTTTGTCAATCCCTTAAGACACTGATTTGCCATTTCCTGCCTGCCAAATAGGAATCAAAAACAGTTTGATTTATCTAGTAAGTGTTTGAACAGGAGTGAGGCTCTGTACTGCCAAAGAATGCCCACACGCCACTAGTTGGACTGCTAAGAAACCTGCTGCTGAGTCTTGGCTCCAGCAAGAATTCTTCCATCTTCATGATTCTTGGGCAGACAAGCATCTGTGGAATCCTTTTGTTTAACATGACGATCTTTTAATAATATCTCAGGGCAGAATTATCTCACTATGTTTATGTTAAGTGCGGTTAAAAGCACATGAAGTACTTAGCATGCTAAGAAGAGATAGTTATCCCCTCCGTGGTATAGTTTTGCATTAAAAGCTAGATATAGAATGCATTTTCTCGCCATTTCAGGTGTGAAAGGACCCTTTGAATACGAGTAATATGCAATTTGTTTTTGAGTTATGATGAGGGTAGACAAAACACCATTCCCTTGAGAAAAGGAACCAAAATTGCCAGAGAGAAGAATGAACCTGAAAATAATTACTACTAGCATTCGAGTTGTCTAGTTGTCTGGGGTGGTAATGATTTGGGGTGAAGAATTTTAGGTTTTTACAAGGTGTGCTCCTTGAACTCTTGTGAGGAAAACCCCACTGACATCTTTCACAGTGTATTGCTTCCACTGTCCAGATTTTGAGCTAAAATCTGTCTTCCTTCCGTTTATGTGCATGACTCTTAAGTCTGCCCCCTTGAGGCCACTCAAAACAATCACCTCTCTCTTTTCTTTCTTGAGTTCTCCAAAGGATCCCTCTGAGAGCTCTCCTCTTGGGTCTGGGATACCCTGGACCACTATGGCCGATTTCTCCCCCAACAGTGCTTCCTTTAGTTGATGATGTTAACATTGATAGTACCATCCCCAAACAAGCCGTCAGTCACTTTGCCGTCACCTTGGCAACTGTGAAATGGAGCAGTGCAACCAGCAAAGCTCTCCAAACAGGTGCTTATGCCAGATGAATTTAATTTCCTGCTATGCTCCGGTTTTATGAGAGACACGCTAATAAATCCTCTACATCCCAGGGGCCTTGGACAAAAGGAGAAGGCATTAAAATTAGAACAAGGGAGGAGGAGGAGGCAGGAGGGAGGGGATAATTCAGTTGACCTCATACAGGACTCTTTGACCTGAAAAAAAAAAATTAATCATTCAAAGGGACTAAACATCAACAGCTTTCTCGATTGGCATTTGCAAGAGACTGAATATTCTTTCTAGTTCTCCTAAGCTGGTACAAAAGTATCCTCCTAAGGACAGAAGAGGGAAGTTGTAAGCATGTATGGTGTGAGGGATATGCAGGCCAGGGATCTGTGCATGATTCTCTTGCTGAGTAGGAGCGGGGCTGAATAATGAATGATGTGTAAGCGATGGATGTCTGGATGGGAGGGAAGCATTGGATGAGTAGGCAGGCCATGAGTGGGAGATGAGCACACCTTAGGTCTAATCCCACAAAAGCCATGGCGTTGTGAGTAACCTCAACAAGTCATCTTCTCTCCCTGAGCCTCAAGTGTCATCTATGCAATGGAGAACTTCCTGTTGGAAATGCACCGGCCTGCAGTGGGAGCAAGTTACTTGAGGGCCGTTGAGGAGCCGGGTTCCTGGTTGTGAAGAGCCACTGTGGAACTGGTAAAGACTACTTAGAATCCTACAAAACAAATTGTTCTCAGCCCCACACTCATGTTCTGTTGCCTGTCACCTTGATTTCACTGTTCTGAATAACAGGTATATATCGTGATTTCCTACATCACTGGCCCACTTTTAAAGCTCAAATACACTTTAAAAATTATATTCAGCCCTAACCACATATGGAGAACTACTATCACTTGCCATAAATATAAAGTAACCATGAAAACAAACCAATGCTAGTGAGATGTCTCTTGATTTTGCTGCCTGCTGAAGTCCTGAGCTCTTCACTGAAGGTTCTCAGTTGAAGAGAAAGACTAGCAATGGTATTCTAGTGCCTAAGGAGAGTGTTTCTCTGTACCCCAAAATGCTGAATGACAACTGAGAATCAAATTACTCCTTGGCGGGTGAGAAGGGAGGGACGTGCATTGGTGCTTCGTTCTGGTGGAAGGCTTAGGTGAATAGCAGTGCTCTCGGAGGTTTTCGGTTAGAATAATGTTTAGAATAATGCATTTAAGGAACTTAGCACAGTGTTTCCAAGAGAAATGCTTATCATCATCATAGTAGGAATCAATTGTTGCCCTCATCGTCATCTTCATCATCTTCACCATCATCTTCATCATTGTTGTCATCATCATCATCACTGTGAGTTTTCTGGGACAAATTCTATTTCAGGAAATCCTATTCATTTCCTTAAGGGCAGTCCTTTAAATGAATAAATAAACGGATCCAGCAGGGCATGGATCCTTTCTATATATTAAATTACCTATAGTGGACTTGGTAAGGTTTTGCATTAGATTGGTTGGCATCTGCAAGCCCTCAAGATGAAGGACTTGCTTGCTAGTATTGAGAAAGGAAAGGCTTTGTGAAAGAGAAGCAGCTGAGGTTGGAAAGAAGCAAAGAGTCAGGTAGAGTCTGCTTCTTGGAGCAACCCAGGAGTCAACTGCTTCCTCCAATTGTCTGTGGGAAAACCCTGAACCAGTTACTTAATCTGTGTCACACTTTGCTTATCTGTATGTGTTCTTATCTTACAACCTCATGGGATGCTATGAGTGTCAGACAAGTTAGTTTCTCCAATGTGGTCAGGGTTAGCTTGGCAGATAGTTTGTTCTATGTTCATTACTGATGATAAACCCAAAGCGTCTATGGAAAGGCAGAGTTCAGAAAACAGGCTACAGAGAAGAGATGGGTCATGTGACTTGGGCTGAAGCCAGCCTATGTGTAAACTGCACGGTGCTATGGCATAAAGCAAGGAGACACAGAGTTTCTCCGATCTGGAAGAAAGAAGCGAAGGGATTGTGATGATCAAGCCATATCTATTGTAGAAGATGTGGGAGGCAGCAGGGCCAATGAGGAAACCACAGGAAATGAAATTGATCGAAGGAAAGGATAGAGGAAGAAGAGAATCCTCAGGAAAGAAACACAGTGGTCCTTCTCCAAAACAGGACCTTCTGCTGCGGGGGCACACAGAAGGAAAATCATGTCCCCGGTCAATGTTTCAGTTACTTTTCTGTCGTTGTGGTAAAACACCATCACCAAAAGCAATCTGTGGGACAAAGACAATTTACTTTGGCTGGCCCTTCCAGAGGTGTAAGAATCCCTCTTGGCAGAGAGACATGCAACAAGCAGGAAGCTTTAGAGTTCACACCTCAACCATAGCCTGGGACAGAGAGATTGAACTCTCAAGGCCTGCCTGCCCCTGTGATTTACTTCCTCTAGCAGGGCTGCACCTACGAAGCCTCCCCAAACACTGCTACCAACTGTGAGTCAAGAGTTCAAATCCTTGGAGGACATTTTTCAATCACAACAGTCAAGGAGAGGTCAAGATGTTCCAACCGTGTCTACTGACTCCGGGTCAGGGAACATGGAGAAACTAGTCCTGACACTTCCTTGTACAATATGACTGTCCCTCACCTGGCCTCTGTTTCCAGACAAATAAAGCGATAAGCTCAGATTAAGAGTCCTTCAGATCAGTTCCTGGTACATCACAGTCAAGTTGAAACTTACTGTGGAATCTGAAAAATAATAATCAAATTTTCTGTTCATCATGTCCATTACATACCAGGAACTGGATGGGACACTTTGATGCTATTTTCATTTGTAATCTTAGGTTTTATTCTCGTTTCTGTACGACCTTACAACAGAGGCAAAGCTATTCCCCTTCATGGGTGGGACAGTGAGGGTTTAAAGACACAGGGCAGCATGCCCCGGGTTATATAATAAATAATAGAAGATGGGCTTTTAAACTGACTCCATCTGATTACAAGCCTAAGTCTGAATCATTGTCATAGGACTCAGCCCCAAATGTGGAGCTTCAAAACAAGGCTGTATATTCTGCCTGCTGTGGAGGAAGTGCCCTGTTGTTAGGGGTGCACGGTTGAGCTTTGCAAGACTGCTGGAGTTAAGAGGCATCCGTTTCCACACTTACAGGAACAAGGCCAAAGAACCAAGATTTTGGGTCAAGCACCCCATTCATGATTTCTAAAAAGAGAGGCAAGATACTAGTGCCTGCACGTTGTTGGCCGTGAGCCTCTTGGCTCTCTGCTCATGCCCCTTTCCTATGTCTTCATTTACCTGATTTTTGTCAATGCTTATCTCCTGCATGGGTTTCAATTGCTTAGAATGCACGCATACACGCACGCATGCATCTACGCACGCATGCATGCACGCACACATGAACATGTATTCCAAGCTTTGGGGAAATGTCAGGAAAGCATTGCTGCGCTATCGTGAGGACCCGTGTTCGGATCCTCAGCATGCAAACCCCAGCTGTGAGCCAATATATCTGCAATCCGAGTGTCGGGGAGGACCCCTAGAGGTCACAGTCGTGCCTGACTGAGGTGATGAGCTCTAAGTTCAAGGGATAAAACCTACCTCCAAAATCTAAGGTGGACAGCGGCTGAGGAAGACGGCTGGACAGCAACCTCTGGACTCCACACATGTATTTAAGCATACCCACGCTCACATGTACACGCACAGGAGTTTTTCATTCAACTGGGTGGGTGCAGAGCTGGGTTTGAAATCTGTATGGGATTTCAGTGGTCAGGCAAGGAAGGAGTAAATGTTCTAGAAACAGCCCAGGCCAAGATCTAGAAGTGGGACCCATTCATCTCTGCTTGGGAAACAGCAGATATTCCTGGAGATGCTCGTGCCCGCTATGGGAGAAGGGAATAGAGGCAACTGAGGTGCACTGTGCGTTTTGAAATCCCCCTGAATGCTGAGGTGAGGAGGCCTAGATCCTAATAAACAAGGAAAGGAGGTGTCTCAGGCCATGGAAGAGGAATCTGGAAAAATATCCACGGCAAGCTAAGCGAGGCCATTCCACAGAGACATGCTCAGGAGCCCAGTGCCAGAGAGCAGATGAAAAGAGAAGCAGAACCCACAAGGGCCATGATTTGGGACTGCTTATAATAGTTTAGATTTAAAGAGGTGGGGCTGGGGGTGGGAAAGGAGCTAGCTGGAGCAGGACAGACAAGGGCAATAGTTTTTGACATGCACTTGAATTGTTCGGGTTATGGTTTCCTGAAATTCTGGAACATACTATCACAGCTAAATAATCATGCTATTTTACCGTAGCATGAGGGTAGGGAGGAGATTTGCAGATAACTGCAAAGAAGTAAAAGTAGAAATTGTTAGTTGGCCTTTTTTTTTTTTTTTTCAGTCTGCTTAGAAAGGGAGAAGGAAGGATGTAAGTAAAACGAAACCAGGAAATGAAAATGATGACGGGGAAAACTTAAAACAACGAGGAAGCTTCTAGAAGAGAGCTGGAGCTGTCCGGAGCCATTCTGTGGGCCTGTTTATCACGCTGTGTGCATCTATAAGTCATCTTTGCATGCGGTTTGCTGATGGTCCCTTTTTAACAGTCCAGCAACAGATCAACAGGGCTACAGATCATTCTGCCTCAGAGGTGCCCTGAAGGGTCACCTCGATCGGCAGGACCTTACTTCAGCAAAGGAGCCTCGGAGGTGGCTGCAGATGGTGAGAGGGGTGGTGGGAAGCCTAGCACCGGCCACACTGGCCCTTCTCAATCCTCCCCGTAGGTCAGCGTTCACACGCGCTGTTCCTGGCGCTCAAAAGCTTTCTCTTCCCCTGTTTAACACATTTGTGCTTACTCACTTCCTAGTTTTGAGCTTAACTATCACTTCCGGTAGCAGTCAACTTTCCCACCCTAGACACATCCCCGAGCCCCTTTGCTGTCTGAGCGCTATCCCGACTCTTTCTACCTTTGGTTTTATTCGTGAGATTATTCTACTGATGTCTTTTCCCAGAAGACTTCTCAATGCTGCAACCCCCTCACCAGCTTGAGTTCTGCACAGGTTGACACTCAAGAAATCATTGTGAGGGGCAAGCTCCCATTTTACGGTTATGCTTCCTCATTTTGAGTGTTCCGAGTCCCTTCAAGGACAGTACGGCTAGGATATTGCTCACTTACTTCCCCCTCCACAGACCCTCACCGATTAGCCCCATCCCGACCTGTCAGTCAAGGAGGTGGGTTAGCCCCACCTTGACCTGTCAGTCACGGGGGTAGTTAGCCCCACCCTCTCTTTCTTTCTCACTCCCACTCTCAAGACTCCACCCTCAAGGCCCACAGTCAGTGCCTTTCTTTTCCCTGTATGCAGTGACCCCCTCCTCTCCGAGTTGTTGTCAAACAAGGCACATTTCCTTCCTCATGTTTAAACAGTGGGTTCCCAAGGCTACAAGACAAAACTGTATGGGGTCACTCCTTTTAGGTTCTTGGTTCCCTCTGCATCACTTCCTCAATGCCTCCAGACACGCCCCCCCCCTCATTGCTCCTATTACTGCTGCTGAGGGGGTATGGGGTGTGGGGTTGTATGCTTGTTATTATTTTTGTTTGTTTGTTTTTTATCCTCACGCCAGTTAAATGTTCTGCCACCTTTATCTTTCCCAGTCCTTCTTTATGCTAACTGCCTCAGGAATTTCCCCAACTACACAGTCTGCTCCTGTTGTTTATTGGTACTCGGACTTCAGTGAACTCAACCCTCCCCTCTCTGCCACTAGCAATGCCTGCAAGCTGGCACTCACAGGTTGCATCTGGCCCACAGATGGTTTTTTGGTTTGGCCTGCAGAGTTTAAAGAATTAACCAATCTCCAGCAGTTAAAATTGGAATTGCACGTACAATTTCAGAAGCATAGCTTCTCATAAAATCATCAGTGAACCAGCCTTACCAGAAATGTGGAAATAGTAAATAAAAGCTGCAAAGGAGAATTCTCCACTTGGCTGTGTGGTCTTGAATTTATTAGAGACTATCACTTCCTAGATATTCCTGGTTTTCAGGCTAAGAGGTCATCTACCAACACATAAGCAGTGATTCAACTCATGGTGGCATTTCTTGGTGCTAGTTTCCTGCCTTGTGCAGGCCCCCACCTTGCTATCCACACTTGGCTTATAAGCATTTTCAACTTCAGGCAGAGGTTGTGGCTCAGTAGTTAAGAATATTCATTGTGCAAACGTGAGGACTGGAGTTCAGATCTTCAACAGCCCCGTACAACGAGCTGGTGTAGCTGTATGCGTTTATGGCTCCAATGTTGTTAGAAGGTGAAAAAGAATCCCGGGGCTGGCTAACTGCCAGCTAGTTCCAAAACAGGGTGAGCACGGAGTCTAGTGAGTGAATCTGTCGCAAGGGAATAAGGCAAGACATCTGATAACATCTTCTGTCCACTATACCTGCAGGGACATGCAGACAGACAGACAGACAGACAGACAGGCAGATACACAACACACACATACATACACACACACACACACACACACACACACACACACAAACGTGTTAGTCCCTCATTTTTAGTACTTAAAATTCACAGATCATCTTTACTTTTTATGTGTAGGCTGAAAATATGGATATTTAAATTTTTCAGTTTTGTATTTCTCCACCTCTTCCGAATTTTCTCCTGTAAGTACGCTCTCCTTTTACAAAGCCAGAATCCACACAGAGGAGGCACCCGCGTGTCTTCGGCCATGGATGTTAGCCAGGAACACGAAGCTCCCTGTGTATTATTTGTTCATGTTATTGGGTTCAATATCTAAGTGGGTCACTTCTTATCTCACGACGTCACCATAGCCTCATCAATTAAAATAAATTCACATCACTTCTCACTTTCACAGTCTTGTAATTGTCTTACTGAGGTACAACATTCAGATATATAAACATTTTAGGTATATTTCATTCATTTTATGAGTACATTTTAGTTAAAAAGTTTTTTAGTTTCAATATGAAATACTGTGTCCCGTTATGGCATTTTCACATATTACATGTTAATGAATGTTCATGAAGAGACTCCCCTTCTGGGCAGGGTGATTTGTGCTCATCATTCCAGAACTTTGGCCAGAAGTTTGCAAATGCAGGCCTGGACCACATAGCAAGTTTTAGGTCAAGAACCTTGAAACCGAAATAACTAACTAAAAGAGACAAGAATATTCAACAACAGACTGTTATTTTGTACGCCAGTGCGTAGTGTGAGACAGCACACCTGCTTGTATTAGCTCATTTGAGCTTGGCTAGCTCGAGAGGCCATAGGGTTGCATATAAGGACACAGACTTTGCTCTCCCAGTTAATGAATGGCCACGACGAGACGTGAACAGAGTCTCCCTATTTTCTAAACTCCCAGGTGAGCTGTGGGAAGCAAAGAGACTGAGACCTGGAGCAGCATGGCAGTGAAGCAGTTGCACGGAAACCCCAGACCTTTGCAAGGAAAAATCAGCTCTCCATCAATCAGGTCAGTCACCTCCCCACTGTGTTCCCTTCCCTACCCCTCTACCTCTCCCTCCCCATCATTGTCACTTTGGTAATCTCTCCCTTTATTTCTCAAAGTTTGCAGTTAAACCTTCTGTGCAATGGCTCATTTTGGAATCAGTGTGATCAAGAGTCACCCCCGATAGAGAAATACAGGCCTGGCTTCCTTCCTTTATTGAGACACATTAACAAAAGCCACAGAACCAGAAATGGGAAGTGCTCTCTATTCACGCACAGGATGGTAAAAGACAGATAGAGCATCTTCTAGACTTGAGGGTGTCAGCATCACTCACAATCCCCTGGTGCTTCTCGTCCCAATCCTTGTGCAGGCTGGGAAGGCCCCCCTAGCATTTTGCCCCTCCTTCCTGCCACAGAGAGTGAACCCGAATCTCATAAGAGAAAAAGATGTTGTATAGAAGGATATGGTTGGCACATGACAGCCATCAATAGAAACCAAGTTTTCAGGACTCATCCTTAACCCCTTGTGGTCCATAGGCTTCTGGTTCTGACTTTGTCTTGTGCTGTTCATGCATGTTGAAGCTGCTGCCTCTCAGATGCTCTTTCACGTCTGTGATGCATGTGCTGAGATCTAGAAACTCCATTTCTGAGGGTTTCTTGCTGGGTGTCTTGATGATCTCGCTGTCAGCCAGCGATGGTTGGTACTCACCGCCAGCTCATCTCAGCACCCCTGGGTAAGCTGTCCGCCTGCTCTGAAACCCATGTTCCAGGCATAGGATTCTTCCTCTTTCTGAGATCTAACTGTTGCCCAGCTGTGAACTTCCTGTGCATGCCATTTCTCTGGCAGCCTCTCCGCTTCCTTCTGTTCTCTCATTCTGGCTGGCGGCCTCATCCTCCCAAAGTTACTCTCAACGCAGCTTTCTGGGCATTTTGTTTGCACAGCCTTTGGGTAACTGTGCAACACATTCCTTGCCTTCAGTGCCTTTTATTTGAAACAACCAACACAGTGTCTCATCTCTCCACTCAACTTCAATCAGTAAAATGCTCACAAACGTTTCTAGCTCTTTCAACTTTTTCCTTAGGAGTATCCACATAACCACACAATAGGTGAGATCTGAAAAACAAGAAGAGGCATTCACATTCATTCACGAGGACTCAGGATCTGTTTGGGTTCTGAAGCATACTGAGAGCTTGTCAGGACTACCAGGAGTTTGGAGTCTTGCAGGGAGGGCAGGTACGATAAGAGCTCTGGTGATGCGGGACACTGGGAGGACAGCAGTGAGGCCTCGACTCTGAAATGATGAGGTGGCAGGATGGTACAAGGTGCTTAGAAAGTCAGATGTCACCGAAACCTGAG
Organism: Mus pahari; assembly: GCF_900095145.1. NCBI lineage: Eukaryota > Metazoa > Chordata > Mammalia > Rodentia > Muridae > Mus > Mus pahari. The sequence continues at coordinate 55,988,793 of NC_034604.1, forward strand.
AATCAAGCAGGAGTGAGTTTGTCAAACAAGTTTGTGGGTTATGGGAAGCTGTTAAAGAAGACATTATTGAGGGCAGAGATTTCAGATAAGAAAACATGTCAAGGCCTGTCCAGGTGGAGTTGTTATCTTCCCCTGGGTATATACACTGAAGTCTTCAGCCCCAATCAGAATGTGACTTGATTTGTAAAAAAGGTTGTGGCATGTGTGTGTGTGTGTGTGTGTGTGTGTGCGCGTGTGTGTGTAGTTAAATTAGAGCATAGTAGAACAGACATGAAATTCCTCATCTATTAGAACAGGTATTCTTAGACAGGGGACAGATTTGGAGATAGTCAAGTACGCAAAAGCAGAGGACCACACAGGTCAAGACTGTATGGATGTGTCTATATTCCAAGGAATACCAAATGCTGCCAACAAACCCAAGAAGCCAGGAGGAAAACCCACTGAACAAGTTAGGCTTTCATCCTTGGCCCTTAGAACTTGTCAGTCCTCATAACACTGTTGATTTCAGACTCAGACTGTGAGATAAGACACTGTCTCGCTGGAGCCACACCATCTCCGGCACTCTGTTGAGGCAGCACTGAGACAAACCAACAGCGTAACCTAGGGGACAGTGGTGAAGCGGGCTTCATGGCTTGCTAGCTACTGTTTTCATCCAGCCAAGATCTGGGCTCATAGTTATTTGCTCATTTATCCCATGACCACTAGAAGATGCTCATACTATCTATATCTAAAATGAAGAGAGAGAATCTCTAGGGATTCTTGATGAGTTGGCTAAGGTTACTCATTTCATGTGTGATGTTAAGGTCGGACTTTGAATTTAGACTGAGAAGTACCCGTTGGAAACACTATTACTCCATGGATGTAGTCTTTTATTTTTTTTAATCTTGAGAATAATACCTATATTTAGAGACTTTGGGAGATCCAGACTACTTGAAGTCTAATTTATAAATGATATATTACTCATTACTATAAAAGATACATTTATAAATGATAAAATAAAAATCACTTATAAATGATAAATGTACTCTCTTTTTGTGTGGATTTACATGGAATTTGACACACAAACAATGTCACCACCATGAACTGAGAACCACCGTCCTCGGAGGCTTTTAAAGAGAGTATAATGTTACAATTTTTATTTTAGTATAGAGAATGGGCTGGACAAAAGGATGAGTGGACACTGACTGTATTAGAAGTCATTTCTCTGGGGAACTTTCAACAAGGAAACAACGGTCAATTACAAACTATTAAAACTTCATCTGAGATCCTTTAATAAAGACTCTAAGAAAAAATCCCAAATTAAGTGGTGTGCTGTCAATGAGAATTAGCTTTGGCTAATCTCTCAATTAGCTTAGCATGACTGGCAAATTCAACTGAATTGAGTGCATTAAGTAATTGTGAGCCCCTGTATATCCTTTGGTTGGTGGTTCAGTCTCTGAGAGCCACAGCTTGGTTTCATGTAGGTCCTGGACAACTGGAGCAGGGGCTAACCCAAAAGCTGATGCCTGTGGGATATATTCTTCTAGCTGGGCTGCTTTGTCTGGGCTCAGTGGGAGAGGATGTGCCTAGCCTTGCAGAGGCACCCACTCAGAGGAAAAGGGAATGGGGGGAGGTCTGTAGAAGGGGGTGACTTGGAGGAGGGCAGTAAGCAGGTTGTAAAGTGAATAATTAAAATAATAATAATTATTAATAATAATAATAATAACAGCAATAATAATAACAACCACAAATTTTAAAGATAAAAGGTCATTGTGAGCCTAAGGTATGAAACCAGGTCTATGTCTACAGCAGTGGAAAGTGAGGTTTTAAGCAAAGCTTCCATATCTAAATAAGAGAAATGTCCATCACTCTCCATTGTCACTTACCTGCCATGGGCCTTCTTGAGTGTTTAGTGCCTGTGACAACTAATCCCACATGCCCTGTGCATTCTTATCCCTTGGGCCTTCTTTATCTTCTTTTCATTTTTCCCTAAAGGCTTACTTCAGTAGACGATCCCAAGGACCCTAGGTGCAATGTGGTAGTCGTCCCAATACCCTCATCTGACATCTAGTCTCTTACTTGGCTTTATTTTCTTTGTGGGCACTTCCTCTTTTTTGAAAATATTTTACTTCATGTTCACCCATTCAGTATCTGCCAAACTTTACAAAGGCAAGACTTTTGGCAATTACTTGATTCTCAGTGTCCCAGATCAGACCTGACATAGAGTGAACGCCCAGTAAATTACGGGATGAATGAAGCCATGGTTCAATATTGTAAGACTTTGATGCATGTGGCCTATTTTTTCCCCTCACAAGTTTTAGTTAAGGAAATTAAGAGCCATGCAAGTAAGAATATTTGGTTCAGGTCCCAGAATTGGTTAGTGGCTAGGGACAAATGGTACCCAATCCCCTTCATCCATCATAGACCTCTTTTTCCTGCACCAGGCCAGCTCTTAACTGTCCAATTCTATCATAGAAAAGTGGATTAGGAGGGGAGACTTCAGAAACCACAACACTGGATTTACATATGAACTGTAACCTTTGCATAAATTGCCTTACTTCTCTGAATAAGTTATATTCTGAGACTATATAACAACATATAATAATAAATTATAAAATAGAGGCAAAACCCTTTAAAATAAAATATAAGGATAAATGTGAAACCTATAAAATAAAAATAAACCCTTTTTGGTATCATTTCTATGAGTCTAAAATGAGACTGCTCAGCTAAATTATTTGCTGTAGGGGAACTCATACAAAGTCAAATCTCTCTAAATAGAAGATGTTGCTTTTTTTTTTTTCTGAGAACCTCAGGCACTCTTCAGATATTTCTTGGCTTCAAGAAACAGCTCATCTCTCATTTGAATTTTAAACTACGGATGACAGAGAAAACTAGAAGATAAAAGACTGTATAGTAGGAGAAATGGAAATGGGTCCCTCTGAGGGGAGACTCACACATTCGAAGACTCGATCCTCTTCCTCAGTATAGATGAAGACCTAGTTTCTTCATCTATACCATTGATAGAACTCACTCAATCAGCACAATGTGTCTACCAATCAAAGTGGAATGGGGACATACTGAATGGCTCGTGCTTGTGTAGAAAGGATTGGTTAAAGGAAGGTAATCTGTTAGTGTATCTCTCCCTTTTCTCCTTTAGCAGTAACAGGCTGATAAGAAGTTCATTTCTGAGATCCTGACGGTGCAGCAGCCTGCAGCCTCAGCCAGGGAGTCCCAGCCGCTTTCAATGGAGGAGAAGCCCGGCCAGCCACAGCCTCAGCACCATCACAGCCACCACCATCCGCACCATCACCCCCAGCAGCAGCAGCAGCAGCAGCAGCAGCAGCAGCAGCAGCAGCAGTCGCACCACCACCACCATTATTATTTCTACAACCACAGCCACAACCACCACTACCACCACCATCACCAGCAGCCTCACCAATACCTGCAGCATGGAGCCGAGGGCAGCCCCAAGGCCCAGCCTAANCCGCTGAAACATGAGCAGAAACACACCCTCCAGCAGCACCAGGAAACGCCGAAGAAGAAAACAGGCTATGGTGAAATAAATGGTAATGCTGGAGAAAGAGAAATATCTTTAAAGAGCCTCAGTTCTGATGAAGCTCCCAACCCTATTTCCAGGGTCCTCAATGGCAACCAGCAAGTTGTAGACACAAGCCTGAAGCAGACTGTAAAGACCAGCACCTTTGGAAAAGCAGGAATCAAGACCAAGAATTTTATTCAGAAAAACAATATGGACAAAAAGAATGGGAAGTCTTATGAAAACAAATCTGGAGAGACCCAGGCTGNAGATAAGACCGATACTATAGCGATTCCAAATGGTGTTATAACAAGTAGTTCAGGCTATATCACTAATGGTTATATGAGCAAAGGAGCAGATAATNATGGTAGTGGATCTGAGAGTGGATATACCACTCCTAAAAAAAGGAAAGCAAGGCGCAATAGTGCCAAGGGTTGTGAAAACCTTAATTTAGTGCAGGACAAAATAATGCAAGAGACTAGTGTCCCAGCATTAAAACAGGGACTTGAAACTTTAAAGCCTGACTATAGTGAACAAAAGGGAACGCGAGTAGATGGTTCAAAGCCTATTTGGAAATATGAAACTGGACCTGGA
>NC_034604.1:55994580-56000339 GCF_900095145.1 Mus pahari
AAAAAAAAAAAAAAAAAAAAGAAGTTCATTTCTTTTGCAAACAGATGTCCACTGCAGATCTGCCACATGCCTGCCCCTCTGGGATAGCTTTGTCAACAAGGGTCTCTGGGTGTAGGTTGTCTCTGCTTCATGCTTTAAATTTATTTTTATTTCATATGTTTGAGGGTGTGTGTGTGTGTGTGTGTGTGTGTGTGTGTGTAGGTGCCTAAGGAGGTAAGAAGAGAATGTTAGATGCCCTGAAGTTAGAGGTGTAGATGGCTATAAGTTGCCCTATTTGAGTGCTGGGAGATGAACTGGGTTCTCTGGAAGATCAGTAAGTGCGCTTAACCACTGAGCAATCTCCCCTCCAGCAGCGATAATCTACGCTGTGTCACCCTCCTAGCTTCTGCTGGCTTACTGGGAATCCGTTGGAGTTCCTTGGATCATGGTGTGTAGCCCTGATCTCCTCCTTCATCACCACAAAGCATTTGTCTTGTGCACATGACTGCATACTCTTCTCCATTGTGTCAAGGTTAGAAAACTACTGGATATAAATGGCCTTATCCTAGCTTATCACCTGTCGGGTTATTATTTTTTAGTAAAGCTATTTTTAAAGGCACAGTGGTGTAGAATGTCAGTGTCTCCTTGGGACAAGACACAATTCAACTACTAAAACACAATCCTTAGAAACTTAACCAATAACCATGAAACTCCCCAACAAGAAATCTAAACATGAACTTTAGTCCTAGTGTCCCATGAAATGAGGCTCCCTGTCCCTGAATGTCACATGTCTAGGAGTATTGCAGGAGACTCCATTCATTTCCCATCACAGGCTCATGTTAAGCCTGTGGCCAGTCAGAAGACTCATTTTTTTTCCCCATGCCAGTTGTCAATGTACTTAATCAATCCAATACTTGAACAGCTGATCTATTGACACTGTATGCCATACAGAATACTAAAAGATTATTCTTTGAGAAACTCAGTTTTTTTCTATGAGAACTGGAGTCATTATAAATTCTAGATTCATAAACGATTATTCATTCACTACTTCTTCATGACTCTATGACCCAGTCACAGTAGAATTGGCTGCAAGTGATCAGCCTCATTAGTCTAGCTAATGAGGCTAGACTAGCTAACTATGGTAGTTTGAATATGATTGACCCAGGGAGTGGCACTATTAGGAGGTGTGGTTTTGTTGGAATAGCTGTGGCCTTGTTGGAGGAAGTGTGACACTTTGGGGGGTGGGCTTTGAGACCCTTCTCCTAGCTGTCTGGAAGCTAGTCTTCTCCTAGAGGCCTTCAGATCAAGATGTAGAACCCTCAACTCCTCCCACATCATACCTGCCAGGACACTGCCATGCTCCCATCTTGATGATAATGAACTGAACCTCTGAACCTGTAAGCTATCCCCAAATAAATTTTGTCCTTTATAAGAGTTACCTTGGTCATGGTGTTTTTTAGGAACCCCTAACTAAGACAGTAACATATAAATCCCACTCCCATTGGGTTGCTTTCATTCTTTCTTCTTCTCTTCTGCAACCAGAGCCATATTGCAAGGGCACTTCTCTTTGGGGCAACTCAGTCTGTTCTATACAGGGCAGAAAGGTGACCTTATGAATTTGTTTATTATGAACTCTGGCATATCAGTTATTTACATTGTTTTATAGTAACAGAATATCCAAATTCTTGGCTTCATGGGTTATTATGCAACACAATTCTGTTTTCATCTCTGAATAAAGCTTAGTTTGTTTTAAGATGAAGTCTTTGCAATGGGGTTTCCTGGTGTAGTTTTTATTTGATTTAATTTTTTTTATAAAGAAAGAATACTGTAGCAAAATATTTCCAGGATGCTGCCAATTGTACCCTCTTCTTGAGAGCTCTCAAGATTCTGTGAATTCTCTGGAGCTATGCTATGTTTACCTATGCTGAACAGAAAATTTCCTGTAATGATTTAACTTTTCATTGTGCAACATTGATCCACACATCTTGAAAACAGCATCCACAGAAGGCATCTAGGGAAATACACACTTACAGGATTCCCAGATCCTGCCTACACCATCAGGCATGTATTGAATCTCCCCAGGAATGGATGGCTTCCCCTTTTTAGAAACTGGACTGTCTTCACTTTGCTCACATGAACATTTACACCAGATAACCGTGACCAGTCACAGAATTCCACTTATTTCAGAAACCACAGTTTCGTGCAATAATTGCTTAGATGGTAATCTTTCAGAAGCATTATTTATATATGTCAGATCTCTCTAATGGCTTACTAAAGCATGAAGAAGAAAATATACTCTGAGGGCTCAAAGTTCTGCTCTTTTGATTTTTAACGCAGTCTCCTGTCTTTCTACTTCTGGGGTCTCTGGTCGCATTGGCTTCTTGGCCCTTTGCATGGACACCAAGCTTGTCTTGGTGTATGGCTTCTTCTCACAGGCTTGTCTTTCGGCATGCTTCCTCAGCCCGCATTTCTGCATGGCTCCGTCTCTCTCCTTATTTAGGTCTCTCTCACTGACTTTTTGACTTACCCAGAATCACTTTTAGGACTCTGGGGACCATAAATGAATTTGGAAGGCAAAATGAATGGATATGTAAACAAGTAAGTAAATACAAATAGAAAAGAGAAAGAGCTTTAAGAGGATTAACCAGTAAGTGAGATGTACTCAATTCTGACATACATTTCTGGGATGACATGAGGCTATTGATAAAGGTCTGAAGGTCAGAGTATAGTTCTTGACTCCAAGTTGGACAGGCTCATCCTTGGAGCAGAGCCACTGTGATCTGATGTAGCACTCTCATGAGATCAGACGGGTTGGCAGGTGAAGGGAGAAGGATTCTGGAGATTCCTAGCCTGCCAAGCTGAAGTCATAACTGCTCATGTGTGTTTACTCATCCTTGCTGTAAGTCACCCTTCTGTAAGTCACCCTCGCTGGTTCGCCAAGTTGGGCTTGGGTGGATCATTTCTTCATCTGCTGGTGCTCCACCTGGAATAAGGAGGATTTTCTTATATTTTCCTTGGGGAAAGCAACACAGTAACTCTCTTCCCCAAATTTCCTGTGCTAGAAAAATCAAGCCCAATGCATCATTGATGGAAGGTAGAACCTTTGCGGACTCTGCTCTCATGAATGGGTTCACTTCATTATGGGAATAGGTTGATTATTCCTAGAGTTTGCTGCAAATTAGACTTCAGTGTTCTCTCTGCTCTCTCTCTCACCCCATCTCTCCCCTTTCATCACTCCCCGATTGTCTCCCTCCCTCTTTATCTTTGTACACCAGTGCAAATGAGATCTCCCACCAAATGTCAAGCCCTTGATCTTGGATTCCCCACACTCTAAAACTGAAAAAACCTAGGTTTGTAGTCTGGACAAATTACCCAGTTTGTGTATGCTATTATAGCATACATACACAAAACATGGTAAGACAGCATGTCATTGAACTTCTTCAAGTCTTAGTTTCTGCAACTGTAAAGTGGGCATACTTATAGTTTATCCTGCTTATAGTTGTTTTGAGATTAAATTAAAAAAAATCCATGTGCAGTGTTTGGCACAGATGTCGATGACTAGTTTTTCACTTCAGTTCACTCCTTTGTCCTAGATTCACTGCTTACCACACGCTAAGGTTGAGTACGTGTTCACCAATGTAGTTCTTCTCCCAGACAAATTATTTCCCTAAAGTTTGAAGATGGATCCATCAGTCAATGCATGTCTTCCTAGGTCCTTTTCTGTCTAGCTCTCTACTTGATATTATAAGAAGACACACATGTACTTGTGAGACATATTCTTGAGGTACTCATATCTTAGAGACGAAGTACACTAATATAATCTGAAAAGTAGGTAGGCAATGAGAATTGACAACCTAGAATAAGAGACAGCTGGATAAACCACACATTGGCAGATAAGCACTGCCTTTCATACAGATCCTAGCAAAGCTATGAAGGGCAAAGGATGGGAAGGGAGCCGTGGGATGAAAGGGGGTACAGGGATGGCAGCAAGATTTATGGGAAGGACGGGATAATGCACAGAGGCAATATGGAAGAATACATGGTCTGTGGTGGCTGTGACTGTCAGTGGCTCATCTCTGGTGTCGGAAGTCTGTGACATTGATTGCCAAGTGTGATATTGTCTGTAAATGGTAAGTTATCAAGAGGGGCTATGAAGGGGGCAGAAGAAGCCATAGGTGATACTGTGGGTAAGAAGAGTCCATATGGAGATGAGACCCTAGGGGAGGTGGGGGATGGGTAAGTAGAAGCCATGGCTTAAGAGAAGTGGTATTTTTGCAGAGATGAGAAGTGAGATGGGCAAAGTGGGACACATGATTGATAATGTATATATACTGGTTATCCTTCCACATGTCCCTGTCAAACATTATCTTCTCCCATCCTCATGAGGCATTTTAAAGACTGGTGGCCACTTTGAAGCTAACATTAAAATGAAATTCTAAGCCCAGGGTTAACCTGTTCCTTAGAACAGAGCCTGGATTTAGATCCCACTCCTTAAATCCTTAAGCCTCCCAAGTGTCCAAGGGTGGAAAGGCTTCCGTGCATACCGAACTCATAACTTCTTTTGATAACTTATCTTTTGAGGCCAGGTCACCCTCTCCTGTTAGCTTAGAGAGTGAGTCAGAGTCTTGAAAGAAAATTGAGCTGTGGAATCACAGAGAGGAGGGAGAAGGTCCTTCAGAGTGAGAGGGGGGACTTAAAGAAGGAAGTTTGTAAAATACACCGTGGGAGAATGGGTTAGAGAGAGGAATGAGGGAAGAAGGGGCCGTACTCAGGAAAGAAGGAACTGGACTCGGGAAAGCACGGGAGACCACACACAGACATGGAGAGAGTGCTAGAGAAAGCCTAGAGCCACGCCACCAGGTTGGGTTCTCTTCAGCAGGCAGCACACCCAAATGACCTCACATAGTGTGTCTGAGAGCAGGCTGGACCTGCATGCAAAGGTCCCTTCACCTACTCAGGCACCTTGGAGCACCTGCTTCTGAGTAGCTGCAGGAGAGTGGTATATAATTTCTAACACAAGCTGCTCTACTTCACCCCCCCCCCCATGTGTTAAGGAAGGCCCTAAAAATACCATGTAACAGGGAAAGAATTTAAGGTAGTAGTTCTTAACTTGTGGGTCGAGACCCCTTTGGTGTTTTTGTGTCAGATATTCACATTACAAGTTATAACAGTAGCCAAATTACAATTATGAACTGGCAATGAAATAATTTTATGGTTGGGGCTCACCACAACATGAGGAACTGCATTAAAAGGATTGCAGCATTAGGAAGGCCAAGAATCACTGTTTTAAATGTTTATCATTATTAGTTTGAACAAAAGAATGTTCTAAAAACTTCTGTGAAGCTAAAAAGATGTCTGCACCATTTTAGGGTATACGTATATATATGAACCAAGAAATGAGCTATATTAGTCCCAGTTCATTGGATCAGCTTTTCCATGGCCTTCTTAACATCTCTAAAGATCTGAGTGAACTTACTTCTACTTTATGATAGTATAACTCTATGCAATAACTTATCCAAAGTTCCTTCAACTTATCCATCTATCTATCTATCTGTCTGTCTATCTATCTATCTATCTATCTATCTATCTATCTATCTATCTATCTATCTATCTATCTATCTGTCTATCTACCTATCTAGTGTATGTGTATGGGTGGTTGAAGGTCAGAAAACAACTTTTTTGAGGTGTGTCTCTCCTTACACCATGCCAATTCTAGGAATCAAATGTATGTTGTCAAGTTGATGACAAACACCTCTTCCACTGAACCATCTTGTCTGACC
>NC_034604.1:56000709-56037047 GCF_900095145.1 Mus pahari
TATATATACATATAGTCATACCTTAAACACATGGCATGCAGTGCAGTGTGAGGATTGTAAAGAAAATGCAAGGGTCAATGGAAACCAAGTCCTTCTCCGGTTACTTGTCGTCCTGACGCTTTCTGTCTTGGACTATCAGATAGTCATCTTCATCCTTGGGTGTGGTGAGGATGATAAAGGATAAGCTCATCTGACACTGGTCCTAGTTTATTATGTACTGAGTGTCAATCACTATGCGTTTCTATCATGCAGACTAGCACAGATCGACAACTCCGTTGATTTTTTTTTTTTTTTTAATATATGATGGGTCTTTCTCATGCCGGCTTATTGCTAGATGTAATAAAACCGAAGTCTCCAGGAGCTTAGACTAGTGGTTTGAGAACAGACTGAGTCACCCAGTTTGTTTCCAAAGTGAGTCACTTGGTAGCCAGGGCTTTGCCTTAGTAAGCATCAGATCAGAGCTGGGGAAGAAGGGAGACCCCTTGGCAGGAATAGTGCCAGCTGGGATAAATAATGTGGTTTCTGCTTTCTGAGGGAACAGAACTATAGAGACCAACTGGTGTTCTGCTGGACAAGTTATTTAAGTTTATGGTTGTTCCCAGTGTTTACATTTTTTGGGGGTCTTTTTTTTTCTTTCTCGCCCCCCGCAAAAAAAAAAAAAAAAAAAAAAAAAACTCTTAGAAATACAAGCCATACTTATATGACCTTGGCCAAGTCTCCTTTCTCTCTGGTCTTCATTATAGTCATTTACTAAGTGATGGTACCAGGTTAGTGTCTCTTAAATCCATTCTGATTTGATGTTTGAACTTCATGGTCCAAAGCTGGAGTTTCAGGTATGATCTTTTGTGCCAAAGAGAAAGCAAGCTCCATTCATTTCCTGGATTCTGACACATCATCCTGTAATTCCTGCCTGGCTCCCAGGGCACCTCGTGCCAACTGGTGGTTTTCCATCCTGTTGATTAGATAGCTTCGCTATGTCTCAGGCATAAAGAAACTGGTGCCGGCGATGGAGAGATTCAGCAATTTCCAATGTCCCGAGTGGCCCAAAGGCCATTTGCTTCTCCCAGGTTCCAGCTGATGATGGTTTAGGAGCCAGAGGGCTGGTCTTGATTTCAAACAAAACCGTTTGCAGCTTCTCATTTATGACTGGTTGTTGTGGTTACCAAACAGATGGACATACATGGCATTTACTTTTCCTCTCTCTCCCGTTCTCTCCTGATTGTAACAGCAAGGTGGAGCCATTGTGGGATTAGCTTAGTGGTATGAGTCACTGGGTACAAAACATGTTTCCATTTGTCAGGGTTTTATTAGTAGTGTTATTGAGGTGTTTTGTCTATGGCCCGTGGATACTGGACGCCTAGATCGGCCCTTTCTTTTCCTATAGATGGGTTCCAGGTCTTAAGGACACCAAGGAAATGACTACATAGCCATTCTGTAATGGAATACATACTTATTGATATGAAGACCAGACTTCTACATACTTGACCAGTCTTCAGGTTGAAAGTGGTTGAAATTATTGGATAAATTTCAGAATGGGGCAGGCAAACAGAGAACTGGATTGGGAATGAGTTGAAGCTTGGTTATCAACCGTTATACAACCTTAGATCTTGGGCTTATTTAGGAGAATAAAGTGATTGGGGCAGAAGAGGAAAACAAAGTTTACCTTGTTTTCCATTTTACAGAACCAGCTAATTGGAGGAGGCGTCTGATGTGAAATTCGGAGAAAGCGTTTGGGCTCAGGAGAAGACCCCTCCGGGAATGGAAAAAGGAAGTGCCTGTCGTGGTGTGTGGGAGCGTGAGACAATGAAGGGCTGCTCAGCGTTCTGGTACTAGATTAGACCTTTACACCTCTACCCAGCTCCAAACATTTCATCGCTAGAAATCAAAAGCTAATAAACTTTAGATCTGTAATCATTTCAGCTTTTTCAGTGAGAGCCAATAACCAGGACACGTAATTTTCAAACATAGTTCATTACTACCAATGAGCATCTTTGGGACAATTTTCACATGTACCACACACATTAGATTTGTTTAAAAGTTTCACACAGCCGGGCGTGGTGGCACATGCCTTTAATCCCAGCACTTGGGAGGCAGAGGCAGGCGGATTTCTGAGTTTGAGGTCAGCCTGGTCTACAAAGTGAGTTCCAGGACAGCCGGGGCTATACAGAGAAACTCTGTCTCGAAAAAACAAAAACAAACAAACAAACAAACAAAATGAATTGCTAAAAAAAAAAGTTTCATACATTAACTATGAGAACACAAAGCAATCATAAAAGGCGTTTTCTGAAACTGCCAAAGAGGATGAACATGAGGTGGATAAACAGCATGCTCAGTTTTAGCAAAATACATATTCTGTATACATATTATTGTTATACTATACTCTGCAAAAAAATACCCCAAAACAACAACAACAACAACAACAACAAATAAAACAAACCCAAGACTTTCATCTCTTTCCAGTCTCCCAGTGCTTTGTCCATATTTGGTGCATGTGTTTAAACATGGCTAAGAAATACAGCCAGCCATAAAGTGTAGGCAGTTCTCTGAGGAGTGGAGATGTTTGGATGCAGGGAGAGGGAGCTGTCTTGACAGAAAGAAATATGGGAGTGGTTGGAAAACATAAACGCCAATAAACCAACTACATTTTTTGGGCCGCTAGGAAGCTGATCTAATCTTCGGCTAAATTATAGAAGTATGAGTAGTATAAAACCACCCTATATGCTAGCCTGGAAGGCCCACACTTGGGGAGTTGCATTCAGGTCTGAACATCATATTATTAAAGTGTTGAGCTGTTTGGAGCCATAGTTATGCAAGGTTAGAACATCTGAGAGCAGGCAGAGGTGCTGTAGGAGGAAGCTATCAGGCAAGAGTGGGAAAAGACACTGCGCTGCAGTGGTCTCACCATGGCCTTAGTCCATTCCCTGAAGCACAGCTATGAAGCAGAGGCCATTCCCAATTAGTTATCTCTTCTGTGAATAAGGAGGCTTCTTGATTTCAGTTGACTCAAGAAAGCATAACAAGAGTTAGGTTGACTCCATGGCCAGGATCCCTGTCATTTTGTAACCCTTACGTTTCTATGGAGATGACGCTCTTGCAACTGGAAGCATTCCAGCAGAGAGCATATGTCATCCTCTTTCTAGTCCTCTATTTTCCATATTTGGATTTCATCAGAATTACAGGGGGAGGTTTCAAAAGATGCTAATTGTTGGGCTGCGTTGTCAGGCACCGATTTGGTAGGTAGGTCAGATGTGAGGCCTCACACTGTTCTGACTTCCCTATGTGGCCATCCTCTGACACATCAGTATTGAATCAGATATTTCAGCAGTGTTCCACGGATTAATTATTTGTGTTTCTGGCGTTCCAGGACAGAGTGTGGGAGGAGAGACAAAGGAACTGCACCAGCATGTTCAACATGTCACCTCATTATCCGAGAAATGGAATACTGAGCCACCCAGTGGAACAGAATTAAAATCCACTAGACTTGATTTCTATAGGCTCTTCCAATTATAAAGACTCATTAATAACATGGATTTTCCAGGGAAAATAAAGCGTCATTGTTGCTAGCTGTTGTTGGCATTTGATGAAAAGATGTTTATTGAGTATGTCTCCCCCCCCCCTTCGGAGTTTAACTGTTTGAGAATTTCATACATACCCATAATGTGTTTTGATCAATACCACTCCTCCATCTCCTCCCCCACCTAACCCAATATTTTGCCTCCCAACTTTATGTGTTCGTTTTAAAAGTCGGCTGTGTTTGCTTGGTGCTGTCTATTTGTCTGACTTTGTCTTTTATTTATAAGTGCTTCCTTGGCCCAGCATAAAGGGACATCTGTGGACTCAAGGATAAGAACAAAACCACATGTGAGTTCCTTTGGAAATTTTTGCAGTCAGGACATGTCTTCTATGATTCAGCAGAAGTGATTATTTTGGGAGCAACAAAAGATATTCTTTTTTAAAAAGTACAAATTTATGTAACATTGCCAGAGAAACTAAAATAGATTTTAAATCTATTGACACTTGTTCATAATTTCTGGCTGCCATTCTCAATGTGAAGAAATTTGATTTAGCTATAGTATTGAATTTATTTTTCCTGAGCATCATTTTATATTCATATCTTTATGTATCTCTTTGGTCTCTGAAGTTCTGACATTTGAGGCTATCTATTGCATAGTTTTAATGTCTATGGCTGACTTTATTTCTCTGATTTGGGGGATTTCCTTCCATCTTCCCACCATTACAGATGATATTATCCTGTATCCTTTGATGTCTGCCCTCACAGGTGCCTTTCCTCACCCAGAAATCTCAGTTCCTAAAGGAGTTCCTTTCCCCCACGTGCCCTAGAAACTGATCCAATAGCTTCCTCATCTGGCTGGGCCAGAGTAGAGGAACTTCTGGTCACAATTACTAAGTGAGGGTTCTAACTTTATCACGCAGAGTGTTCCAGGGAAATATAATGCATTGTCATAGCACCAGTGACCATGACCATGTGTGTTCTTGAATTCAGGGGCATCACCTTATCCACACTGATCCAATATGCTATGTAAGACTGTCTCTGTGATTGCAAACATTCCAAAGTCATTTGCCCATTGACTAAGTGATTTCAAAAAGTCATTTTTTAAAAGAGTGGGCACAAACCATTTAACATCCAAATCTTTTGAATGTTAAAGAAGAATTTCTCCTAAATTTTCAGAAATTGAAATATAACAATTGAATATATTTCTGGAAGACAGGCAAGTCTCACTTTTACTTCTATTCCCAATACAGTTTTGTTTCTGTCAAACATTGATAGATAATTGCATTAAAAGTATTTTTCAAGGTTTCTATTTTTGTTTATGGTTAGTATTTTTCCAGTTTTGAAACATTAGGACAAACTCCTTGTCAGAGAATAATTCTTTTACCATACGGATAATTTAATTTCTTAGATTCCAATTAGATTAATCCATAATCAAATGAATCACAGCATTTAATAACTTTTAATTACTGACACATGCCACTTCACATGGATAGAATTTTCTTTTCTCATATTCATTACCCCTAAGAATTTTCTCATTTGAAAGCAATATTTGATGAAAATTTGAAAAACCACTAACTGCAATAGTAATGAGAATAATTATTTTAATTTTCTCCAGTTTCATCCTTGGTCCATTAGTCAATTTGCACCTATCTATTGTTTTCTGGATCAATTTTGGTCATTTAACATGTTCATTCATGTCACTGAACATTCAAGCTTAACATTTTGAGCAATAAAATGCATTTTTGAAGCAATAAAGCATATGTTGTCATGATGAATTTCAGCACACAATAAAAAAAAAAAGCTGCTACTCCGCTTCTGCATTAGCTTCATTTCCCGGAGGGAAGCAGTTCCAATTCGTCCACTTTGTCCTTTCTGAATAAGCTGTGCAATTGTTACTCTGTAATCTCTCTATATTTTGGTCCTCTCCTCTCCTCTCCTCTCCTCTCCTCTCCTCTCCGAAGTCCCCAATTCTAGGTTAAAGAGTTCTATCTTTTCGCCTTCTGTACACGATGTTGGAACAGTGCATCCAAGTTTGCCTTCTTCTTTCTCTGCATCCTTGTTGACTTATAACTAGAAAAGTCGTTTTCTGTCTAGTTAGTGAGTCTCATGGAGGAAAAGAGATAAATGATATTCATAACTGCCCATGCATAAACTGATCATTTCAAATAACTTAAAAAATTCTAAGAGGGAATCTGAAATCAGTCAACTATATCAACAACTAGTGCCAAACAGAATATTGTCAGTGTTCAATGCTCAAAAGGTACAAAATGTTTTGGGAGCAAAAGTCTTCCCTCTTAGCATGGCCTCTGGCCAATGAGTTCTCTGCAACCAATGTCAACACTTTCTTGGCTGCTTCCTGTCATATATTATGCAAATTCTTGTGATATTAGGTTTTCACTTCATGTACAAGGCTCTATGCTGGTTTTTTTTTTTTTACCTCGTACTTAAAAGTTAGAAATTTCTTATCCTTATGTGAAAAACTTCTCCTTTTATATAGTTAGTTAGTTAGTTAGATAGCTAGTTAGTTTTGTGTTGTGATGCAAACACTTCTTACATTTCCATAGGCAAGCATCCTAACACAAGGGCCTCTAGCCCTTGACAGTTTGGGACAGGCTTTCACTGGGTAACTCAGGGTATGCTTGCAATATCTAGGTAACCCAGGCTAGCCTCTAACTCCTGTCAACTGTTTCCAAGTACCAAGATTGCAGAGCCTCTAAAAGAAACCAGCTGTGCTGACAACCTTGGCTTTGGGTTTTTAGCTGCTGCACTGTGACAGGATAAATGCTCATTAATGTCGATCACTTGATTTGTAGTAATTTGTTATGATAGTCTTAGGAAGCTATAAACCCTAATTTGGACATAGAAAGAGCTAGAAATGAAAGTGGAATGTGAAGAAATGATGTTAAATCTATAGACATGAATAAGATCAACTATTCCACAAATGTTTACATTGCTAAACATTTGAACTACTTTTACTTTTGTGTGCTTATCTTATAAAAAGGATGAATCAGATATACAACCATTAGATCTTCATACAATTTAGGTTCAGAAGATTGGTTATGGGTACTGGAAAGGATCATGAAGCAGAGAAAAACCATAAACTAGTTATTATGTTAACATGCCATTGCAGTATTCAGAACAAATACATTCTCCACAGGTTGTTGTATTTTATCACCTTGTTCTTCTTTAAAAACAAACAAACAAAAATCAAAAACAAAACAAAAAAAAACCCCAACTATTAGATGATACTGAACCAGGTGCAGAGACACAATGGGGAACATCAAAGGAAGAATCTCTTTCCTTTGTGGCTTCTAGTACTGACTAAAGACATTATAAAAAAAAAATGTTACTCTATTCTACCTACACCAAGTGGAATGCAGAGCAGCCTGAATGGGAACTTTGGAAGACACGTGACACGTAGTTTTCATGGTGTGGTGGTTTGAATAGGAACGGTCCCCATAGGCTCACATATTTTACTGCTTGGTCACCAGGGAGTGCTATTAAGAGACTTGGCCTTGTTGGAGTAGGTGTGTGGCAGAGGAGTAGGCCTTGTCAGAGGAAGTGCATCATGGGAGTGGACTTGGATTTTCAAAAGCCCAAGCCGGTTCCGGTGTCTCTTTCTCCCTGATGTCTATGGATCCAGATGTAGAACTCTTAGCTGCTTCTTCTGCACTATGTCTGCCTGCATGCTTCCATGCTTCCTGCCTTGATGATGATGAACTAAACCTCTGAAACTGTAAGTCAGCCCCATTAAACGCGTTCTTCTATAAGAATCGCCACAGCCATGGTGTCTCTTCACAGCAATAGCATGATGACCAAGACACTCAGAGAACTGACTGTCATAGCAGATCACAAGAGCATAGCATATCTTAAGCTTGTGTGCCAACTGACAATAAGTTTGTGTGCAAACTGAGAATAAATTTTTCATTCTCTATCTCAGAAATTTGAGTTGCAGAAGAGTTTGAAAGCTGCCATGGTTTGCTAGAAATGCCAGGAGTATGCTTTTAATCTTGATTCTGGTTCAGTGTTCTCTTCTAAACTAACTTATTACCACACACTTACCACATAGAGTTGCACAAACTTGTATCTATAGCTCTATTGTGTATACATGGTACATAAGTTACCAAAAAGCAAATTTCACAAAAGAGTAGCCCATCAACCTTTTGAATCCCACTCATATGTGAAGAGTGCAGTTAACATTTCAGCTGCTTACCTATATTGTTTTAATGACTGCTAGATTCTTCCTTCTTTGGACAACAGGTGTTCTGGGCATGAGTAATTCAGGGCTGGCCACCCTGTTCTAGCTTCCCAGTCCATAGGAAAGACTTCATGGATTCTCTCGCCTTCACTGGGACGTTCTGTGTCACAGACTTTCCAGGAGGGCTTGAGTGGATATTCATGGTAAGAAAGTTATATTTAACAGCTGAACTCTCAACCCTGGGGACTCTCGTGGTTCAGCTGCCAAAATGTCAGCTGAGATGCTCTTCTGCATGCCACAGAGGCTTCTTTGTGCTCAGAAGAGAGCGCTGATTTTGCTGTGATTTGGCAGCCACTCCTCTAAGCTGGAGCCACTCAGGGGGAGAATCTGTGTTTGTGTGCAAAGACAGCACCCTTCCTTCAACACGAGGTTCTGCTGCAAGCTGTGTGGAACAAGCCATCACAGCAGGCTCAATTTTCTCAACCCTGTGGTTGGTTCTTCGCAGTAACTACAGACTCCACATCGAAGCGGTAGGACCCAGAGATGATTGAAAAGCAGAAGTATAGCTGTCAGTCACCAGGAACATCCAAGCAAGTACATTACGCTCTCTCCCAAAGCAGGAAAACAGACACAACTGCATTACATTCATTGATTTTTTCAAAGAACATCATATGCTATAAATAGCACATACAGGACTAAAAAAACGCCACTACACTGTTAGTTTCCTATTGAATGATGCTTGCTTTGCTCATTATGGAAAAGGAAAAAGCAAACAAGTTTTGAGATCCAGTTGTAAATTCTGACCTCAACACTGATACCCTGATTATTTAAGAAAAAGTGGTATAATAGCTTGCCAAACTTCATCCCTGTCTTTGTAAGACAAAAGTCATGTATTTACAGAGGACTCAAAAGGACAGGGACCCCAAAACACTTGCAACTATACCTTGGCTTTGAAGACAGTCAACAAGTATGAATTCACCTCTGCGTTTTCTTTTAATTTTTCAGAGACAAAAGTACTGAGAGATAACCTGGGTGGCTTGTGTCTCTGTGGAACTGCTTTGATTGTTTTGATTCATGGGAATACATTTTTTTTTGAAATATTAAGCCAGTTGCTTTTCTTCTAAGTAAATCCCTAATAGTTCCTGGAGTTTTTATACCCCTAGTTTAAGAGTGCTCATAGCAGCCGGGTGCTAATTCCAGCACTTGGGAGGCAGAGGCAGGNGGNTTTCTGAGTTCAAGGCCAGCTGGTCTACAAAGTGAGTTCCAGGACAGCCAGGGCTATACAGAGAAACCCTGTTTCAAAAAACCAAACCAAACCAAACCAAACCAAACCAAACCAAACCAAAACAAAACAAAACAAAACAAAACAAACCTAAACAAACCAAACCAAACCAAACCAAAACAAAACAAAACAAAATGAGTGCTCAGTGAAACTGAAGAGCACAAGGCAGCGGGGGTGCGGTGGGGGGAGGTTCTACACATGATACCTGGTAAAGCCCAGGGCAATGTTGCTAACATGGCAGGAAGGTGGAAGAGAGGTTATGCTTGAAGAGATGGAAGGGAACACTGGAATGAGCACGGGGGACCTTGACTACTTTAGCATGCTGAGCATCCCCAAGGCCCAAACAGAGACAAAGATGGGACTGAATAGAAATGCTTCGTGCCTAGAGCGACTGTAGCCAGGGTTTGTAGATCCTAGATGGTAGATCAAAGTCCACATTGAAAAGATAGAGGTGGTAGGGTATCATGCCTTTAAACACAGATTATTAAGAGAAGGGATAAAATGTGGCTTATATAGGTAGAGATGCTCAGAGTCTAGGACCGTGTCAAGGAAGTTCTAAAGCTCAGTCCATGGACTAGCATATCTAACTCCCCAATCCAATGTCATTGGTCATGTTTCCTTCTTCCCCAGCTTCCACGCAAGGAATGCCCTGAGCAGGACAGCAGAGTCCCCTTGTGGTACTTAGATCATGTGTGGCTCAAAGTTATGCCTCAGAGGGGAAGGGGAGCTGAAGTGATAAACCCCAATGAACTGGATATCAGAAAGTACACTTCTTTTAGAGTGATGAAGAACTTTCCCTCTTTGCCTATGTGATTGGTTGGGTATAAATTTATACATGCTTCAAATATAAGCCTTTACCTCTTAAGCTTTTCCATAGAAAGGGCCTTGTAATCTTTGGTATAGCATGTCTCGCCGGGTCTCATGAGACTCTTCCTGGTTGCCTATCTGCCTTACTAACATGAAGGAACTTAAGGCCAGTGTTCAATGCTGTTGGCTTTCTACATCTTAGCTAGCACTTGGCACATGACAAATGCTCAATAAATATTTATAGGATTATCTAATGGCTGTGCCTTTTTAAAAATAGCTGGCAAGAATCTTTTGCATAAACAAACCATACACAACTACATCTATGAACAAATACATAAAAGAGAAAAGACAGGGTACGCATCGAACCAGAGGCCCATATTAGGAAGGCTGAGTTGAACGGGGCAAATTGACCAGTTTGTTTGTGAAGTCCACTGATTCCTAGAAATCATACAGCTTGGCAAAGTTCCTAGAAATCATAGCGCTCTTTATAGAACAGGATTGCATAGTGCTGTGTTAAATTTAATATGATAATCACAAACTCTATGCTAAATTAGATGCTAAGTTATACTTTACTGTCAACCAGAGTTGTAGGAGCAAACAGTACAATGCAACTTACTCTTAAATTTTAGGATGTTTTGCTCATTAAATATGTGCTTTCCAAGATACAGTAAGCATGCTAGTGGTAATGATGTTGACAATCTGAGGATGCACAGACGAATACCAGTTAATGAGTATACGAATGCTATAACAAACTGTAGTGCTTTGGGCAAAGTGAGATAGGCATCAGACAGCCAGGTGTGAATGAAGCAACAGTGCAGGCAGAGCCCGGTTACATCAAGAAGCAGAGGCGGTTTGGGGATCACCGAGGCTAGAGGTGTAGGGATGGATATTAGGCGGATCATTTTCAAGTTTGGTGTGGCAAAACACCAACTAAAGAAGGAACTGTGTGAATGCTCACTGATGCACTCAGGGTAGCTGTCCTTTTGTGGATTTATGCCATTGGGGTTTAGCTAATGTCACAGATGGGAAAACAGAGTGTTTTCCTTAAAAAATATATTTTCACACACATACACACACACACACACACACACACACACACACACACACACACACACACACGGGAGAGGGGAGGAGGGCAGGGAGAAAGATCGTAACAGCATGATCAAAACAGCTGCTTTGTAGCCTGGCTCCAGAGTCCAACCAGAGAGTCCAACCATGGGTGTGTGCAGTGCCCGTGGGGCTCAGACAGTCAGACTGTCCATGTGTACAGTACCTGTGGGACTCAGACAGAGCTATTTTGTAGACCACCAGGACACACAGAAATGGCTTTTTACTTTCTGTCGTCAACAATGAGACAATTGTATTAAGCAAACTAGGCTAGTTCTAGAATGACAAATATCATATGGTTTTCTCAGTTGTGCTTCCTAGGTTTTATATAGCTATACAAGTTCATGAACGTATATAAGAGGAAAGTAGATTGGAGGTGTCTAAGGGGAGAAGAGGACTAACGGGGTGTGCAAGAGCAGGTAGGGCAGAGGTCTACGGGATCACAATATGTTCAACGTAAAATGTGTACTGGTACAAAAATTTTTTAAAATAAATAAAATTTAAAAAGAAAACATGTAATGCCTTGGTACATTGGCTCTTCTTCTAGTCTCATTTCTTTGTTTTTGCTTTTGTTATTTTAAGACAGATTCTCACTCCATAGTCCAGGCTAGCCTAGAACTTACTCTCAGAGTAACAGGCAAACTTCCTGACTCCACTCCTCCAGTTCTGTGATTACAGACATGAGTCACCATGTCTGGGTACTTTGTTTGATTCCAGACTTTGTCTGTGCCAACGAGCTGAGGATTTCTGCGGACAAGGAAGTTTTCTTTGACGGTAGCTCGCTCCCATTGCATCACACAATTGGGATAGTCCTAGTCTTACGACTTAGGAGAAGAGTTTCCAGGCCTTCCTGATAAGAATTGATATACATATGGCAAACTTCCAAAGGCTTTTAAGAACAAGGCATTATTCCAGAGTGTGATCTGCATAGGCTTTAGTTAGACTTACTTGGTCTGGAGCTCTGGTTCTCTCATTTGCTCATAGTGATGCGGGGCCAGTGGTCCATTTATCTTGTTAGAAGTTAGCTTCAGGCAAGGCTGAAGTGGGCTGCACTCAGGCCCAGAGTAGATGCTCTGGTGAGGGTGTCGTGTTAGACAATCTTAACGGTGATGATGTTTGATTATATGGTGAAATGTGGACAATATCGAGGAACCCACTCACTACCCTATACATGACCTGATAATGAGTGAGCGCACATGCTGGGCACTGAAGCACCCCAGATCACCATGTGTGCCCCTGCGATGGTAGACCTGGAGGGGCAGACAGACCCTTGGTTTACCTCCACGAAGAAACTCAAGGCCTGAAATATCCCAGTCTTCATTCACTGCCATGTGCCAGCTGGGAGCTCTGAGAACTGGGGTGGCGAATGAGCTCACTCTGGACTGAGGGGCTGTCCTCACTTAGCCTAGGTCTCATTTCTATGCTTACATAATACATGTAAATAATTAAAGTTCACCCTTTCAACCCCAACTCCTCAGTAAGTGAGATTCATTATCCATAAAAGGGTCATGCAAATAAAACTTGCCCCCTACTGAGAACCACGCACAGCTAAATAATAGACATGACTCCTGGTCTAATGGCTAGAGACATAGTCTTACTATGTGGTCCTAACTAATCTGGCCAGGAACCTTGGCTTCCAAGTGCTGAGACTAAAGGTGTATGCCACCAGCCCTGTGATTGTTTGTGTGTTTGATGCTATTATTTCATGAACTGGTCAATGTCTATATGCATACAGGTGGTGTCAAACATTTGCTCCTATTTTTAGAAATAGCACAGAAAGGCTTTTCTTTCTTGTACTTGAGATTTGGTGGTGGGAGGTTTAGAGGTCACAAATGCACTTGGGTGCATGAGGAACCCTTGAGAGAGCGTCAGAAGGAAGGCAGTGTGGGACCCTGGCTGAGTGCCAGTCAATCAGAGCCTTTATCTGGAAACCACCCTGTAATTTGGAAATGGAGCTGGACGCCAAGGTGGGAAAGGGTGGGGTAGCTTGGGGCTTTTGGTGTCCCTAACCACTTGAACTCCCTTCCCCCACTGTGAGTGCATGGGCAAAGTCAACAATGAAGCAGGCACACACCCCACCTTCTCAGTCCTATCTTCTCCATCTCCAAGAAATACAAACCAAATGGAAGGAAGGAAAACACACAATGGGTGAAATGTTAAGGAATATTTGCCTTTCAGAGCCCCTGGCAGCAAGCAGAGTTCTTTTTGTTTTTTGTTTTTTGTTTTTTTCTGTGAGGAGCACAAATCATGTGGACATTTGACATATCACAAGATCTCAAATTTTCACCAACACTTCCATGGGACTCCTCAAATTTTCACCAACGCTTCCATGGGACTCAAATGGACCTCGTTCACCTGCCTGATTTGTAGAAAATGGAGTCCACAGAAGAGATGGAGACAAGCAAATGATGAGAACAGGGAGGGGGTTGGGGAAGGGACAGCAAAGACAAATCTGCAAAGGGCTGAGCAGTGTGGCCAAAGCCTGTACTTCCCACTTCCATTTGGTCCATAGGGAAAACCATGTCGCAGGCAGTCAGATGAGCTTCTCTAGAACCAAGAGTCAGACAGATAGGTGAGGAGACAGATATTCAGTACTTAGAACACACTGTCATATGTAATTGTGGATGGAGGGAAGTCCTATAATTTGCTGTCAATATCCTACACAGGCAAGATGGTGGTGTTGAAAGACCAGTGAGTCAATGGGTTCTAATTTTGATCTGAAGTCTTGAGAATCGGGAGCATCCTTTTTCCTTCCTGACTACCATGAGGTGAAAGGGGAGGTTGAGAGCCCAGAGCATCATCCATCAGGCAGTATGAACTCAGGCTTTCTCCAACTCTTTGTCTTACTAAGGCCTTCCTTGGGGGTCTGTAGGGACCTGGAGAGAGTAATCTGCTTCATGCCATGCCCTGATCCAAATGACAGTCTCTCCCAAAGCATCTACACGGGCACCTGGGAAGTGATGGTTAACCAGCTCTCTGGGTATCACGGCTGTCTACAGAAGATGGAGTATTTTCAAATGGAGATGATTCAAAAGCTAGGGCCTGGAAGTGGTGAAGTCAGAAGAGAAGAGATAGATCCTTTAACTATGAGCATTTAATATGTGTTGAAGCAGTGGGGCAAATCATGTCGGGGTCTTTATCACTTAGTGATTTGCATAAACTTACCCCCGTCCATGGCCAACCCAACTGCAGAGGTTGGAAAGTGGCAAGGAAGGGCGTCTGGAATGTAGATGTCAACATCATTACTAATTGCCACGAGCTCTCCGTATCCCCATATAAATCAGGGAGCTGTGTTGAGTGAACAAGATAGATTATAAAACCACCTTGCTAATAATAATTAAACCCAAGAAACTGATGAAGTACAGAGTCCAGCTGGTAAGACGTTTTCATGTTTGAAGCTGTTTTCTATTTTTAAGTAATAGTTTTCCATCCCAGACCACTGCAAATCCCAGGTGCTTTTGTTTCTCATATGTGTGTATATGGCCTCCTAGATGAGAATTCTCTTTAGTTGAAAGAGATCTAGGTATATAGGTATACTTTAAATACAGCATTGCTGTATATAATAAGTTCTAGGATGTGCAAGGCTTATTATGTGCTATCATTTGGATTGCAAATGTCCCCAAAAGACCCATGCCTTAGAAACTCGGTTCCTGCCTAGGATGTCATTGCTCAATGGTGGAATACTGGGAACCAGGTTACATCCTGCCTTTCCATGAAGTGAGTGACTTTGTTCAATCATATTTCACCATGTTTTTGCCTCAGGCCTCCAAATAATGATACCAACAGACCCTGGATAGAAACTGTGAGCCAAAAATCCTAATTTTTAAGTTGATTTGCTTTTATATTTGACATAATGACTGGAGCTAACACACTGTGACAGAAATTCCTTTAAAGCTTTTATAGTTGAATTGGAATTTAGATAGTCCGTTCCAGTATTCTAAAGGCTAGTTCCTTAAGCTGCTGAGTTATGACCCTGTATGTCAGTGGCTCTCAACATATGGGTCATGAACCCCTTGGGGTTATATATCGGATATTTACATTATGATTCATAGGAGTAGCAAAATTACAAATATGAAATAGCAACGGAATACTTGTATGATTTGGGGGTCATCACAACGCGAGGAACTGAATTAAAGGGTCTGAGCTCCAGGCAGGTTGAGAAGCACTGCTGCATGTGATCATGTGACAGCAGGTGAGGATCACAAAGGTTTGGCAGGAGTAAATATGTCTGAGCACACGGTGACCAAAGAGGGATTAGACATCGAACTTGTAATAAATCCATAGTGAAATACTGGTCCCTGCTGAGTCAGTTGACTTCCCAGTGGCCTTGGTTCTTTACACATAACATGTGCACTTTGTACCACTTGCTATTAGCCCACCCAGTGCAGATGAACCTTGCCTGAAACATCTCAGCTCAGATTTGAGACTTCTAATGTTGTAGACTACAGTGCTGTTGTGGTACATAGAACACTTTCTGCCCTTAAAGTGACAAGATGTTTTAATTATGGAAAACAAAGAGTTCATTCTGTCTCATTGTCATTTCTCAGCATGTACACATCAATTGATATGCTGTTCATATTATGTTTGAATTGTTAACTTAAGTTTCAGTTAAAAAACATTATATACATTTTGGTGTGTGATTAAGACAGAATTTTTAATAATTTCTGAAACACTTTTAAAAGTCAGTTTGTGATAGACATTTATGAAAAGTGACATCTTCAGCCTTGCAACAATAAAATCACAATATAGATCTGTTCTGAAAATATTAAAGTTCTGTGATACACAGCAATTTTTTATGTGAAAAAACAAGTAGATCCATCTTATCAAAGTGAGAAAATTGCTTTTATCTCTAATAAATGATGAAATTATGTTTATCAGTTATTTTGAACTACTTAATATAATTATTATCAGTCATATTTGACTTGTATGTTTATTTTATACACTTGTATGTAACAGAATTTATGCAAAAATTTCTTCACCAAAAGTTTCTTGAGTAAATTTGTTTAAGAAGGCCTGTTAGGGAGGGTTCCTGACTCTCTGTGGCTTTCAACCCTTAGCAGGTTGATATTTTCATTTATAATTATGCCTTGTACCATAAAGCCTAGGACATAGCAAGGATCTAATAAGCATGTGGATTTTTATTGTTATTTTTTGTTAGTTTCACTACTAGAAGTTGGTGTCTAGAAAGAAGTTGGGCCTTGTCCAGGTCCACATAGAGGGGTGTGCACTGGCTGAAACCCAGTTTTTCTGCCTTACAAGTTATTTCTTTCTCAAGAATCTTGTTAATCCCTATTGAGCAGTCTGGGCTCAGAGATTTGGCAACAAAAGGTCATTAAACAGCTTATCAATTTTTTATCAGTCCTGACCCAGTTTCCATGAGCTTGAACTCACCTCTCCACAATCTACCTCATTCCCTACTCGAACGTGGTGGCTCATCTTAACTCAGCTCTGAGAAATATTGGCAACCCCTACTTAGAAGAGACCAGACAACGACCTCAGGACTTTGAAAGTCTCACACTCCCTTTCTGTACTTTCATTTGTGGGCAAGAGGAGAAGGATTTGAAGAGTTATCAATCATTGGGTTGCTGTCTGGAGACTGGGCAATGTGTTGGGTGGCTGAGCAAAGGACAGCTATACCAGCTCCCAACTCTCATCCATTCCATACATTACTGCAGATACTGAGAGAATAGTCAACTGTGAACCTAGAAAGACACCACATTAAAGACACCAGTCCCATCAAACAGTTAATCCCCTTTCCCAACCTTGGTAGTTGTTTCAGAACTTTGTACTGTATGTTTTGATAATATTTTCTCTCTCCCTCAACTCCTACTAGATTCAACCTTCTTTCTTTACTCAAACAACATTGTGTTCTCTTTACTTTTAACTTACTTTTTACTTTTACACTCATAGCTAGTTTTTGCTGCCCAGATATTCTTGGATGTGCGGCCTTCTAGGCAACTGACTCACAAAGGTCTACATTCTTCTTTTTCTTTCTTTCTTTCTTTTTTTTTTTTCTTGTTTTGGTTTGGCTTTTGGTTTTTTGGGACAGAGTTTCTCTGTGTAGTCCTGGATGTCCTAGAACTCACTCTGTAGACGAGTCTGGCCTCAAACTCAGAGATCTGCCTGCCTCTGCCCCCCCTCCCCCCGAGTCCTGGAATTAAAGGCATGTGCACCACTGCCCACAGGGGCTACACTCTTAAGGACTCACTTTCTTTCAGCAGTTATTAATTGCTGGTGGCTCCTCAGCTTTGGGTGGCACTTCACGGCCCCCATTGCCACTCCATGCTGGGATCTGGTCTGACTTGAAGTTGCACAGGTCTTGTGCATGTTCTTTAGCCTCCATGAGTTCAAATGTGTATCTGCCTTGCTCTGGTATATTTGGAAGATGCTGTTTTCCTGTTTGTGTTTATCACCTCTGCTGCCTCTTCTACTCATTCTATCCTGTTCCCCAGTGGCCCTTGAGCCTTGGGAGGATGAGTGTGACACAGATGTCCCATGTAGAGCTGAGTATCCTGCAGTCACTTGCTCCCTGTACTTTGGTTGGTTGTGTCAGTCATAGCCTGCTGCAAGTAGAAAGGTGTCTGATGACAGTTGGGTTGATTCTTAACAGAAATTTGAGTCAGTGAGTGGAGAAAAACTAGCGTTTGAGTTCATTCTATTAACTAGAATAAAGGATGGTCAGAAAGAAGAGACAGTGTGTGCAAAGGCTCAAAGATGTCAAGGAACACAGTGACAATGAGTAATCATAGCAGAACAGTCTCTGTGTGGGTAAACATTGGGAAATGCAGTGAGGACAGAGTAGGAAGTAGAGAACACAGATTTCAAACTCAACTGTGCCTCTTTCCCAACACCCCAGGAGACCTTTTCACCATTAAGATAGGGAATATCACCCCAAATTGTATCTTTTTTTCTCCAGAATATAGTGCATACAATATTTGCTGGAAGAATGCAAAGTAGAGTTTGTACACTACCTCCTCTTGAGAACGTTGTTGTAGTATAAACTCACAGATCGATCAGTCAGGTCAGAGCCTGCAGAATGCAATTATTCCTTCAAAGCTCACTGTGACCATCAGGTTCTTTTACTGGTTCAAACAATGAGTCTATATCATGTCTGCTTTAAGCGTCATTACAAAAGAGTCAAAAATGGAAAATGTCATGCTAATTGATTGTTAAAGGAAGTAAATGATACAAATGGTTTTGGTTTGTGGACATACATAGCCTGAGAGTTGGACAGTAAAGATGTTACATGCAAATGGGCAGCCAAAGGGAGATGAAGCCATTCTTATGGCAAACATCAAAGACTTTGAAAAGCTGTCACATGAGAAAAAGAAATTTCATTGCATAATAATGAAAGTATCAGTTCAGGAGGAATTTAATAACTATGTATATGCCCAGTATGGGAGCTCATAAATATATAGGCAATATAGATACGAATGAAAATATCTTAATGAAGGAGCTGTATGAGACTCTATTATTCTGCCTGCCTGCAATAGTGGATAGAGCTGAGAGAGAGTCAGTATGGAAGCAGCAGGCATGACTAACACCATAGGCCAGGCAGAATAAAAAGCAATGATAGGTAACCACAGTGATGGTCACAGAACACAGATTCTTCTCGGGTACTCAGGGGTGCTTTCCAGGATTCACTGAATACAATTTAGGCACTGAGAGAACTAACCTCACCTCTGAGTCCAGGTGTCAGAGCATTCCCTAGAGACGAGAGTTCTCCAGAGCTCTCAGGGATTAAACCACCCACCAAAAAATACACATGGAGGGACCCATGGCTCCAGCTGCATATGTAGCAGAGGATGGCTTTGTGGGACATCAGTGAGAGGAGAGGCCTTTGGTCTTGTGAAGGGCCCCAGTGTAGGGGAGTGCCAGGATAGGGAAGCGGGAGTGGGTGGGTTAGTGAGAGGGGGGGGGGGAGATGGGATGGAGGGGTTTCAGAGGGAAAATGAGGAAAGGGGATAAAATTTGAAATGTAAATAAAGAAAATATCTAATAAGATAAATGTCAATACTAAAAAAAAAAAAGAACTAACCTTATTATAGTAAAGGTCATAGCTAACATCATTCAATAGTGAGAGCAAAATGATATTTTTCTCTAAGATCAGAAACAAGTCAAGTGCATTCATCTTCTCTTCAGTAGTGTACTAGGATCTGGAACCAGAGTCATTAGGCAAGAAAAGAAAACCTATTTATTCTTAGGGTTTCTACTGCTATGAAGTGTCACCATAGCCACGTGAACTCTTATAAAGGAAAACATTTAATTAGGGTTGGCTTACAGTTTCAGAGGCTTAATCCATTATCATCATGACGGGGAGCATGGCAGCAATGCAGGCAGGTACAGTGCTGGAGAAGTTGCTGAGATCTCTACATCTGGATCAGCAGGCAGCAGGAGAGAGCAACAGGCTTGAGCTCCTGGGACCTCCAAGCCCACCCCCAGAGAAACACTCTTCCTCAAACAAGGCCACATCTCCTAGTAGCACCATTCCCTATGGGTCAAGCATTAAAACCCTCGCATCCATGGAGACCACACCTGAACAAACCACCACAATTCCTAGGCCTGAAAGGAAGAAGTAAAATGAATCCTTCGGATTCCATGATCTCATAAGTAGACAATAAGTCAAAGAGTTAGTAAACAAATGTACACAGTGCTCAAAAATCAGTCCATATGAACTAATAATAAAATACTTCAAGAAGATTTCTTTTTTAAAAATAATCTCACTTAAAAAATAAGGCTTTGAAATGTCAACCTTAATTAAGGATTGCACACGACAAAGGTGAAGATGCTGATGAAAGAAAAATCAACACACATAAGTAGAAAGGTCCTTTGCTCTGAGAACGGAAGGACCAAGGTGGCCATGCTACTATTCAGGCCATCGCAGTCAGAGTCCCAAAGACTTGACATATAAGGAGAAAATCTAATTTAAAGCATATAAGATCCATAAAAGACCTTGACTAGCCAAACCAATTTTGAGCCATACTAAATTGTGCTGTTATGGGTTGGGACTTTATACTGCAAAGGTATAGTAATCAGAACAGTTATGGTACTAGAATAAAAACAGGCGTAGAGGGCATGAGAACGAGGTAGAGAGGAGTAGATCCAAGCATATACAATGAAGTAGTCTTTGACAAGCATGTCAGGAATAAGCAATGTCTCACCCACAAAGAATGTTGGGAAAATAAACTGGGCACATGGACCCCGGACCGTGCTTGAGAATCAATTTTTAAGTAATCGATTTCTTAAGTAATTAAATGCCTGAAAACAGAGAGCTAGAAGTGAAATGTAGGGGAAGCTTCTGAATTTTGGATGTGGCCGCAGTTTCTGGAATATAATGGAAAAAAAAAGAGGTGACACAAACAAATAAGTAAAATGATATCAAAATGCTTCTGTGCAGTGAAGAAAGCAACCTGGTAAAGGAATTCATCCCACAGAAAAGGGAGGCCATCATCATAACCATGCATGTGATGAACACATAAAGAATCTCTAGTTCTTTAGGAAAAAGCCAACAAATATTCTTATTTTAAAAGGGTCAAAAGAGCAGACAGATACTTTTCTAGTAACTGTGGTTGGTGGGTCTATGAAGAGATGCTCAACCACAGGGAGAGGCTGCCTTATACTTTGTACTATAATCATTATAGTTTTGTTTCTAAAAATGAGTGCTTGAAAAGATACACAGAAAATGAACCTTTGTATGTTATTGTTGGGAAAGTAAACTGCCATAGTCTCTATAGAAACAAATAGAAAGGTTCCTCAGAAAATTAAAATAGAATGGCCACGTGATTAGGGAATCACACTGCTGGGCACACATCCAAACAATCTGGAATCGGGATCCTGAAAAGACATCTGCACTCCCATGGTCTTTGCAGCACTACTCACAACAGCCAAGATGACAAAGCACCCAAATGTCCATCAGTACATGTCCTTCCACGGTATGGATGTTAGTCTCTTTTAAAGGAGAACTCTCTGGCATTCTGTACCTGGTGGACATGGTAAGTGAAACCCTACAGACAAAGAAGGACAAATGTGACATCATAACGCTACTTGTAGGATAAGTCTAAAAGAGTTGAACCTTCTTCAGAAGCTGAGAGTAAGGATGATAGTCAGTGGTTGCCAAAAGAAGGAAATCTGGACATAGCGGTCAAAGGGCATGATGCTTTGTCGTACCTAATAAAAGAGTCTTAAAGATGCGCTGCACAGCATAGTGCCCAGATGAGCAATATTGTCCACTTAAAATTTACTAAAAGGATAGAGCATATGCTAAGTGTGGTTATTGCATACACACAAATAGCATCTAGGAGGAAACTTGTGCAGGTGATAGATGTTTATAGCATAAATTATACACTTACCTTTAAACTCAATGAATTGCATGTATTAAATATGTACAGATTTTTTTAGCATGTCAGTCAAAATTTAACAAGGAGCACTATTCTCTCTAAAGAAAAGTATTCTAGAGAGAAACCCTTAAAGAAGAGGGCAAGGAACATACACTACTTTTTTTTTTTTTTTTAGCTTTCAAGTTTCAGACATGGAATAACACCTTTAAAGGAAAAAAAATTACTTTCTTAAGGTCCATAATGTTAACCTATATATTATCGTATATATTGTATTATTATAATAATATTATTTATATATGTAAGAATAAAAGTAGAATAAATTGCTCATCTTGTGGTTGAATTAAACAAAAGTAGCATAAAGTTATTTATCATATATAATTAAGGCTAGAGAACAGCTAGACTTGAAATGGACTAGAAGCACAGAGGAACAGTTCTAGGTAGAAGTAGTTCTCCCCACATCTGCCCCAGATGACCTTTTGGTGGTCCACTTGGCTGTGTTCCCTGAACCTCAGTTGTCCATCATGATTTCTATTCTCATCACTGCAAACATTTTATGCCAGGAATTTCCATGACATTGTTATGTTCTCACTTGATGTGAATACATCACTTATTCCCTTTTCCTTAAGAGTATTTTTATGTATTTTTTTCACTTGTATCACTGGAGGCCATTTGTTTACAAATTCAGTAAATCCACATGTGGAAATACTACGAGTTAGCCCAAGAAGTGAAACAAATCTGAAAAGTATTTAAGTGACCACAAAATTCAAAAGGAAAGTTGTACTATTTTTCTGTCTAGGAATTTGTCCATCTCTTGGACTCACAGGGAAGTATGGAGACAGTAGAACAGTTCACCGAGTCTTCAGCTTTTCACTAGCTCGCCTTTGTGGCTGGCCATATCCTGTTCCTTATCACCCACATCACTTCTCCTCTCTCCACACTCTGGCCACTGTGGGTTCGATGGGGAAGGGAGAGTGCATCGAGCCAGGAGCAAGCAATCCATTAGCTGACTGATGGCCAGGAATTTTAGATGTGAAAACAGGAGTTGGCTACATTTCCATCCTTTTGCTTCTCTCCCTGAATTAGGGAGGAGAGTTTCTAGTTGATAACACACATGGATACAGAAAGCTGATGCCAAATGGACAGCAGAGAGCTGTCACTCACGTAAAAAGTGAAGTTAGGGGCCATAGATGTCACAAGCATCTTGAGTCATTCTTTGGTTGCACGTACCAATAAACCAGCTCAAGTCAATTAATGATGAAAAGAGAAGCCATCTGCTCCCTGGACTGAAGGAACTGGTTTCATCTGGAGCAAGGCTTTCTTCTTCATTGTTCTATTCCCCGCTATGTTTGCTTTGTTCTAAGACCCTATGTAAAGGTGATAGGGAATGTGCATACATCATCTCACCAGCCAACATCAGTCTCTTGCATTTCCAACCAAATCTATAAGTCTATCCCTGAGGTAGTTTGTGAGACCTAGAGTCCTTTACTCTGATCCATGTGTCCCATCCTTGCAGGTGTGGATAGTGTTGCCACATGTTCTAAAGGCACGTGGGCTGAAATTGAGGAAGCTTCAGAAGGGTGATGGGTGTTTGGTGGCAAACAGCTGAATCACTGAATCTGGGGGTTCCAATTTCTTTGCCAAGTGATTTCAATACTCATTCTTTCCTTACCTGTCAAGATCAGTGTGAGAACCAAACGAGGCACTGGCTATAAAGAAATGTTTCTTAAGCAACAAACACATTCAACACAAAGTGTCACAGTTGAAAGGGGTCATTATTTCCCATTCCCCAGTCCATACGAGCAGAATCCAGCGGCATGGACCATCTGTACACCTTGGTGTCAACAAAACCAAGTCAGCTATGATTACTTCCTCTTGCAGAGTCCAACGCTTTCCCCTCATTTTACTTTGGACCAAATGTATAGTTCACAAGATGCAAATATCTCTCATTTTAATGACTTCTACTGAAGTTTTATTGAGCCATTAACTTTAGTAATACTGGGGAACCCTAATTACCACCTTCTCTTGTTTCACAGGCGTAGAAGGCAGGTGCAAATCGCTTTTTACTAGAATCTCGAATGAAGAAAAATTAACCAATAATTCAAAAGAGGAGGAACGAAGAGTGTAAACACACCTTGATGGATTCCTTAGTTTTGAAATATATGTCATGCATCCAAAGAACATTGCATTCTCTGGGTGTTTTCTTCCTGACAGAACCCAGTTTGAATCATGATTTGTTGCTCATGCCAGTAGACTGGTGTCTCCATAAGCAGATTCCCCAGGAAGAACATGGGGAAGGTCATAGGTAGCAGAAGAAGCAGGTTTGAAACCATGTTAAATCTGTCCCATGGCAACAACAGTCATCACAGGGGCCGCTTGCTGGATTTCTTCGATGTGCAAACAATATTTCTGGAAGAAGATGAAAGGTAAGGCGTTCTCATGGAGACATTCTGATAGGACTGTTGAGTTATAAGTTTCAAAAACAATATAGGTGAACTTCCTTGATTTTTATAACTTTGTGGAATATAAAGCCCATCCTCTGTTCCAAACAGATTTGACATAACTTTGTTGGCACTTTCACTACAGCCTGTGTGGACATAAAGGTTATGGACATTCTCATCAGTGTTTAGGGAAAGGTGGTTGGAAACAGATCTCTTAGCAATGAATCTCTGAGCCCTACATGCTTTCCTACTCTCTGATGTGTAGGGGTACCCACTGGAGCCTTCAGACGCTATCCTTTCATATACCTCTTCATTTTACTTAGTTTCACAGTATTTAAAACTATTTCTCCAGCTTTTAGAAACCAAGATATATTTGCCTTACATCCCAATGGCCTTGTAAATATAACTAGTGTGCAATGTCTGTTCACTCACTTAAATCTCTAAAGACCTGCCACATAGTCTGTGAATTCCTACAGTGCTGCTATGAAGCACAGGGGGATTTGGGGTTCCCTCTCAGGTGGAGGCTGTAGGCTTTCTCTTCTCTTTCCCTGGGCTGCTTCATCATTATCTTTCCTTCTTGGAGCCTGCTAGATATCTAGAGTCATATCTCAGTTTCTTAGTTTGAGCTCTATGCAGTATCTGATGTATGTGTGTGTGTGGGGGGGGAGTATTTAAAGGTTTGTTTATTTATTTATTTTTATTTTATGTATACAAGTACACTGTCATTGTCTTCAGATAAACACCAGAAGTGGACACTGGATTCCATTACAGATGGTTGTGAGCCACCACGTGGTTCCTGGGAATTGAACTCAGGACCTTTGGAAGAACACCCAGTGCTCTTAACCGCTGAGCCATCTCTCCAGCCCCAGGATCTGATGTTTCACAGGTGCTTCATGAATATTTATATAGAATGGCAAAATGAAAGGTTGGAGCTCCTCAGGAGACGCACACTTAGGTTACCTCTCTGTCTAAGCTACCAGAAATGAGTTCATAAAAAGAACAAAGGGTTTTTATTAGACTCGGCTTCCCCCTGTCAGGAGTTATGAGCTAGTTCCTCATTTTCAGGAGATTCATCCAAATCTCTTTATTAGCCAACTGCCAAGGAGTTAAGCAGTCCTCCTCAGTCAGAAGGAAACAGAACCAAACTTGGAAATTCCACATAGCAGGGGTTGTTCCTAACCTCCTCCAAGTTCCTGCACAGTAGTTTGCTCTTCTCCGGAATTATTGAGGTTGGCTTCAAATAACTTTCCAACAGAAAGCCCCTTGGGCATCAGCTTTTGTCTAGGAATAACCCTCCCCCCTACTTCTTCTTGACTATTAGGATCATTGGTAGTTTTTGTTTTATTGGTTTTCTTTTCTTTTCTTTTCTTTTATGTTTTCTTTTCTTTTCTCTCCTCCTCCTCCTCCTCCTCCTCCTCCTCCTCCTCCTTCTTCTTCTTCTTCTTCTTCTTCGATAAAATGAAAGTGTTTTCAACTCAGATTTCTTAAACATAGTCTCAGTCATGAGACTTCAAATCTTTCAATTCAGTTTTCACTGCCTCCCCATTCTGGATCTTCAAGTATAAGATGCAAACCACTCAAGAAAATGTTTGGATGCATGTAAGGCACTTTGCAATGTGTTACTCAATGGCTATTTTTTTTTTCCAGTTACTTGCTTTTAACCCAATGTCACCTCCAGATGTTATACTACTATTGTTTCCATTGAATATATTGAGTAAAAAGTTAAATATTTGTTGATAAAAATATGATACTGATAGCCCTGAAGGGTTGAGGATGTGGCAGAGATACTGAGACGGTGAGGGTATGATGGTTGTTTGGGAAGCACGGAGCTTTGAGAAAGGGTTTAAAAGTGGGATAGGCTGCCAACATAGCCCAGTGGGTAACATGCTTGCCTGCAATTCAGGAAATTGTGGGTTGTATCCCAGCACTGTGTGAAGCAGCAGCAGTTCATGTTTGTAATCTCAGCATTTTGGAGGTTGGAGACAAGAGAATGAAAAGTTCAAGGTTATGCTCAGCAATACAGGGAGTAGGGCTAGCCTGGGCTACAAGGGAAAAAAATCATAACAATTGGTAAGGACTGGAGTCTTCTTTCTTTAATGGATGCTGCTGTCTCTTTGACCTCAGGTGTCAGCATTTTCTTTCTATCATTTCCTTTTTATTCATGATGATAAACTTGACTCTGAAGTAACATAAGGAGAACACGGGACCCAACAACAGTGGGAGCACGTAGATTGCAGGGCTCCTAAGATGGTGGGAAAGAGGGGGATTTGTTGAGCTAAAGCAGAACAGGTCTGGTGGCTGAGACAAATGCTGTCCTTGTCCTCAGAGAATGACGGTGACCGTGCTGCTTTCATCATTCCTGGAATCAATATGTTCCATGGCATTCGTCATGTTCCTGTCCCGTCTCACTCTCTATGGCCACGTGCTGGCCACCACGCCACTCAGTATCGGCCATAACCGTTTGTGTTTGGTCCAACATCTGCTGCTGACAGTGTGCCGGGAACTGTATACTTCAGGGTGAAAGTCTTACCATCAAGTCTTTTCTCCCAAACTCACTGACACTGTGTTGAGGACATGTAAGGGCACAACCGTGGCATCTAGAAGGGGCCTTGACCTTCACGTCTGTTCTCTCTGTCGCTCAGAACACAAGTACTTCCTGCTGTTTTCTGGAAATTTGTCCGTGAACAGCTCAAAGGAGACAGAGCTCAAGGGCCACCCTCAACAGAATGAGGCTCCAGAGAGTGGAGGGTTAAGCAGACTGGCTGTGGCTTCTGGGGCAGTGGAGGCCTTGTCAAAGCCCAGTTGTTTGATGGCTTTCCGTTCCGTTTTGTTTTCTCCACTACATTGTCTTCATATCGGAAGAATGTGTTGACATTCAAGTGTCCCGGGGGGTGGGGGGTTTCCCAGCCTCTCCCAGCAGCTTTATTAATGTGAGGTCTTCTTCTTTAAGTGGGGGAAGTTGTTACTTCCCCTGTGAGGGGCATCTTTGGCTCAGTCCTTTCTCCCCAAGTCTGTTTTGCATGACTGGTCTCTTCTCACCCTTCAGTTGCAATGCTGCCTCCTCACAGAGGGCCACCTAGGTTACCCCCAAGAAAGACAAGTGATGTCTAGCAACATGGCATCAGATAGCTCAGCAGATAGATAGCTTTTCTTCCTACTTATCACAAACTGGAATTTTCAACGCACTTTTTTTATTATACGTCTCTTCCACCACAGTGAGTTCTTCCGGGCAGTGCCCTGCTTATTACTTTATCTCAGGTGGTCAGCAACACACTCATTCCTAAGGACTCAGTAAATGGCTGATGGATGTGTGAATGCTCTGCTCTTGTTGCTGTTTTCCATCAGGAATTCTGTCTCACCCTTCAGTATTCATTGGGCTCACGAATTACTCTTAAAAGACCCTCCCTCAATGCCTTCTGTAACCATGACAGTCTGGCCCTTCTCCCTCATCGAGTCCAAAATCATTATCTATGTGCTTTTAGTATAGAAGCAAACTTACAATGTTGTGGTTGGGCTAAAGGGCTATCCGCCATGATCGGTCTGAATATCTGACATCATTCACTCTCCACTGTAGAATCCAACTCTTTTAAATGTAACTTTACTCACATTAAGGGAGTAATGACCCTTCTAATGACTTTAGTTGTATGCACACCTGACAAGGGTAAGAAATGAGGAGAGATAGGAAAGACAATGTGTAAGGAGGTGCCTCCCTCCCATCTGTGAAATATCTAAGTTAAGTATCTATAAAACCCATATATGTATATGTATACATACATGTGTATATGTACATATACATATATGTATGCAATATACATACATGTATATACATATATACATACACATATATACATGCATATATACATATGTATGTATATATACATTCATATATATACACGTATGATATCCTACGGATATCAACAGACTACTGCATAGTAAGACACAACAAGACTAGGCACAAATCCTCATATCAAGACTGGACAAAGCAACCCAGTAAGAAGAAAAGGGTCCCAAGAGAGGGAAAAAGTATCAGAGACACCCTGACTTCCACTGTTGGATTCCCACAAAACCCCCAGGCTACACAACTATAATATGTGCAAAGGACCTAGCACAGACCCATGCAAGCTCTCTGCTGCTTCAGTCTCTGTAAGCCCCTGTGAGCCCTGCTTAGTTGATTCTGTGGACCATGTTCTCCTGGTGTCCCACCCCTCTGACTCTTACAATCATCCTTCCCCTTGTCTCTGAGGTTCTCTGATCTCTATCTAATATTTGGCTGTAGTTCTCTGAACCTGCTCCATCACCTGCCTCTTTGATGATGGTTGGGCCCCAATCTATAAGTATAGCAGAATTTCATTAGGAATCATTTTATTTGACTTTTTATTTTGGCTATCCTCTTAGTACAGTAGGCAGCACATCAGTCTCATAAACTATAAAACTCTTCATGTGACATTCATTGCACATTTTATAGCATAAAACAATCATCGCCACCTAGTGGTAGAAGCATAGACCTGCAGACATATATTGCATAAGGCTCTTTGAACTCCAGTTAAAACGAGTACCAATAATTGCTCCTCATGCTCCTCCTAACCATGTATTGATTGATATAATTGATCACTCTTCGTGGGTAAATAACATTGTTTGGAGACCTTGGAGTGCAGTT
Organism: Mus pahari; assembly: GCF_900095145.1. Lineage (NCBI taxonomy): Eukaryota > Metazoa > Chordata > Mammalia > Rodentia > Muridae > Mus > Mus pahari. Next base: position 56,029,050 of record NC_034604.1, read on the forward strand.
TGGTATTGACATGTGTTTAGGTAATGGCTCCTCTTGAAGCCATGATTCATGGTGTAACAGTTGATCCCTGGCATCCCTGGGTCCTATACAGTTGCACTTCAGGTTCATCAGTGTTTACACAAAGTGTAAACAGGATGGGAATGTTTAAGCAGAAGACTTCACAAACAAGCAAATAAACAAAAAATACCTCTACAGGGACTTGGGAGTTCTCGGAGACACTGATAACAGTGACCTGCCTTTTTTCATTTCAACGGTTAATTTGAGCTGACAAAGAGCTGCTCCTGGACCAAGCTGCCCTGTCAGGGCTCTCAGCCCTCTGTCCTGTTCACACATGCCTTTGAGCTTGAGTGTTTTCTGAGGTATATAGACATTTAGTAGCTTTTGGGTTTGTTTATTTTTAAAGAAGGAAATCACTGTAATTTCTTTTTCCAAAAGGCTCTCTGCTCAGCAGCGACAATTATAACTGCACAATTATCAAGGGGACAATCTATGTCTCGATGACCCTTAGATGAAAAGCTGTTCGTTTCTCTGAGTTTCTTTTTATTTCTCTCAAAATAATCTCTTTGCTCAAATCCCCACATGTGATCATTTTCCGCTTCTTGGCTTCGTGAGGGAGAAGGCTTATTTTGAGGGGTTGACTGGCTCTCCCTTGATGTTTTCCAATGGGTATTTAATTGGCATTTTGTCAGTGCTAGAATCTGCTTCATGCCAGGGGTGTAGCTGGGAATGCTATGTGCATGCCCTTTATGGAGCATGGCAACTGCTATAAAACATCTGTGTTACTACAGACACATAGGTGAGAGACCCTCCAGCGCCCAAGGACTCTGCTGGGGAGCACTGACAGACAGGAGGGGAGCACCTGCTGCTTAATGAGCAAGGCCACAGAAGCTCAGAAACATGTTTTCAAAGACATGGTTGAGAGTGGATCAGGAAGCTGGTTCCTTTGAGCACTGACTGGTCTGCTCTGTGGGACGTTGTGAAGGTGCCCTCAACACTCTCAAGGCCTGGCCCCGATGTCACCCATCACCGCTGCTGCTGCCTGACTTCATGGCCTCTCTGGTTTTGTCTCTGTAACTCATGTTGCTCTTTCCTCGTTTACCTCGTAGTCCTGTTTCCTCCCTCGTTTCCTCCTGGCTCACTATGTCATTCTGGCATCTTCCTAAAGCTGTTGTGGATTTTCTGTTGTTTGGAAATAACACAGTGACAAGGTCATGGACTTCTCAACCCACCCCCGTGGAACCTTTCTATCCAAAAGTTAGCTTCAAAGCCTAGTTGGAAGTAGTTAATGCGAAGCAAAGTCAACAAACATTTCCCTAGAGTCCTGTCACCGGAAAGCCTTTTTCTTGTTCCCTTTGCTCAATCCCTTGCTGGTCAGCAGCCTGAACCTCTACCTACCCTTCTCCACCGGCAGCTCTCACCGTGTCCTGGGTGATCGTGGAAAGCCAGGGCAGGATCCTAGAGACCGAGAAGGTGCTTAAACACAAGCTCCAACCTCAGGTCCCCTCAAGAAGCTCTCTTTGTTTTCTGACAGGGCCGTTTGCTTCCCCCCTTGAAGTGTACTTGCCTCGGTGTTTGACACACCTGGGTTCTGCTCTGAGTAGCAACAGTCACTGGTCATACGGACCAGGAAACTGTCTTCTCTGAGCCCCGGTTTCCTTTCCTGTAACGTAAAAATGATAAGCGCTGTTTTGCCTACTTCACTGGGTTATTTTGAAGAGGAGGAAATTACTCCATAGATCAATCATTTCTGAAACATGTATTGATTGCTCAGCCATCTGCCAGCCTCTGGGGGATAAAAGTCCTTGCTCGGTTGTCATGTGTTATGCAATATGACAACTTCGGGCAGAGAAACCCACCCCTGGCTGGGCCAGGTTAGGTGCATGGTTTCTTTTTTCACTTTGCATATGTCTGGCCTGGTCCCTAACAGGTACTTTTGCTATTATTCAACTGTGGATGAGTAGGTCTCCAAACCACAGACAAAGAAGAGATGGTGCCAATGTATAAAGCAATCTGAAATACTTAACCAAGATCCCTAGGTCCTCTTACAGGTCAGACGTTATCCCCCCACAATGGGATGCTAGTTCTCTTCAGTTACATGGACTAAGGATGAAGGAGAGAAAAGGGAAAGGAGCTGATCTAGCAGTCAGCTTTGGGGAGAAATAAGCCTGGGGATTTGTGGGTGTCTGAAGAACTCAGTGCAAAACAGATGGGACTCTGTGCAAAGCATTACAGAGGTTCAAGAAAGGCTTATTTCAAAGGAGGATTCACAAAGGGTCTGTGGCCATCCAGGGGCCACAGTAGGACTTCACAGTAGAGGTGAAGTGTGTCCTCCTGTGAAAAATAGGTTGTTGTTACCTGAGATAAAAGACCCATACCATGGGTCATGCAAAACAGACTGGGGAAGAAAGGACTGAGCCAGGCATGGGAGCCAAAGATGCCCCTCACAGGGGAAATAACAACTTCCCCCACTTCAAGAACAAGACCTCACACTTATAAAGCTGCTAGGAGAGGCTGGAAACCCTCCCAGGACATTTGCCCGACAACACATTCCTCTTATATGGAGATAATATAGCTTTAGGAACTTAAGGAAGAAGGGACCGGAAGTCATCCAGGTTGTAAGCATCCGAACCTGAGCTCAGTGTTTTGTGCTTCCATTGACTTGCTGCCTCTAGACTCTATCACTGAAGCCTACTTTGTCTCCAAAAATGTTTCAGCGGCTTAGGATCGTTCGAAGCCAGGAGAAGGAGTCAAAAAGAATAATAGTGGTCAACACCTCAGGGAGGCCTCAAATCACTCAGGACTGTGCAACTTGGACTAGACAGGAACACATGGAAAGACACCACTCAGACCCATAGGTTGTGGAAGTAACACAGAGTTGCTCATAGTTCCTGTCCTCCCTTCTCCCCAAATCCTCTTACCTTGAGAGAAGTCAGTCCACAGGAGCAGAGGGTGTTTAAAACCTGTGTCCAACGCTGACAGGTCCCCGGAGGGCCCTCGGAGTGGCCTCTGTTCATTATTTGTTGCTGGACTATCTCACGTGACTCTCAGGCTCCATCTCTGCCACCTCAGTGAGATTTGGTTTGGGTTGGTTATTTTTAGAACGGTGTAAACCTTTGGGAATCATCACACCCAGTTCCCTAGTTTCAGAAAAGGGTCAGGTGGCTCAGGATTTCCAATACGAGTTAAAGCTACACACTTCGTTCCAGAGTTGATGGTTTGAATGGCAGCTTCCAGTAGCTAGCCCAAGGGTCCCTCTGTTGCCTCCACCTTCCTCCCTAATGGCCTCTGCGAAGTGCCTGACTGGCCTCTTCCCTGCAGAACGACCTCGTAGGCATCATGGATGCGGGTGGAAGAAGGAGCAATTCCCAAACATCTTTGCGAGTTGGCCTTTGCAAACTTGGAAACTAGCTTAGAAGGTTTTTTGTGTCTTTATTGGCTCTTAGACACAGAAGCGCACGGAGCTTGACACTGCACACACTGTTGGGAAAATTAGTAGCGCACGGTATAAGGCCCTGCTTCTACCTTTCCGGGCCGCACACGGAACTTCATTCACATTGGTGCCTCCTTAGAGGACGGCATTAGAGACGATTAGATGTGGTGCTGAGGGTTGGAGGGATTTGCCTGGGGTCAGTCTGGGATTGGCCTGCGTGGCTCTGTGGAGCGTGCTTTTGCTTTCCTCCAGATGTGGTTCCAAGGGCACGTGATTTATACCAGCACACGTGGAGCAACAACAAGGGGGTTCCAGACATGCTCCGCTGTACTCATCTTAAAATTCTCTCCCTCTCCCTCTCCTCACCGTCTCCCTCCCCACTCCTTTATTTCTCATTTTACTGTTTGATTGTTTCATACATTTCTATAATGAACAGAATGTCAGGGACTCCACAATGTACATGTGTTTGTGTGTGGGGGGGGGAGGCAGTGTTCATATCTCTTCAAACTAGCCCTACACAGTATAATGATGAATGGTAAAATTCAGGTTTCTAGTCCTCAATTTTAACCTTTTGGGCATCAATATCAAATAATATGTATAAATACCATAAGGATTGAGAGGCCATGGAGAAAGGAAGATAAATGACGTTTTTGGATGATTCCTGGCACGTTGGCAGTCTCCCTTTAGAACAAAATGCATGTTTTTATTTTATGTCTTTACAGAGTGCCACAAATTATGTTAGCATCCCTGTCTTTAAGGCCTTCGTATTTAATTTCTCAATTTTTCCTATTTCAACAGGGTTGTTTTTAACACTCTGGCTATTTTGAGTAACCCTTCCTGTCTAACCATGTTTCTTTCGGATGTGAAGTTATTTTCATTAGTAATGTTGAATATATCAGGAACTGTATTAGTTTGTTTGGTCTGCCATAGCAATATATTTCAGCACCCTAGGAGGCTTACATAACAGGAATGTATTTCTTCACAGTTTTGGAAGGTGGGGGTACCAGAGCTATTGTCCTCTTCTGAAACTCTTCTCTGTCTTTTTGGCCATGTCACTGGGAACCTACATTGTCCCTCTTGGACACGCCCATCCCTATGCCAGTGCTGCAGGTACACAGTGGCCCCTCTTCCCCTTCAAGCCAATTGCACTGTATCTTACCAATCTGACTTCTTTTAATATTAAATACCTTTCAAAGTCCCTATCTTCAAGCACAGCTAGAGGCGTGGGATTAAGTCATCAACAGATAAATAAATACAGGTAGGATTCAGCAACCAAAGGACTTATGTCTCCTCTCTTTTTTTGTGGTGGCCTTGTTGTAGGAGCTAGTTTTTCGAGCCTATTCCTTCAGAAATTTAATAAATAGTTGATGAATACTTAATAAATGCCAGTTGCTGGGATAGGTACTGAAGACACAATGCCAAAGAACACAGGTAGATTCCTGACAGGGAATTAGGTACTGCTAGGAGAGATAGGGCTAAAAGATCAAGCAAATAAAGCAATTACAGACTGAGAAGCACAAAAATACACAGCATTCTAATAGTAAATTAAGTGGCTAATATTTTTAATAAGATTGTCAGGAAGGTTCGCTGAGGGGACAGTTCTCTTAGATTATGCAGAAAGAACAATTTCTTAACATGGAGAGATGGAACAGGAAGTAGACAGGGCAGATTCAGAAGGGATGGCAAGATCAATAAGTTGCTGGTGGTGACTAAGTGACCTTGTAACTAACTACTGTGCATCATTTTATGTAGAATATGGAATGAAATAGACAGAAACAGGCCACACAGGGTCTCCCCAGGCTTTAGAATCTATTCTGAACACATGATGCAAAGCCTTCGAAGTCAGTGATGTGACATTCTGTAGCTGTCAAGGACAGATTGGCAGGAGGGTACTTAAGTGTCACTGGTGTCTGCTGGACTGGATGGACAAAGGCTGCCCCCTGCTGTCTGTGTCCCTTTAAGCTCTCATGTGATTATCTAAAGAGAGAATAGCAGTGTCTTCCTAGGGTATTTCTCCTTCTTTGTATGTATGTATGTATGTATGTATGTATGTATGTATGTATGTCTCTTTCTATCTCTTCTCTCTTCCTCTTCAAGACAGGGTTTCTCTGCAGGCTGGCCTCGAACTCAGAAATCTGCCTGCCTCTGCATCCTGAGTGCTGGGATTACAGGTGTGCGCCACCCATGTGTTTATTGTGATGGTTTGCTTATGCTCGGCCCAGGGAGTGGCATTATTAGAAGGCGTGGTCTTGTTAGAGGAAGTGTGTCATTGTGGGGGTGGGCTTGGAGACCTTCCTCTTAGATGCCTAAGGATACCCAGTCTATTCCTTGCTTCCTTCGGAAGAAAATGTAGAACTCCTCCTGCACCATGCCTGCCTGGATGTTGCCATGCTTCCTACCATGATGATAATGGACTGAACCTGTAAGCTAGCCACAATTAAATGTTGTCATTTATAAGACTTGCTTTGGTCATGGTGTCTGTTCACAGCAGTAAAACCCTAACTAAGACATTTATTGTTCAAAATCATGGATTTTATTATGATGTTGAAAATTGTTTGTGCTTATGTGGAGGCCAGAAAACAACTCTTGACAGCTTTCTTCTTCCACAGTGTGTTTCAGGGACTGAACTCAGGTCACCTGGTTTGCAAAATGGGTGTTTTTGCCAGGCAAGCCATCTCACTCCCCCACTGGAATGTTTTCATACATGTATAATATGCAATTTCATCATGTTCACACTTCCATGTTACTGTTTCTTTCCATCTTCCTAAATAGTTCATTTTCAACTCTCATGTCACACACACATTTAAAGTCTGGATTCTGCAAATATTTGTCTTTTTGATTTTGGCTTTTGGCTTAGTTCACTTAACATGATCTCCAGTTCTGTCCACTTTCCTAAAATAACACAGTTTCATTCTTCTTTATGAATGAATAAAACTCCACTGTATAGATAGATTTACAACCTTCTCTTTATCCAGCAATTTGTCAATGGACAGCTAGGCTGACTCCATGTCTAGTCTACTGTGTATAGTGTAGGAGTACAAATGGGTGTTCAGGTGTGAATAGTGTAGTAATGAACATGGATGTGCAGATGTGAATAGTATAGGGATACACATGGATGTGCAAGTGTGAATTGTTTAGTAATAACCATGGGTGTGCAGGTATGGATGATGTAGGAATACACGTGGATGTGCAGGTGTGAATAATATAATAATGAACATGGATATATAGGTGTGAATATTGTAGTAATAAACATGGATTTCTATAGTACGCTGATTTGGATTTCTTCTGGTATATAATCAGGAATGGGATAACTGGATTGTATATTAATTCTATTTTTAGCTTATAGACTGTTCTTGCTTGTTTCCATAATGTCTGTACTAGTTTACATTCCCATTAACAGTCTGTATATGGCTGATCTTCAGTCCTCTGAGCACCTCCCCTGCCAGAGGACTGGAGAGCTTGCCTCCAGGAAGTGTTCTGACCCCAGGACTCAGGTGAGATGGCCATTTTCTCTCCAGTGTCTCTTTAAGGTCTGTCCACTCAGGAGAGCACAGGCTGAAGAAGCAGCAGAGCAGCTGGGACAGGGTCCTACGGGCCCACATCTACAGCCAGAAGGTGGGACTGTTCCGCAGCCCTCTGTGCGCTGGTCTTGCCAGGAGAGAGCTGGTCTCCCAGTAGTGCTGACACAGACTTACAGAATCACAGGAGGAATAAGCTCCAGCCAGAGACAGCAAGAACATGTGACACCAGAGATTACCAGATGGCAAAAGGCAAACACAAGAATCTTACCAACAGAAACCAAGACTACTTGGCATCATCAGAACCCAGTACTCCCACCACAATGAGTCCTGGATACCCCAAAACACCAGAAAAGCAAGATTTGGATTTAAAATCATATCTCATGGTGCTAGTAGAGGAGTTTAAGAAGGACATTAATTACTCCTTTAAAGAAATACAGGAGAACACAGGTAAACAGATAGAAGCCCTTAAAGAAGAAACACTAAAATCCCTTAAAGAATTACAGTAAAACACAACCAAACAGGTGAAGGAATTAAACAAAACCATCCAGGATCTAAAAATGGAAGTAGAAACAATAAAGAATTCACAAAGGGAGACAACTCTGGAAATAGAAATCCTAGGAAAGAAGTCAGGAACCATAGATGCAAGCATAACCAACAGAATACAAGAGATNNAAGAGAGAATCTCAGGTGCAGAAAATTCCATAGAAAACATGGACACAACAATCAAAGAAAATGCAAAATGCAAAAAGATCCTAACTCAAAACGTCCAGAAAATCCAGGACACAATGAGAACACCAAACCTAAGGATAATAGGTGTAGATGAGAATGAAGATTGTCAACTTAAAGAGCTAGTAAATATCTTCAACAAAATTATAGAAGAAAACTTTCCTAACCTAAAGAAAGAGATGCCCATGAACATACAAGAAGCCTACAGAACAAATAGGACCAGAAAATAAATTCCTCCCGACAAGTGATAATCAAAACACCGAATGCAGTAAACAAAGATAGAATATTAAAAGCTATAAGGGAAAAAGGTCAAGTAACATA
>NC_034604.1:56039826-56054598 GCF_900095145.1 Mus pahari
GAACCTCTGATGAATCACCATGCCTGACCTCAAGCTGTACTACAGAGCAATTGTGATTAAAAACTGCATGATACTGGTACAGTGACAGGCAGGTAGATCAATGGAATAGAACTGAAGATCCAGAAATGAACCCACACACCTATGGTCACTTGATCTTTGACAAAGGAGCTAAAACCATCCAGTGTAAAAAAAGACAGCATTTTCAACAAATTGTTCTGGCTCAACTGACAGTTATCATGTAGAAGAATGTGAATTGATCCATTCTTATCTCCTTGTACAAAGCTCAAGTCTAAGTGGAACTCCACATAAAACCAGAGACACTGAAACTTATAGAGGAGACAGTGAGGAAGAGCCTTGAAGATATGAACATAGGGTAAAAATTCCTGAACAGAACAACAATGGCTTGTGCTGTAAGATAAGAATCAACAAATGGGACCTCATAAAATTGCAAAGCTTCTGTAAGGCAAAGGACACTGTAAATAGGACAAAAAGGCAACCAACAGATTGGGAAAAGATCTTTACCAATCCTAAATTCAATAGAGGACTAATATCCAATATATACAAAGAACTCAATACGTTAGACTCCAGAAAACTAAATAATGCTATTAAAACATGGGGTAAAGTGCTAAACGAAGAATCCTCAACTAAGGGATACTGAATGGCTGAGGAGCACCTAAAAAAATGTTCAACATCCTTAATCATCAGGGGAATGCAAATCAAAACAACCTTTAGAGTCCACCTCATACCAGTCAGAATGGCTAAGATCAAAAACTCGGGTGACAGCAAATACTGGCAAGGATGTGGAGGAAGAGGAACACTCCAGCATTGCTGGTGGGATTGCAAGCTGATACAACCACTCTGGAAATCAGTTTGGCAGTTCCTCAGAAAATTGGACATAATTCTACTGAAAAATCCAGCGAAAGATACCACTCCTGGGCATATACCCAGAAGATGTTCCAACTTGTAATAAGGACGCATTCTCCACTATGTTCATAGCACCCTTATTTATAATAGCCAGAAGCTGGAAAGAACACAGATGTCCTTCAACAGGGGGATGGATATAGAAAATGTGGTACATTTACACAATGGAGTACTGTGCGGCTATTAAAAACAATTAATTTGTGAAATTCTTTGACAAAGGGATGGATCTGGAGGATATAATGCTAAGTGAGGTAACCCAATCACAAAAGAACGCACATGATATGCACTCACTGATGAGTGGATATTAGCCCAGAAACTTAGAATACCCAAGATACAATTTGCAAAACACATGAAACTCAAGAAGAAGGAAGACCAAAGTGTGGATACTTCGGTCTTTCATAAAAGGGGGAACAAAATACCCATGGAAGAAGTTACAGAGACAAAGTGTAGAACAGAGACTGAACAAATGGCCATCCAGAGACTGCCCTACCTGGGGATCCATCCCATAAACAACCACCAACTCCAGACACTATTGCAGATGTTAACAAAAGCTTGTGGACAAGAGCCTGACAAAGCTGTCTCCTGAGAGGCTCTGCCAGTGCCTGATAAATACAGATGTGGATGCTCACAACCATCCATTGGATGGAGCACAGGGTCCCCAATGAAGGAGCTAGAGAAAGTACCCAAGGAGCTGAAGGGGTTTGCAGCCTCCTAGGAGGAACAACAATATGAACTTACAAGTACCCCCAGAGCTCCCTGGGACTAAACCACCAATCAAAGAAAACACATTATGGGACTCATGGCTCCAGCTGCACATGTAGCAGAGGATGGTCTAGTCGGTCATCAGTGGGAGGAGAGGCCCTTGTTTCTGTGAAAGTTCTATGCCCCAGTATAGAGGAATGCCTGGGCCAGGAAGAGGGAGTGGGTGGGTTGGTGAGCAGGAGAAGGTATGAGGGGATAGGGAATTTTTGGAGGAGAAACTAGGAAAGGGGATAAGATTTGAAATGTAAAGAAAGAATATATCTAATAAAAAATTTAAAAATTAGTGATACTTAATGATTACATGAATAAACTATTAAAAAACAGTCTGTATATGGTTCCACCCAACTCCTAACAATAGGAAGTGCCAAAATCCTCTAACCATGTTTCCAATACATACAAATATTTTCCTGAATGAGAAAACGGGCCAGAAGGGAGCTTTCAACCAGTTGGATGAGTGTTTTCTGAGAAGCAGGTTAAAAATGACATAAAATTTTTAAGAGTAATTTTTTTCTGAAAGATTATATGTGCTCCCAACAAAAACAATATTCAGGAAATCCAGAAGAGAAAAAGAAGCACCAATAACTGTTCCAGAACTTACTATTTAAGATGAAAAGTGTAAGTTAATGCACGATGAACACTACTTCACCACCTCTGTGTACGTGTGTTGTGTAAAACGTACTCAATGTAAATCCCTCTGTAGTTGAACATTAGTAAAGCCATTTAAAAGTTGTTTCAAGCCGGGCAGTGGTGGCACACGCCTTTAATCCCAGCACTTGGGAGGCAGAGGCAGGCAGATTTCTGAGTTCGAGGCCAGCCTGGTCTACAGGACAGCTAGGACTACACAGAGAAACCCTGTCTTGAAAAACAATCAAAGTTGTGTCAATTTTAAATGCATGGATTGTCTCAGCGTTATAAAACATGGGTCAGCAAATCTTTTGTATAATGGGCCAGAGAGCAAATGTTTAAGGTTTATCCTGTGGGATAAAACATCTTGCTTCCAACCCATGCTTCTGTGTGCTTGCAACGTGAAAGCATTCAGAGACTGAGTGAAAGGGAGCACAGTATTCAGCTATGGGGAAGGGGCAATGCTGCGTCAAGTCTGTCTTACAGCAGCAGGGGGCGCTGCGCAGGCCTGGCCCACAGCTTGCCCTGCACTGACCTGAGAGGCGCTGATACAGGAGAGTCGCCATGTGTTTCCTTCTCCACATTTTGTTTCTGTCATTTTCACTTCGTTAGGGTTTGTGGCGTATTGTTTAATACGGCCATTATGTCTGAACAGGATCCCCTTAGTTGTGACATTAAAGGCACACCGTTTTTCAGAGTCCTGGCTTCATGAGCTCCTTATTAAATCCTCTTTTTCTTCAAATAAGATGGTCAGGTAGTTTTAAGTTGCCTTTGTTTTTTACAAGAGTTCATGGGGAGTATATTTCCCAAGCTCCCTTATATCAAGGAGCACCTTTTATCTCTGCTCTCCATGGCACCTTCGAATAACATTGCGTTTACAAGCAATCTGAGTCTCCCAGCAGTCTTGCTGCCTTGTCTCTGGGCATTGCCAAAACCAAGGCATCTCCTCAATGCCTAGCTTATCCCTCTAGTGGCTGATTAGTGGGTTTCTGAAAGAAGCTTTATCTTGATTCTCTCCCCCTCCGCCCACATCCCCATCTCCTTATCCCCACCCACTTTTATTGAAAACAGACTTTTCCTTACATAGTATATCCTGATTACAGTCTTCTCTCCCTTCGCTCCTTCCATCTCCCCACCTCCTGCCCCATCCAACTCCGCCCCCTTTCTGTCTCTAACTTGAAAACAAGCAGGCTTCTAGAGGATAATAATTACGAAAAGAAAATCGAACACCTCAAAATAGGGCAAAACAAACAGAAGAAAAAGAAAAAGAGTCCAAGAAAAAGCCCAAGAAACAGATAGTCAGGGACCCACTCATTCACACACCCAGGAATTCCAAAAAATAACCCCACTAAACTTGAAGCTGTAACATATACCCAAAGGACCTGTAGAAAAAAATAGAGAAAAAAATAAAAATAAGATAAAATTTTAAAATAAATAAATGAAATCCTTATGCAACATTATGAGACAAGGGACCTGCAAAGATGTCACCAAGTTTGCTTAACCATCTACTGCTGGGCATTGGGGTCAACCCTGAAGAGTCAGTTGTCTCCCCATGGAGATGCCCTTGGGGAAAATGAAATTTTCTTTTGCAAGTGTCTATCCATTGGAGACAGCTTCTGGGTTAGGGATGGGGACCTGCTTCCACTTCTCTCAGCTCTAGGGCCCCACCTGGTGCAGACTAAAAGCTTTGCCATTTTTCTTGAGGCTGAGTCATATGCACAATGGCTCTGCCAATTGTCCTACAGGTCAACCTCAGGTCTTGGGTCAGAATAGCTGTGCTCATGTTGAAGCACACACTCAATCAGTATTCACTCGTTCCAGGTGTCTTCCACTTCCACCAGGCACGACGCTTTGTTTATTACAGCAATAGAAACCTAAGCATGGCATTATCCCCCATCTTAGCCTTTTTGGTTGGGGTAAGAAGAAATCAAAAGCAATTTCAATTTGCATTTCCCTAATTGCTAATACACTGGACATTTTTTAAAAAGGTATTTCTTAGCAATTTTTTATTTCTTTTCAGAATTCTGTTCAGATCCATAGCCCACTTGTTTTTTGTTTTTTTGTTTTTGTTGTTGTTGTTGTTGTTGGTTTTTTTTTTTGGATAGGACTGTTTCTTGATTATTTATTATATTCTGAATATTAATTGTCTTTTGTGCAGCTAGTAAAGATTCTCTCTCACTCCGTGGATTCCTTCTTTACTTGGTTGTTTCTTTCCTGGTGAAGAATCGTTTCATTTGTTTTCATTTGAGTTCCATTGAGTTTCCATTTGTTAAGCATCAGCGTTAATTCCTGAGCAAACAGAGTCCTATTCAGAAAGTCCTTTCCTCCACTTGTATCTCCTAAGTACTGTTGATGTTTTCTTCTGGTAGTCTCACACTGAATCCTAGATTTTTTTTTTTTTTTTTGTGCCAGGCAGGGTAACTACACACCAGTCTGATTTCACTCTTCTACATGCGGGCTTCCCGATTTCCTTGCACTATTTGCTGAAGAGGGTGTCTTCCCTCTAGTGTGTGTTTTTGGTTTCTTTTTCACGTAGCCAATTGCTGGAGTGTGCACACTCATTTGACTCTTGGTAAGGGTTTAAGCAGGGAATGTCTCAGTTGCGATCATCTTATGTGAGATCTGCTGCTGGTGTTGTAATGTCTAGCTTCTTTGGTGTTTGTGCTTTTGTGGGTTTTGTTGTTGTTGAATTTTTGTTTGTTTGTTTTGTTTTGTTTTGTTTTCCAGTCCTGGAGACTGAGGTAAGCATGTGTCTTAGTCAGGGTTTCTATTCCTGCACAAACATCATGACCAAGAAGCAAGTTGGGGAGGAAAGGGTTTATTTGGCTTACATTTCCAAACTGCTGTTGATCACCAAAGGATGCAGGACTGGAACTCAAGCAGGTTAGAAAGCAGGAGCTGATGCAGAAGCCATGGAGGGATGTTCTTTACTGGCTTGCCTCCACTGGCTTGCTCAGTCCACTCTCTTATAGAACCCAAGACTACCAGCCCAGAGATGGCACCACCCACAAGGGGCCCTCCCCCCTTGATCACTAATTGAGAAAATGCCTTACAGCTGGATCTCATGGAGGCATTTCCCCAACTGAAGTTCCTTTCTCTGTGATAACTCCAGCTGTGTCAAGTTGACACAAAGATATCCAGTACAGCATGCTACCACTGAGTCACAGGTGCACGGGGGTGCTTTTAAGACATCTGTGAAGCCCGTTTTTCTTAGGTTGTGGCTTTGGATTCCCTCTTGGCTTTCTTTAACGTCTGCTAAATGTGCCAGGGATCCTCACACATTTTTTTTTCTCTGTGTCTTTTATCTTGGCTTTAGTCACTCTGTCTTCTCTTTTTTCCCTGTCATTTTCCCAAAAATATTTCTGTGACACCTCCAATCTCACCTTTCATTCCTTTTTCACTTATCAGTTGTTACATTTGAAATATTTTTTGTGGTTTTTTTTTAAACCTAGTCTCTTCTTCCAAGGTAGTCTGTGTTTTATAATTTTCTCAGAGGTCTTGCTTAGATTTATATTTTTATATGTATGGGTGTTTAGCCCACATATATATGTATGTACCTATCTCTTTTTCATGGAGGTCAGAAGAGAATACTGAATCCCCTGGGGTGAATTACAGACGTTGTGAAATGTGTAGGCTGGAAACCGAACCCAGGTCCTCTGCATGAGTAAACAATGCTTTTACGCACTGAGCATCTCTCCAGTCATGAGTTCATAGTTTAATGAAGGTTTTATAAAGAAACTGAATGTCACATTTGGGTTTTCTTTGCTTGCTGAGAGAAATCCCCCAACCCCTTCTTTTTCTAGCTTGATAAGTCACTCATGCTTGTAGTTGTCAATTCACATACTTTTATAGAACTTCATTTTGTGAAGGTTGTCTAATGAGGTGAGGTGTAGCTTAGCTCATAGCTTTTCAATAAGGATGTAGATGACCCTACTTGGTTACATCTCTTTCTTCTGGACCTATTTTTTTCTCTCCTTTCTCAATAGATGCTGAGTTGACAACTAAGAGTGGCTTTTTATACAGTCTTTTTTTATTAACATTATTTTGAATTCTTCGCATTTTTGTTGACAATCTTTTCCGTTGGGATGTGGGCTGGCCTGAGAGGTTGTATTGATTACATCAGAGTCTATTTCTTTTCTTAGTTACCAAATCTTAAAGATTCTGGTTCAAATTTCCTTCTTTTGTGGTTGTGGCTGATAATAAAAGCATCTATCTTATCAGGCACAGGAAGTCATGTCTGTGATCTTAATAAACTATTCTGTCTTTACATGGAGGATAAGGATTGAAGCAAGAGTCTGGCACAGCGGTGGAAGGACTGAATTATGAAAAAATAAAGGCCAGATGACTTTACTTTTAAATTCCTCTTTCTTTGCATTCTGAGTTTTAGCTGATGGGACAGTAGGGGTCGCTCAACCATTTAAAACAATCAAAATGCAAGAACAATTTAATTGAATAAGAGCACTGCAGTTTTCAGGCCATTAGAGGGCAGATCTTGCTAATTTTATAACAGTATTCACTACTGTCAAAGGGATCTTACAGGAGCTCATATAAATATCTGCCAAGTATGTAAAGGCTACAGACCATAAGGGAAATGAGACTGGGTTATCTGGCCAGCAGGGACCGCTCATTGGTAAGACGGTTTCATGTTTCTTTCTTCTCTTGCCTTCTGTGTCCTCCCAGGGAAGAGGTGACTTTTGTCAATCTCCTAGCCATGTCGTCACTATCCGGAAACTGTCAATCCAAGCCCTCAGTTACCCATGCTACTTTATCCAGCTCGAGTACAGAAAGGAGAAGTAATAGGACACGAGTTTCTGCTGACCTGCTCATTAATGATGGAGAACCAGGATGGAGCCACCACTCAGATGGCTCCCGGGCTCGCACGCACCTGCCCGGGTCACAGAGAGTTTACTGCTCACATTGTATTTTCTGGACTGAGCAAGAAATAAATGAAATTGTACCCCTTTAGGGCCAATACCATTTTGAATAATTATTCCAGACAGAGTCTGTTTTGGTCATAATGTAAGGATATAACTTCTATAAAGTTTCTTTTGCTGGCAGCAATATGGTGGTGCCATTGCTAGACTGAAATCCCCTCCTCACTCGCCTCTTCCTTACAGTGCTCTTCAGTCTCTTTAGCAGCTGAAGTCTTTCCCTCCCTTCCTTAGAGTGCCCCAGCCTCAACTCTTTGCTGAGACATTTAATAATTATCTAAGATGCTAGCCATGGTCCTTGAAGAACATCTAATGAGGAAAAATTTATGAGGATGAGAAAGAGATGGTCAGGAGATGACCGGGAGATCATCAGGAGATAGCCCAGAGATTACCAGGAGATAGCCCAGAGGAGATTACCAGGAGATGGCCAGGAAATAGTAAGGAGATGGCCAGGAGATCACATTCTAGAGTAAAAGGTGACCAATGAAAGTCAAAGCAGATTTGTTACAGTGTGGAGCTATCTCCTGATAATTCTCAGGAGTGATGAGAAAGAGGAGTTCCCCAACGGATCGTGGACGTTACAGAATGGACAAAAATCAAGCACAGGGCCTCAGGCAGTGTCCAGAAGCTATTGATTAGAGAGATCTGCTTAGATGCCAAGGGAACTTGGGAATTGGCACTACATACTGTTAGAGACTTCCTGATTGGTTTCCCATGGATTTATATCACCTAAAATAAGCTGAAATGATAAAGGTTAAGGGCACCTTCTTGAGAAATCCACAGGACTGTGGCTGCATAAAGTTCTGGTCAGTCGTTTGTCAGCTTGACACAAACCTAGACACACTTGTGAGAAGGGAATCTTACTTGGAAAAAATATCTCCATAAAATGGTCCTGTGGCCAAGTCTGGAGGGCATTGTTTTAATTAATGATTGAAGTGAGAGGGCCCAGCTCACAGGCAGTGATGTCACCCCTGGGAAGGTGGGCCTGGGGGGTATAAGAAAGCAGACTGAGCCAGCCATGGAGACCAGCACCCCTCTATGGCTTCTGCTTCCATTTCTGCCTTCAGGTTCCCGTTTTGAGTCCCTGCTTGGACATCCCTCAGTGATGACGTGTGACCTGAGAGTTGTAACTCTTCACTCCTCAAGTTGCATGCTGTATCCTGCACAGCTTGCTCCCAGAACCCTGGCTAGTGATGGTGAGGGACAGAAGAAAGGACAGGCACATAGACGTGCACATAGACATGTACAGTGAAGCTGGCTAAGGTTCACTAACGTCCCCACCACAAGCTCAGAGTATTCATTAGGTACAACACAGGAGAAGAGTTAGCTAGTCTCAGTAGGAAGTTTATGCAGGCCAACAGTCTCAGGCTATAAACATGGGGGAGAAAGAAGCTGTAGTTGCTAGTCTTTGTACAAGTATCAACCATTTATAAACAGTCCTACTTGGACTCCCAAGAAAATCTTTGCCATTCCTATTGAGCCGGAGCCATAGGGTAACAACTCTGTCAACAGGCCTTGGGTGTCCTTGATATGGGCATGCGTGTGTCCAAATGCACACTCAATCGAGACTTCACTCACTCAAGGCTTCGTCCTCTTCCTGTGTTCGCTTCTGGTCATGGTGTCTTATCACGGCAAAAGAAATTATAATTAAGTCACATGGTATAGAATAATAGAACTGGAACAGAGTGATGTGCATCCTCCCTGCCAGGCAGTTTTCACAGTGTCAAAAAGGTCTATGCAGGCTGCAGGGGAGAAAAGGCATTAGTGGTCTTACCGAGCTATGAACCCTATGATCTGCAATAGTAACCTGTCAAGCAAGATCGGCCCACTTGTGCAACAGTGGTGCCACTAAGATGAAGGTGGACGACTGTTCTCTGATCAGGTTTGGGACCCATTCCATGGGGAAAACAATCCATACTTGTTATTGTAAAACCACTCAAAAGTCCATGTAGGAGAGGTTATATAAATCCTAGAGGGTGGAACTTAATCTGGTTGTGTAGCTAAATTGGCACAGCAGCAAATTACCTGCTAAATATGAATGTTTGCATGAATGGACAATTGCCACTCTCAAACTTAATCAGAGAACTTTTTTTTTTTTCTTTCCAGTGAACTGCAGTGAATACAGATTCATGGCTGCAAAAGGTCCTGAGAAAAAGTGATGGCTGAATGTTTGGCCATAAGTAAGATATTTATTCCATGCTCTCCTAGGTTCAGGAAATACTGTGGAAGAGAAAACAGAGAGAATATAAAAGTCAGAAAATACAAAGTCCATGACATGGCTTTTCCTGGTCAATATGCCACCATAGTAATCACACATTTTTAACAACTGCATATGATTGCACTGGCCCGACACAAAAGTTGACTTTATTGGCAGTTAGCCATGAATGGAGGAGGGTGTCCAGGGAGCCCCACTCCTCACTGTTGAATTGTTTCCTATTGATAGGCAGGGAAAGAGGGAGTCATTAAGTTCGATTGTATACCCACTGCTAATCCTATTAGACTTCAGTGCATAGTTCCAATCCAATGGTCAGAGAGATGGCCCTGATTAAACTAAATGGATCACAAAATAAAACTGGGAATCCTGGGTCTGGGAAAAGGATGGGGAGAGAGGATGGGGAAGTCACGTGGTGATGAGAAAGGATGGGGAGTGATTCAATGGAACACAGTATAAACATATAGAAAACTTTAAAGAACAAAACTCAATAAAAATAGTAAGCACTAAGGAAAACTATCGTTGTTTATTTAAAATCAAGTATGACGAATGGGGCTGGGGATATAACTCAGTGGTAGAACATTTGCTGAAAGAATACAAACAATAGTCTATTATCTATATTAACTGGTGAAGAGCTCATTAAAATTTTAAACTTTTTTTTTAAAGATTTATGTTAAAAACATTTTATGCGAGTAGATAATTTGTCTGGATGTCCATCTGTGCACCACATGCATCTGTGGGGTCTAGAAGGTGATGAGTCACCTTAAACGGGAACTATCAACAGTTGTGAGCCACCATGTGGGTCCTGGGAATTGAACACAGGTCTTAGGACAGAGCAGCCAGTTACCAACAAACCGTCTCCCCTGCCTCTCAAATAGATTTCTAAAATATGAATGGTTAAAATGTCTTTTATGTGAAGGAAAATACAAATAGGCATCACATGAGAGAATATTAGGAGTCAATCAAAACAACGGAAGGTAAAAGATCATTAATATTTTTTACTTGCTAAATTAAACAAAAGGTTTAAGGAACTATTTACCCTACTCCTTCTGCTAAATTAAAACCACCAAGTCCATGTCCTCCAGGATCAGTTTAATTGGGATTAAGAAAACTTTTGAAAAAAAATGATTTCCACAAACAACCAAGGCAGTTTTCTTTGTTTAAAGTCTATGAAATCTATAAGTCAATGTATTTGTAATATATATTAGTTCATATTTGTAATATATATTAGTTCAGGGGCCTTTCTGCCTCTTAGGCCTAAGAACAGTTTCTCTTTATAAGACAGGGGGTCATATTTCAACAACACCCTATGCCTTAGCTAATAATAGTAATAACAGTCATACAATAACAAGTCACACACTAAATAGCCTGGAGGGCATACCTACAGTAAAATATCTTCATTTTATGGAGACTGAATCCAATTGGGATCTTGTGTTTTATCTGACAATCTTTCTGCAAGCACATGTGTTTAAGATCTTCCTTTCCCTAAAGAAACCCTACCGAATTGTCTCAGAAAATCTCTAGCTCCAGGCAAATGTGCTCGGTAAATGTCCTTCCTTATACTGTGAGGTTCATAGGCCAGGGGACAGTGCACATATGTTAGGGCCATCAGGGATCCTGAGTCTAGACTCTACGGTGACCCATTGTTGTGTGGTCCTTGAGCTTCAAACTACAGTTCAAATGACCACTGGGGAAGTTAGGTTCTTCAGCTGGCCAAGATTATGGTGGAAGAAAAACCATTCAACTTCCCTGAAGCTCAGCTTCTTTGTATATTAAGGCACACAATATTCTACCCGTACTGGGTGAAAAGGAATGCATAATTATTCAAAATTAAAATGAAATAACACAGAATGAAATGAAACAAAATGAAAATGTTAAATGAAACAAAAGAGAGAAAAAGGATGCCCAAGAGGTAAATCAGAGTGGCTATTCAGATGGGAGTGGACTACCTGGTGGGAATAAGCTACCCAGGTGGGAACAGGCCACCCAGGTGGGAATGGGCTACCCAGATGGGAATGGGCTACACAGGTGGAAATAGGCTACTCAGGTGGGAACAGGCTACTCAGGTGGGAATGGGCCACCCAGGTGGGAATGGGCCACCCGGGTATGAGTTGACTACTCAGACAGGATGGTTATTGTCCTTTTTGGTGTGTCAACCTTTCTAGCTTGTGCAGAATGAAATGAAGAGTGAACGTTTCATCTGTGCCCTACTTCAGAACACTTGTAAAATGGTTTACCATTATTTCCACTGCACACCTTGAACAGCCAAATAGGGATCTTTTCTCTATCTGAGATTGGGTAGTTTATACACTGAGAAACGACAAAAGCAATCTGTTGCAGCCACAACTAGACTTTATGTGGATAGGGAAGGCTAGAAGAATGGCTTTGGGAGACAACGGGGAAAGAGTCACCACCGACTTCAGAATGAACAAACACTGGACTGCTCACTGAGGTTACAACTTGATGTGATGATCCTCCCGCTGAAGAAATCACACATTTGAGTCAGAACATAGAGAAAAATCAACCTAGAAGGTTCATCATCACTGGCTAGCTTTCGTAGTGCTGGAAGGTACCATCGTGCTACCAGAGGAGGCAAGGGATCCTCATTCTTAATCCCAGGGCAAACACTGTGAGGTTCAATAATGACTGGCCTGGCAAGGCAAGAGTCCTGGTGCAATAGTGGTATGACTGACATGGGAATAACCAACCACTTTCTGAGTGGATTTCAGGCCCATCCCACAAGGTGAAACTCATACTTGGTACCAATATAGCGGTCAAGAACTGGTGGTAGAATAAGTCATCAGCCCTAGGGAGAACCGTTACTTTATCATTCTGCCAAATGGGCATAGTATTAAACTAACTCCTAATGAGTAATAGCTATATTCATAGATTAATGCCCCTCTCAATCCTCATCAGAAAAACCTCCTTAAGCTGGGCATGGTACTGTACACCTTTAAACTCAGCACTCAGAAACTGAGGCTGGCAGATCTCTGAGTTTGATGTCAGTCTGGTCTACAGAATTAGTTCCACTACAGCCAGGACTGTCCAGAGAAACCCTGTCTCGAAAAAACCAAACAACCAAACCAAACCAAACCAAACCAAACCAAACCAAACCAAGCCAAACATTGCAACACAAAAAGCCTTTTTTCAGCAATAGATGATGATTAACCGAGACCCACAATAGGTCAAGGTACACAGAATAAGATACTGTGGAATGCTCAACCCTAAATTGAATACACCCATTTTACCAAGGTTCATAGATCATTCTGGAAGAGAGGACAGAAAGGTTGAAAGAACAAAAGATAGTGGGTGACCATAGGGAAACCATTTTCTGGACACCATAGGGCAGTTGCACACATGACTCAGAGGGATTGGGAAAACATGCACAAGACCCTCACAAGTTCACACCAGATAATATCCCAGCATAGAGGAGAGGTGGACATGAAACCACTTCTTGCTGAGGAGTTACTGGAAACTAATAGCTGCTGCTTCTGGGGAAATGAGAGTCAGGATTTATGAGCAGTATGATCTACACATGCTGCTTTTTCTTTTTTTAAGGTAACACAAAGCTGGGTGGGTAGGGAAGTGGGGCTTTGGTCTGGACAGAGTTGGGAAGGAGTGACTATATTCGAAACACATTGTATGAAATTTTCAAAGAAGCAATAAAAACGAGAAAAAAAATGCTTTGGTGTGACGGGTAAGAGGAATACATCAAAATTTCATCAGAAGTGCTATAAAGACCAGATTTCCTTTGCCACTCACTGTGGAGGTATCAGCAATTTCAGGCTAACTTTTTAAATTCACTCCATATTTCTTTAATAAAGCACTTCTGAGTAAGCATTCTCATTGTCTTGGAATGAATTCTCTCTGCCACTTTGCTTGGGGGAAAATGCAGGAAGCTCAGCTATGCTAACAGATAGCCCAGGGATTTGGCAACTACACACGTGTTGAAAAGAAGAGCAGGTCACATTTCTGATATTGGTATATGCTTCAGCAAGAAGTGTTAGTCACAGATCCAATTTTTCTAAGTGACATTTTGAGAGGTTTCTTAAATAGATTCATTAATTTAGACCTGGATAGGAAATGAGTGAGACTTTCATCTTCTAGATGAGGAATTTGGCATTCAGGATACAAGTCTGATTTTATCTGACATCACTTCATTTTTGATTTATATAAAAATTTGCTTTGAATTGCTTGATATTCTCATTATTGGATGTAGAAAAAACTTAAAAACAATAACAAAAACAAACAAACAAATAAACAAACAAACATTAACCAGGTTACCCGAGTTGTATCTGTTCCATCTATTTAGGTATATGTAGAAAAATAATCTGTATAAATGGACATGTTTCTACAGTACCACGAAGAGTGTAGTGGCACTAAATATTACAATTTGCATTCCTCATTTCCAGAAACAAGAGCTATAAAAAGGAGCAATGCTCAGTGTGCAAGATGTGCCAGAGCATCTGTACGGTGTCAGGGCATCTGTACAGTGCCAGGGCATCTGTACGGTGAAGGAATTTATCACCGAAACAGGAGGAGGGGGCATGGTCACAGTGTGGAGGAGGAGCTTCCACAGTCCTTGCGCCAGTGCTAAGTCAAACATTTTAAGAAAGTTACTGGGTGTAGATTTAAAGAAGTCAAGAAAGAAATTTCATACACGTTGGATAGCATATCTGTCTGGACTGGGAAACTTCTGTTGGTAGGGCGTGGAAGAAGAAAAGAAGAAATAAGAAAAGAAGCCATTTTCTTACCCTCTGCAGTCATGGGGTTAATTCTATCTTGCTTGAAATCAGTTTGGCAAATTAAATGGTACTGATCAAATTCCCCTCCCCCTCGTGCCCCACCACTCCCCGCCCCTACCTCCATCCCCAGTTTAGAGACCAGAATTCTCACCTCTGTCATGTTCAATGAGAATATTACTAATCAATAAAAGTGGCATGTGCCATTGGCATGAGGCACTGTTTTTTGACAAAAGAGATAATTCAGACAGAAGGCATCTAGGACCATGGGGGATTAAAATGAAAGGAATTTGGTATTTTTGAGCACCAAGCTGGAACATTTGGATAAATGGGCCTCTTCTGCCTGAGTAAAATTCTGCTTTCCTCTCTAATAAGACTGACTAAAATCAAAGGCCTTCCTGCTGGGCCCCATCAGAGTCACACTGACCATTCTTAGCTAGAAGTTTTCAGTTCTCTAGGTGCAGTGTTTGCTTTGTACAGCTCCTTCGAGTCACTACTGCTTCATTTACATTTGTATTTACTCAGTCATACATAAAGACAGCCTAGTCTACTCAACAGAACCTAGTCTAGTCAACAGAAC
>NC_034604.1:56055326-56062826 GCF_900095145.1 Mus pahari
ATATATATATATATATATATATATATATATATATATATATATTTAACTACTTAGAAACTGAGAGTAAGTTTCCTAGAAATGTCAGAAACGACACCCACAAAATCTCACTAGTATGGCCACTTAAACATGACCCCAAGAAGAATGACATCAGTAAATGTAATAGTGTGGAAGGAGGTACACCTATGTGGCCTCAGCTTAGACAAATAACTTAAGGCTGCTAAGCTTGCTAAGAACAGGAAAATAGTCTTCCCCAGGGAAGAGCACACCACCTGCTGTTCAGTACCAAATGGTCAGCCCTGAACACATAGGTACAAGTAACATTATATGGACTGAGCAGGTTATATTTACATATGTATGTGTGTGTATTTCTATATGTATAAATTGTATATATTTTGTATATGTAAATTGTATACAAATTACACACACATACATATATATATATGTATGCACACACACACACACACACACACACACACACGATTAAAAAAAACAGACCATGAATTTGAAAGAGAGCAAGGAGGTGTCCACGGGAGGGTTAGGAGGGAGGACGAAAGGAAGGGGAAATGATATAATTACATTATAATCTTTAAAATAAAAAATACTTTAGAAATAAGAAATTTTGCTTCATTAAGCATCTTTACAGTTTACTTTATTATTTTAATGTTTAGATTAAAAATGTGTATATACGTGTGTGTATGTACCTGTGGCTGTGTCCATGTGAGCGCAGGGGCCTGTGGCGGCCAGAGGGCATCAGATCTTCCTGATGTGGAACCCGGATCCTCTACCACAGCACCGCATATACTCAGCCACTGATCATCTCTCCTGCCTGCAGATGATCTGTCTTTGTTTTCTACTCCTCCCTGGTTATTCACATGAGATACATTTGTAATCGAATTTCGTGGTTAGTCTATGAACACAATTAGATTATTTTTGCCAGTACGCAGACTGATCTTCGGGATGTTTTTACAGCCTACATTTGGAACTGCGGTCTCAGGCAAATGCCTGATTTCTTCAGATGAAGTGTTCTTTTTCTGTGTGGGTTTTTATAAACATGTGAACTACTTTAGGGTTAATAAATGCCCAGGAACAGTGAGCATCTACCTATGTTAGCTAAGTTTGTTGGCCAAATGAGGTAGGTATGGAAATCATGTTTACATGTGGTGGTACCAACTTCAAAGTCTGTAGTAACTCAAAATCAGTTTAAAGGACCACCTTCCCAATGCTGGCCTCAGTGGCGTCGAACAGCTCCCATACTTTAACCTTCCTTTCTATCATCTGTGGGATGAGGCTGCAACCATCATGTGCGTAAGTAGGTGAGCCGCAGCATGTGGGGTTGCTATGACTAATCCCATTCTCACTTAGAGAGGTAGGCTGGATTGGTGGATACCCAAGGGTTGGTTTAAAATCCTAGCTCCCGTTGCTAATTCAGGGACGTGTGCCCTAGGTTAAGCCAGCCAGCGTATAGCATCTGCAGCAGCGTATTCGACACATGGATGGCATTTCACGCTCATCCCGTCTGGGTTCTCTTATGGCAGGATTTTACTTCTCATCTTACTGACAGAGTGAGGCAGCAGTTTCCTTGGCGCTATAACTGTGAGTGAAACTGTGAGTGTCACTTTCAAATGGAAGCTTCAGCACCAATATGTGCTTTTTCCATTTCCCTTTACCACTGCTATAAAATCAATGTGTCTTAGAAACTAGCTGTTCTCCCATTCAGTCTTGATATGAATCAACTCTGGCAAGTTCAGTAAAGAGTAGACTTCTGTCGTCGCTTTGCACGCCACTGTGAGTTTGAAGTCAACACCATTCCCCAGGAAAGACATTTAAACTTAATTTACTTACACTATAAAGCTCAAAACATTTGATTTTTTGATAAAACGGGTATGTGCTTACGCACACATGCATGCACAGGCGTATGCACACATACATACACACACATACATATAAGCTCACATGCACATGTGCCAGTGTACAAACACAACACACAACACATACACATACACATACACACTCAAGCACAAGGACAAGGACAAAACTGTTGTCTCAGTGGGAATAACAGATAGTTTATTCAAATTGGAGAGATCACGGCCTGGCAACCCAGATTTAGTTTAACCCAAATTCCATGTTCTGACATGGAAGCAATTACAGAAAGTTTTATAGTTTTACAGAAGAAAGAAAGTCATAAATCAAGGATATTTTAAAATACACTGGTGGGTACACCAGAGAGGCATTTATAGTTACAAGGTAGAGAAATCTCTCCTTTTTGGCCTCAGATGGTATCTGATGATATTCTTATTAGCTCTGGACTTGGTGAGAGCTGGCGGTCTGCTAAGTTAATAGATTCAAAGGGGTTTTATCTGTTAGTCACAGGATGGTAGTTCAGACACAGAGGTGAGAAAGGAATGACTAGATTCTTCCAGTCCCCATGGGGTATAAGTAACTTCTGAAACCAGGACATCCAGGCTCTGCAGTTTCCAGGATCTCTCGTTGACAGACTTCTACCTGAAAACACACTGATTCTCTCTGTGCCGTGACATCTTCTAGTGCCCCCGTCCCACCCACACATAGCGTGGATACAGTTACACTCGGTTATTATAATGCAACTCTGCATGAGGAAAGAGGTACGGAACAGCAGCAAAAGAGCTACAGGGACAACACCCTAAAACGACACTCCAAGTGGCTCCATCTTTAAACTCTTCAGATAAGTGAACCAGTTTCAACAAATTCCCTTTAATCAAACACTTCAGTTGAGTTTTCTTTTATTTGTAGCCAAAAATCATTTGAGGTCAATTTAAATGGCTTGCACGGCGTGCTTTAGCAGAATGTAATCTGGGCAGCTCGAAACCCCGACGTGAGTATGAGCTGCTCATTGCCGCCAAATCGATGCTCTCTCTCTAAGAGGTGGAAAAGCTAGCTACACGGGTGGAACTCGGAAGAAGATTGTCAGGTTAGGGGTTCTCAAATGAAGGTGCCACGGTGGGCACCTCTCCGTTGTGAGGGAGAGATGGAAATCGCACAGAGGATAAAATAATGAAGTTTCAGGTTTCATGCTGGCCGTGTTCTTGACATCTTCAACTCTCCACTGTCCTTATAGCTCTGAGTGTCTTTCGCCGCCTTAGCTGACCTTTCTGGAGTTTCCGCCTCCCCTAACTAGATGTGCCATGCATCTCAGCCCACTGCGCTGCTCTTTCTCTGTCCCAACATGGAGCACAGGGGCCTCTTCCTGGACTCATCCGGTGGACTGGTAGGGGGTTTAATTAATTAGCATGTGTAAGAGGTTTCCAGCTCTTTAGTGGATTAAGAATAATTAGGGAGGCAGAGCCATGCTCTTTTGAATACCATTCCAATCCCTTCCTGACTTCTTGCAGGAACTTGTTATAGTGTTTCATCTCATGTCTCATTAAGCAGATTCAGAAACTACCTAGGAACTCTTGACAAGGGGCAGGCATTTTATCCCCAGCTTCAGCAAACTGTATTGATAAATAACGTCGTTTAATAATAACCGTGGGTATTTGGAAGCACAGCTGAAACTTCCTGGATTTTGTTTTCCTGCTTTCTCTTGTAAGAAATCCTCCCTGTCAACTCAGGGATCACAGCTGTCCCCCAGCCTCCTAGAAACGGCGCCTCACCCCAGAAAGTGTATCTTGTCTACCCTGAATCATAGTCACAGACTTTACATGATATGGTCTTCACTTCACACCTTGATGAAATAATTTTGTCTTGCCTTTATTTACCTCTTATCCTAGAAGATGAACAGTTAGGAATGGCATTGAGGGACGCACAACATATACAGATGTCCTGGAAGTTGACTTCCTACAATTAGTATGGCTGTTCTACGATGCCACCGAGGTCCCAGACACAGGTTTTTATCTCCCAGGTACAAGGGAGCCATACTAACTCCAGATACCCAGTCTATTTTCCTGATAGAACGAAGAAGTTAGGGAGAGTGAAAAAAAAGGCCAAGAAGTTGCTGACTGAATTACTCCAAATGCCTCACTTGGAACTTAGTTACTTGAATACCTTTATTTTAAGGTGATCTTAGAAAATAGCACCAAATTAGCATGTAGTGAAGTCCTCACCAGAACTGGATCTCTCTTGTTTAAAGACCAAGGAACAATGGATGACAGGCAGGCCATTATCAATTCTGTCACATCAGAGCATTGACAGTATATTCTAAGGAAAGATCTTTAAATGCTAATTATTCTGTTATATAACAATAGAACTTAATCTTACCTAGCTGCATTTTTGTGTCTTCCAACTCCTTCTCGATTCCTCCCTCTATCCCGCCCTCTCTAATCTCCTGTAGCCGCTCTTCTAGCCGATTCCGCTGAGGTCAATTTTGAGAAACATTTGAGGAGATCGAGAGTCCCAATCTTGACCTTGCTCAGTGAGAACATGTAGCATAATATGATACGCTAGGAAGGCTGCACTTGTGTGTCAGTGAGGAGACAAGTATTTTAAAAAGAATTTTCTCATCTTCAGAAATCAGTCAGCCTCAGTCCTTGGTCATGCATTAGGTTGTGAATCACCATCCCTGCCCAGTGCTCACAGCCTGTTGGGTCTTGAGCAGCTTAGGAGAACGCAGAGATCACCTCATCTGGGAGAATATTAAGATCTTTATCTGCCATGTGATACTCAGCAGTCATCATTAAAAATAGATGCAGAGGGAAAGGCCTTTGGAATCCTTTAGTAGGCTGAGGGAGAGCACTCACGTCCTAGATCCTTGCCCGGGGGTTCACTTGTAAGCATTCTGAAGCCAAACAAAAACCAAAACAAACAAAACCCCAACTCGTCCAGGAGCCCTTCAAGTGTTGGATTTCTGTTTCCTCCAACATGTTCAGCAGCATTCCTGTGACTGTGAGCTGCTTCTTGTGTTAGATGTAAATCAGACTTCATCCCAACAGGAACTGTTGGAGGCCATAGTGAAACTCTAAAGTCAGGGCCAGGACAATGACATGACCCAAAGTATGCATTGCCTGGCCCTGGCTATTGACACCTTTTAAATGTTTCTTCCTTGTGGAGATAAAGACTGACTTCAAGGCAGAAGTAATAGGAAAGAGGTGAGCAGGCAAATCTCAGTTTTCAGTTCAATGCAAACAAAATGCCCAGGAGATGACAGGTCAGCTTGCGTTCAGTTAAGGTTAGTTTTCTTTGCACTCTGGGATTCTGGGGTGAAGAACTCAGGAATCATCGAATAGGTAAGTTTGCCAAGGCAACTTCGTCTCAGTTGGTGTTTTTTTTTTTGTTGTTGTTGTTGTTGTTGTTTGTTTTTTGTGCTGCCATCCAGAAATAATTAGAAAATTAAACTCGAAGTTGCTGCGTTCCTTTTCATACCACAGCTTAAAAGAGTGTCACGGTGCTGCCTTTTGGGGGGGGAGGCAATCAGTTAGTATTTGTGGGTTATTTGTGCCTGACTCAGAGAATCTTTCCACTAGCAAAAGGCAGCTCCAGCTCTCTTCTCTCCTCCCACCCACACGCAGCTCTCTCCAGCCTGCATCAGCTGTTATTTGCAGAGCGCAGGAAGTAGAGCACATACCCTTGGCTTCACTGCTGGTGTCTGTTTAAGAGTTTGTGGTTATGTTTGAGAAGATGTCATCTTCCCAGTGAGGTCTCCTTGTCCTTGTCTTCTCTGACAGTGTCTTGGAGAAGCCACCAGGATGCAAAGTTTAGAAACTGATGTGTGTTGCTTAAATCCATGTTCTTCCTGGGGACATAGACCATTGATTAAAAGCAGATTCCAAAGACTCTACTACGTGTATAAACTCTCACACTGGAATGAACTGAAAATGAATCCCAGAGTTTTAGCTTCATAAGCATCGCCGTGTGCTTGCTCAGAAGTAGTAGGATGATATTTGATTCATGCCATAGTTAACATTGATAGCTAATTTTTTTTTTAAATCCTTCAGTTCATCCTTAAATTTTACAGAAATTCCCAATTAGCGTAGCCTCTAAAACCTTTGGTCAATTGCTCTTTGGCCCGTTTTCTTTTGAATCTTGGGTTGCTACTACTCAATACCTTATAACTGAACTATAGCAAATGAATAGTAATAACCATATTGGAGACCGCTTCGGAGTGAAACTTTACCATAAGATCCATTAAGCTCAAAGCAAGGCTTCCTGGAAATGAGATTGCCAACTACATTAAAAGCTCTGGGTATATTCCATAAAGAAAGCTTCTGCACCAAATTTGTTTCTGTCCCTTTTCAAATTCCCAGAGCACACCAGCTGGCTTTCATCCCAGTTTCTATTAACTTCCATTAATTTAATTCTTTGCTTGATCCTTTTGGATTTCAGGAATGTCTTTTACAATGTTCCAAACCAATAAATGACCCCACACTGTAGTCCCTGCCTGTGATGTGTGAAGCGTAACTGTCTCTTGGGAGCCCTTGGGAGTACAGATTTGTAATATTGGTTGACACCTTTTCTTTGTTACCCATAAGGAGATCTACATCACCACGCCTCTGGACTTGGTCAAGTAGTATGAGTCAAGGCTGTTTGCAAGCTTATAAACTAAGGAATAGAAAGAAACTTTACAGCTGCCTGAGCCACCCACCTTGATTGACACCTTCTGTGCAGTTCATTCCTGAGCTCTCCTAGGCCAACAACAACATGGGATACATGCAGAATGTACGACCAAATCCATCCATTATGAGCACCGTGCTATAATATGAATTCTACAGCATGTGATATACAATTGGTTTTAATAAGTATCTATCGAAGACAAATTTATAACAGAGTGCCATCTTTATATTCCCTATATAAATCCATTGCCACATATAAATCATACTGAGATTTTGCAGAATCCTGCAATTTAAATAAGGCCAATGTACTACACTATCGGAGGTTAGAAACCTGAAGCTTATGATGATCCGATTGAGTTACAGTAATATGAAATGGAAAGTAATAGTTTTTACTTTGAAACCAGCCACCAATTTTTGGGTGGGAGATAGGTATAGATAATAGATCTGAGTTTGGTTTGAAGGCATATGAGTCTGTTACATATCCCAGTACAAACCCAAATCCTGCTGGCAGACCAGCAGGTATAAGAACAGTAGGCATGGTGTGGCACTGATTGGTAGAGATATGAAAGGGCAGCTCCCTCTAAGTGGGCCACAGTCTTTGCAGAAGATAAATTTCTGACTCTCATTCAGTGAATACCATCCACCATGTTTCCTGGGTCTCTGGTACGTCCTCTTTGTAATATTTTTACCTTGTTGACACCAGGTTGTCTCTGTGACACCCTAGGCAAGCCCCTCTCAGTCCTTGAACTCGCACTGATCTCTAATCTGGTTCT
This sequence comes from Mus pahari, assembly GCF_900095145.1. Lineage (NCBI taxonomy): Eukaryota > Metazoa > Chordata > Mammalia > Rodentia > Muridae > Mus > Mus pahari. The sequence continues at coordinate 56,062,621 of NC_034604.1, forward strand.
TTACACAAGCCTAGCTGGTCATCTTTTTCAATCTGATAACCACTTCATTATTTGCTATGAAAGTCTGTCAATCATTGACTATAGCCCAGTGTTGAAATCAGCACTAAACATCTAGTAGGAAAGACAATTCTACTGCATTCAAGAGAAACATTTATTAAATAAGACATCAAACTGACCATCGGATTTCTTTAAATGTCTCTTTTAGT
>NC_034604.1:56065357-56066755 GCF_900095145.1 Mus pahari
GGAAAGCAAGCCAGTAAAGAACATCCCTCCATGGCCTCTACATCAGCTCCTGCTTTCTGACCTGTTTGAGTTTCAGTCCTGCATCCTTTGGTGATCAACAGCAGTATGGAAATGTAAGCTGAATAAATCCTTTCCTCCCCAACTTGCTTCTTGGTCATGATGTTTGTGCAGGAATAGGAACCCTGACTAAGACAGTGGGGAAATTAAGCGAGATTCAGGTAAGGAGTCTGTTGAATCTGAATATCAGTTTGGTGAATATTGCTATCTTGAATATTGAGTGTTTTTGCTTAGTTACCTTCAAGGCCTAGGAAACACTGAGGAAGGGGGTCAGAAAGGTTGTAAGAACCAGAGCTTAGGGAGGACTGAAGCGAAACAGTGTCTTCTGTGCAGGGCAAAGCTGATGTATTTTTGAAATCACAGAAACCATGGTTACCTGCACAAGACCTGCATAAGATCAAGCAAAATATTCTAGTATGGAATGGGGAGGGGGTTACCTGCCCACATCTCTAGCTGAGGAGATATTGACAGCTGATGGTTACTGAGAGAGAGGAGTCTTTAGAGTGAGTCTTCTGGTAGGTAAATCATACTCTAGTGGTTGGCACCAGAACCTGAGTGTACAAACTGCCCAAATTGCACTCAATGGCTAAAAACCAGCAAAAGAGGACTCCAAGTTGGCAGGGGATAAAAGGGTGAGGGTGGAACCAAGAGTTAGTGGGCAGTAGTGGAGGATGAATATGACCAAAACATATTGTATGTAAATAAAAATATTATAGTAAAAGGAATATCAAGCAACATTGCAAATCTGTATGAATATCTATGTTGCAATTGAACTTTATATACTAAAATACGATCCAAAAACTTTCAGGATTAGTCTTTACAAATAAGAATTAATTGAGTGCTTTGATTAATGGACATGGAAAGTTTATGAATCATTTGCATTTTGTTTTACAAAGTTTTATGATTTTTAGAGAAAAATATATCTATTTTCTAAATTTTGTGTTTAGTATTCTTTTTGATGTTGTTGAAAAGTGAACTTGTTCAATTTCATTTTACTCTTTATGACAAATGTGTAGAAACACAGTTGAAGTTTAAATGCTATTCTTTTTTTAAATTATTTTATTAGATATTTTCTTCATTTACATTTCAAATGCTATTCCAAAATTCCCCTATACCCTCCCCACNCCCTGCTCCCCTACCCACTCACTCCCACTTCTTGGCCCTGGCCTTCCCCTCTATGGGGCATATAAAGTTTGCAAGACCAAGGGGCCTCTCTTCCCAATGATGCTACATATGCAGCTAGAGACACAAGCTCTGGGGGGACTGGGTAGTTCATATTGTTGTTCCACCTATAGAGTTGCAGACCTCTTCAGCTCCTTGGGTACATTCTCTAGCTCCTCC
>NC_034604.1:56066766-56067938 GCF_900095145.1 Mus pahari
TTCTTTAAGGACTTGTACCTCTTTAGCAGCATTCTCCTGTATTTCTTTAAGTGAGTTATTAATGCCCTTCTTAAAGTCTTCTACCAGCATCATGAGGTATGCTTTTAAATCTGAGTCTTGCTTTTTGGGTGTGTTGGGGTATCCAGGACTGGCTGAGGTGGGATTGCTGGGTTCTGATGATGGTGAGTGGTCTTGGTTTTAGTTAGTAAGATTCCTAAGTTTGCCTTTTGCCATCTGGTAATCTCTGGAGTTAGTTGTTATAGTTGTCTCTGGTTGAAGCTTGTTCCTCCTGTGATTCTGTTAGCCTCTGTCAGCAGTCCTGAGAGTCCAGCTCTCTCCTGAGTCTCAGTGGTCAGAGTACTCTCTGCAGGCAAGCTCTCCTCTTGCAGGGAAGGTACACAGAGGCCTGGCATTCAGATCTGCCTCCTGGCTGAAAATTTAGATCCAAAATGGGGCCTGTCCCAGAAGATGTGTCGCCTCTGCGGTTTGCACACTCACCTGCACAGGCTACACTCCGAGGTACCCTGGACACAATATGTAGCTCTCACCTGCTCTGGCAGACAGAGCCCTCCAGGGTAGCCACTTTTCCTCTGGCGGGGAAGGTGCCCAGATGTCTGGAGCCTGAAACAGTGTCTGTCCCAGAAGCTAGATTGCTTCTGTCTGTCCCAAAGCTGTGTAGCTTCTGTAGTCCACACTCTTACCAGTGCAGACTGGAGCCTGGGCAAACTGGGGCAAAGATGGCTCTCTTACCAGCTCAGGCAGTGAGAACCCTCCTGGGTGGACACATCTCCTCTGGTGGGGATGGTGCCCAGATGTCTGGAGCCAGAAACCGGGGTCTGTCCCAGAAGCGGTGTCCCTTCTGCAGTCTGCCCTCTCCCTGGCAATGACCGGAGCCTGTGGGCACCAGAGCAAAGATGGCTCCCTTACCAGCTCAGGCAGTCTTAAATGCTATTCTCATATCCTCAGATTTGTTGAATTTTTGTATTAGTGTTAATAGTTTTTCTAAGTCACACCTGCAAATATAGACAACCCAGTGAGGCATTGCCTCATTCTGGGGACATCTGCTACCTTCTCTTGCCTAGTTGATTTAGACACTCCTTTCTTTTCTTCTTTTTCTCTTTCTTTCTTTCTTTCTTTCTTTCTTTCTTTCTTTCTTTCTTTCTTTCTTTCTT
>NC_034604.1:56068043-56071544 GCF_900095145.1 Mus pahari
CTCTCTCTCTCTCTCTCTCTCTCTCTCTCTCTCTCTCTCTCTCAGTTTTGGCTTTTGCTTTCTTGTTTTTAAGACAGAGTCTCTCTGCATAGCAGCTGCCTATCCTGAATTCACAGTGTAGATCAGGCCATTCTTTAACTCATAGAGATCCTCCTGCCTCTGCTGCTTTCGACATTTCTTTCTAAAAACAAAATAAAACCAAACAAAACAAATTTGCAGATGTGCCAAGAACACTGTCCTTGTCCTGGTGCAAATTTTAGGATGAAAGCATTTAGTCTAAAGCAATGTCTCTCAACATGTGGGTTAGAGCTCTTTTGAGGTCATATATCATATATTCTGCATATCAGATATTTATATTGCAATTCATAACAGTAGCAAAATTAAAGTTACAAAGTAGCAACAAAATAACTTTGTGGTTAGGGGTCACCACAATATGAGGAACTGTATTAAAGGGTCACAGCATTAAAGGGTTGTAGAGAACACTGGTCTAATGTCTGAAGTATGTGTCCTGCACACAGAGTATCCTGGATCTTATTTTATTAATCCGGTCTGACAATGTCTATCTTTGTTTCATATCATTGTGGTTAGAATATTTCTGCCAGTTTTTTCCCTGTCTTCTTGTCTTCTGTCTTCTTGTTCCTATGTCTTTATTTTCCATGACTCTTTCATCACTGACTTCTTTTGGATTACACGAATATTTTATGTAGCATTTGCATTTTGCTAATGATTCTTCACTCATGTTTTGATTTATTTCCCTCATGATTGTATCAGATCTTATGGATAGCATAACTTATCAAAAGCAGCATCATATGTATAAACAATTTAATTAAAGTAAAAGTAGAAATATTATTTTTATATAACCTTTGTCTTTTGGTATTATTGCAGGTAGTATGTCTACGCATGTTACAAACTCAGTAAAATATTTTTGTATTAATTTGGTTATATAGCTTAGTGTCTTTTACATAAGCTGGCAGAGGATGTTGTCATGTGCATAGGCACAGGCGTTGCCATGGTAACTTCCTCATTCATCATTTCTGCAGGGTTTCTTCTGATCTTCTGAGTTCAACAGATCATGTAAAGCGGTTTCCTGTTTGGATACAACTTGATCCCATCTATTTCCTTTGAACCCTGTTTGAACACATCACATTTCTCTGTTGTGTAAGCCTAACAATACAGACTACCAATGTTGCTCAGTGCACCTGCCTCTTAAATCAATATAAAGGGGCAAGGAGAAGAAATATATGTTTATATTGTCTCAGATACATAATCAGCTTTATTGGTATTCTGTTTTTTTTTAAATCACATTACTGTCGGGGATAATGTGCTCTGAGTCTTGAGAATTTTTAGTGCTTATAAAATGGCCCGGGAAATGTCAGTTTTACTCAGTGTGTGTAAATCTGGGATTTTAAAATTTCACTTTAAGTTTTAAAATATCACTTCTCTGGACGTGGGATTCTTAATTGGCAGCCTCTTTTTTTTTCCCCCTTGGCATACTTTATCATCTCATTGTCTTCTCAATATTTTTGCTCTTATGAGAACACCTTTACAAAGGAATAAGTCATTTTTCCTCTCATCACTCTGGGGTCAAATGCGAGCCCTACCACAACCAGACCTACTTTATTCTTCAATCAGGATTTCCTTTAGTTTCTTAGGAATTTTTCTCATGGCCACTTAGCAAACTTTGTTTCTTAAGTCTGACTCTTAGTTTTATAGCCATTTCTTTGCTTCTCCTCCAGTGTATTTTATATTTCTCTATTTCTTTTTCATACTGCAAAAGCTGTTTGAAATGGCATGGTAGATAAATATATTGTATTGTTCTGGTTTATGCTTTCCTCTCAACTCACTTTTGTGACTTCTCATTACTGTTTTCCTAGATATATGATGGACTTTTAGTACAATCCTTATCCCTTGCCCACAGTGCTCAGTTGTCTTATATAGCAGTTCTGTGGATCTCCTCAGGCTCTCATGCTGCCATATGCTATTCTTAAACCTCAAAAGAAAGAGAAGGACAAGGTCTCTGCACTGGCTGGTTTTGTGTGTCAACTTGACACAGCTGGAGTAATCACAGAGAAAGGAGCTTTAGGTGAGGAAATGCCTATATGAGATCCAGCTGTAAGGCATTTTCTCAATTAGTGATCAAGGAGGGGAGGTCCCCTTGTGGGTGGTGCCATCTCTGGACTGGTAGTCTTGGGTTCTGTAAGAGAGCAGGCTGAGCAAGCCAAGAGAAGCAAGCCATTAAGAAACATCTCTCCATGGCCTCTGCATCAGCTCCTGCTTCCTGACCTGCTTGAGTTCCAGCCCTGCATCCATTGGGGATCAACAGCAGTATGGAAGTGTAAGCTGAATAAATCCTTTCCTCCCCAACTTGCTTCTTGGTCATGATGTTTTGTGCAGGAACAGAAACCCTGACTAAGACAGTCTCAGATTCTGTCAAATGATTTATTGCTTTTATTGCTATAATTTTGATATGAACAAGCTTTTGAAATAAAATTATTGGATAGAATATATTTTCCTTTTTTTTTTTTTTTGCACTCTTCTAACTGCTTCCATCCTGTTACTTGACATGAAGTCTGAAATTAACTTGCTTGATTGAATTTGCTTATTTTGATAAAAATGCATACCAGTAAGAAGAAAACTAAGCATAGTATACCACCCCCGTGTGTGTGTGTGTGTGTGTGTGTGTGTGTGTGTGTGTGTGAACTATCACCATTAGAATAAAGGCTATTTTTCCACTTTAATAGTAGTTTATGAAGTTTGCTGTTTTCTTTAACTTGGAGGAGATAAATGGATAATTTAAGCTATAATTTGGTACTTGAAAGTTTAGAGGCTATGGAATTAGGAGTGTTTTCAGGATACCTTTGTCAGCATGTTTATTATTGTTATATAAAAAGGTAACTGATTTTTTTCTTTTTTAAAATTAGATATTTTTTTTATTTACATTTCAAATGTTATCCCCTTTCCTAGTTTCTCCTCTGAAAGCCCCATCTCCTCCCACCTCCCCCTGCTCACCAACCCACCCACTCCTGCTTCTTGGCCAAGGCGTTCCCCTACACTGGGACATAGAGCCTTCACAGGACCAAGGGCCTCTCCTCCCATTGATGACCAACTAGGCTATCCTCTGCTACATATGCAGTTGGAGCCATGAGTCCCCACCATGTGTATTCTTTGGTTGGTAGTTTAGTGCCTGGGAACTCTTGAGGTTAGTTCATATTGTTGTTCCTCCTAGGAGGCTGCAAACCCCTTCAGCTCCTTTGATCCTTTCTCTAGCTCCTTCATTGGGGACTCTGTGCTCCATCCAATGGATGGCTGTGAACATCCACTTCTGTATTTGTCAGGCACTGTAGAGCCTCTCAGGAGACAGCTATATCAGGCTTCTGTCAGCAAGCACTTGTTGGCATCCACAGGAGTGTCTGGGTTTGGTGATTGTATATGGGATGGATCCCCAGGTAGGGCAGTTTCTGGATGGTCATTCCTTCAGTCTCTGCTCCACACTTTGTCTCT
>NC_034604.1:56071859-56074596 GCF_900095145.1 Mus pahari
CATCTTCTGGATATATGCTCAGGAGTGGTATTGCTGGATCTTCCAGTAGTACTATGTCCAATTTTCTGAGGAACCACCAAACTGATTTCCAGAGTGGTTGTGCCAGCTTGCAATCCCACCAGCAATGGAGGAGTGTTCTTTTTCCACACCCTCACCAGCATCTGCTGTCACCTGAGTTTTTGAACTTAGCCATTCTGACTGGTATAAGGTGGAATCTCAGGGTTGTTTTGATTTGAATTTCCCTGATGACTAAGGATGTTGAACATTTTTTTTTTTTAGGTGCTTCTCAACCATTCGGTATTCCTCAGTTGAGAATTCTTTCTTTTGCTCTGTACCCCATTTTTTTTTTAATAGGATTGTTTCTCTGGAGTCTAACATCTTGAGTTCTTTGTATATATTGGATATTAGCCCTCTATTGTATTTAGGATTGGTAAAAATCTTTTCCCAATCTGTTGGTGGCCTTTTTGTCCTATGAACAGTGTCCTTTGCCTTACAGAGCTTTCCAGTTTCATGAGGTCCCATGGGGACAGGGAAAGATAACTGAGTTTTGTAAGTTAGCTTGTGTCCCACCATTTTGCTGAAAGTTTTGGCCATTTCTAGAAGCTTTCTGGCATGAGTTTTTGGATAAGGAAACTTTTCATATATAAAATATGGTACCATCTTCAAATAAAGATAAACTGACTTCTTGTTTTTTTTTTTCTCCCTGCTTGATAAGGAAGCTGAATGCCTGAGGACTTTTTCTCATAGTACCTGGAGGTGCCACTCAAACTGCCAAGGAAGAAAAGCAACCAGCAGTACTATCTAGTTAGAAAGCCGGTGAACGGCAACCATGACCATGAAGATACAGTAGTGGCACATATACTGGGAGAGACCAACAGAGGTCCAACTGGACCTAGGGATGGCTCAGTTGGAAAGAATTCAAGCCTCTTAATGTAAACCTAACCAGACACCAATGAGTGATGGGGTCATGGGATCTAGAGTGGAGCATACTCCTGCTACTTTTGAAAACCAGGGTAATTTCTAACTGCACCATATCCTTATACCCACAGATTCCTTATCAACAAAGCTTCTTTTAGCATGAGATGGAGACCATTACAAAAACCAGCAACTAGTTAAAAATAAATAGAAGAACTTACTATGGAGTACCCAACCCTGATTGACATATCTACAACACAACTACTACACCTAAGACTCAGGAAACATCTCAGAAGAGGGAGCAGAAATATCATAAGAACCCAAGGACCAGGACATCTGCTGCAAACTTGTGTCTTTTCTGTATGAAAGGGAAGAACACCCATAAAATATCCATAATAAGGTTAACTAAACACATCTTGAAAAAAAATCACCATTTGACTTTCTAATGTGGATAGAGAAAAATCTCATGAGATCCTACCCCTAGGTAAAAAATTATAGGCAAATAACAGATGCTTAGAATGGGAGAATCTGCCTTCTTCACAAATGAAACCGCTGATAGGTTGTCTAATCCTAAGTGGTCAGTCTTAAACACACACACACACACACACACACACCCCACTAAATGGAGTCAGTAGTATATAATTTTCTTAAAGAAGAAGTCATGAATGTGTTGAGAGGGAGCCAAAGAGACATAAGAGGAGTTGGAGGGGTAGACATGGTGTAAATGCAATATTCATATATGAAATTCTCAAAGAATTAAATGTAAAAATATACATTTTATCATAAGAAGACATGGATATAAATGGAAACACTTCTCAAATATGGAGTCTTTAGGGCCAAGTTAGAGAAGGTGAAGGTGTACATTATGTATTAATAACACCTAATTAAGTAGCATCTACGACAAGCATTGTATTATAGGAGCATTATTCATTATGTTAATGAACCTTTATGGCAACCATGAGAGGTAGCATTAACTTTATTCTTCCTTAGTTATAGTCTGATATGCTATGATTCTGAAGCACTGAGAGGAATTTATTGCAAATTTTGTTGAAGAGAAAGTGCCAAAGCCAGCATTTAAATACAGGTTATCAAACATCAAAACCCATGACTTTATCTTGAGAGCTATTGTATGGGAAAATATGGGGTAATATAAAAGAAAATAGAGTCACATGTTGCCTAAGTTGGGGAATAGATTTTGAGAAATGGGCCTCTATTTATGTCATCACGGTGTCAACATCAAAAAGTGTGTTTACACAAATGGAACTTGAGCATGCAGAGCCCAACTACTCAACCTCAACCTGGCTTCTAGATACAGTTAAGAGATGCGATAAACACAAGGTAGATGAGGCTGCTGTGCCAAGGACCAGGAGCCCCTTGGAGAGGGGTTCCTGAGAGAAGGAGTGTATGGGAGCTGCAAAACAAATGGCTTGAAGTCAAATCATGGGTTATAAGCTGGCAGTCTATGTTCTGCTCATTCTCGAGCTCTCCAGATTGCTCTCTCTGTGATCCACTTTCTCTGGAGATCTTCATGGAGCTCTCTGCTTGAGAGAGCCTTTTTTTTTTCTCTTCCCCTTCAATTCTAAAAACTCTGGATAACTCATCTCTTAAAGACTGAAAGCCTAATTTTTTATTTACATATCAATTCAGTCTTTACCCCAGGTTCTGTTTTGATTATCTCATGAATTGGCATCCCAAGAAAGAGACAGCAAGTATAAGCATAGACAATAAGATAGCTGGGTGGGGTCCTGCACTGAAGTTACCATTCCTAGTACTCCTGGGTCTGTACCTAAACTCCTCCCTCTCCCTCTCCCTCTCCCTCTCC
>NC_034604.1:56074655-56081560 GCF_900095145.1 Mus pahari
TCTCCCTCTCCCTCTCCCTCTCCCTCTCCCTCTCCTTCGTCCTCACCCTCACCGTCGCCCTCTCTGTTCCAGGCTGACTTGAACTCAGGAATCTGTCTGCCTTTGTAAGCATAAACAAACAAACAAACAAACAAACACCACTCCCTAAATCTCTTTTTCTCCTGCCTTAGTATCTTTCTGACAAGCTGGCTCATAGTGTAGCTGCCTCTGTATCTTTAGATCTGTGAAGCTCCTTATATAATTCAAATTGCATTGTTATATTTTGCATAGTTGAAAAATTATATATTTTTGAACTCATGGTTTTAGCGTTCTTTCTCACAGCCTTAAGAGCTATCCTGAAGAAAAACCTTGTCTCGAAAAACCAAAAAAAAAAAGAAGAGCTATCCTGAAGGTCACAGCATTCCATCATTTTGCTGAGACATAGACACACCCTCACCTCCCAGACTCATGCTGTGATCTTCTTAGAGTCATTAACCTTGGCAGAGAGGACATTCCTCAATCAGTTCACTATTATACAAACAAGCCTTACACCCACAGACAAGCCTTACACCCAGAGCAACCATCAATACTTGTGGAGGCCTATGCCTTGCTGACTCTGTTCCAGGGGTGGAAACCATGTCATTCCATCTCTTACATGGCCATACCAGACTTAGCACTGCTGCCTGTACAGTGAGTCATGTTGCTTCCCAACAAGCTCTATGCAAGGAGTATATTCTAGTGATAAAATCATAATTGTTTCTTATTGCTAGCCATCAAGTACTTAGTGTGTGTTATATTTTTATACGGCTAGCAACTCAGTAGGCTTTTGTTAGTCTGTGGCACACACACCCATAACACATATACACAAATGGTAAACAATAGTTTTTAAAAAGAGGCCATGTATTAGAAAGAGAGTGAGTTTAGGGGGATGTAGAGAGAATCTCTTCTGTACTGTGTGGAAGCATCAGCTGTCAATAAAAAGCTAATGGCCTATTAACAAAAGGCAGGAAATCAGAGGTAGAAGTTCCAATAAAGGAATTGGAACTCTGAAAGATAATGAGATGTGGGAGGTTTTCCATCTAGACTCCGAGGAGACAGACCCATGAAACTGAGGGAAGGTAATGAGCCATGAGGCCCACATAAAATAGAATATAGAGTTGTAGAAGTTATGAGCTTGTTGGAGAACAAGCCCAAGCTTATGACTTAGTCTTATTCATAAATAATTAAGTCTTAGAGTCATTATTTGGAAACTGGGCCATGGGTAGAAAAGACCCTGGTTACAGGGAAGGCCTAGGAGGGTTTGGAGGAAAGGGAAGGGGAACATGATGTAATTATATTATAATCTCAAAAAATACCAAGAAGAGAGAATATATGAATTGCAGGTCACTAGTACTGAAGTTGAGAAAGATACCAAAATATTTTGTTGGACATATAATGAAAAAATCAAATTATGGGTGAAGTAGTGGTACTCCTTTTAATGGGTTAAGTGGAGGAGTGGAAATTTTTGTAGATAGATGGACAACTGATTTAACTCAATTGTCTTTTTATTTTTTTCCCCCAATGGCACTTCAAATCAAATATTTTAATTAATAATTTTGGTTTTGTCCAAAGTAGAAGCTGGAAAACAGTTATTTTATTGAATGTGTAGCTCACCTTTATAATTCAGAAATTTAGAGATTTTTCAAAAGATCCTATTTTTTTTTTTTTTTAATGAGCCTTGAAAAATCATCGCCTTGTAAATACTAATTCTGTTTTCCAGTGTCTCTGAGGTTTGGCAGATAAATCCATTCTTTCATACTCTGAGACTTGGTCACCCATCAATGTTGTGGGGGTTTCTGAGAAGGAACCCTTATTATTGGTCTAGGTCCTCATATGCATATAAACACAGAACCTTGTTCCAATAACCATATACTCCACCCGAAATGCCAATTTAATATTAATCTATATCAATTATTCAAAAGAAGTTTTATCACTATTTCAATGAGCTACTCAACAGACAACCTTTGCCTTAATAGCTTTTTAATGTAAAGTCAAAGTGATACATGGTTCAGTGGAGGGTATAGGTATGGTGAGCCCATAGAACACTTAATATAAAGCAAGCACTAAAAAGCTACTGTATTTTAACCACTAAAAAGCATATAGGAAACAAGCCAATAGCTGGAATTACATTTGACATCTATACATTTGGGGCCTATATTAATCTAGAAGGAAGTCCTGATTGCTAGTTTATCTTCATCTTGCCTGAGGATCCTCAGTCAGCTCAGAGATGCTGTGCTATGACTCCGTGTCCACTGCTGTCCAAGATGAGAAAAACACCACCATCCCATGCCTCCAAGCTCATTTTTATTTAATTACCTGTTTGTTTACTTAATAGTCAGGCATGTTAGGAAAATCTCGAAGCTTGTGCGAGTCTCAGTTTCTTTACTTGTGTAATGTGGATATTGATAATACATTCTCTCTGAGTTTCTGCTGTGAAGATAAAAAAGTAAGTAAAGTCTGGGAAACATTTTATAAACTGTGAAGCGTTGTGAGAAAAAAAAAAAGTTATCATTTTTTACAGTGGTGTTTTGGCAGAGTCTAGATGCCAGCCGAAAACAGGCTGACTCCGAAGCAGGTTTGTAGGGGAGCTGGCAGCCTGCTGGGACATCACTAAGGAAACCAGTAGAAATATAAACGTCACTAAGCTCTATCCTTATCTGTCTACTGCAGAGTATCTGCCAAGAGCACAAACAGCGAAAGGACTGGTCACGGATAATTTGCAAAGGACATCAGCTTCCATTTATGGAGGAGAGAAAGTGGGCGTGGGCTCTAAGGGAAGAAGGCGTTTCTCTTAGCTCAGAGAAGAAAGCGCTTCCTGAACATTTCCATCAAGTGTGTGCAGTGCCATCTGGAAGGCAATGGAAGAGATTGACATAGGTTTCCCTTGTAGGAAGGGAAGCCTATGTCCCTGGCATATTTAAAACGTTTGTGAGGAGATCAAGTTAGTAGCAGAAGCCCTCGCACTTCTTCTGGGTTCCGTGGATGGATTCCACCGTCAGCATCCTCATGGAGCATAACGCATTGGAATAGAAATAGGTCTGTGACTCTGATAACTGGGCCCGTGGAAGCCCCTGGTGTCCTTTCATGTTTTGAAAATAATCTCTCATATAATTCCCCTCTATGCCATCCGTAGTTCTGCTGTAAGTCATGGTTTCTGTGATGAATAGCTTTCACCTCTCTCTCTTTGTTTGAAATAGAGACTAGCCAGCATCTATGGCGCCTCAGTGGGATTCCTTATCACACACCCGCACTAAAAGGCACAGTTCTCCTTTGCATCAGAATGTCATGCCCAAGGCCTCTTTGTATTCTATAAATATTCTTTGTATTCTATATATAGTATAGAGCTGTTATTAAAAACCTCTACACTATAGATACTAGTTTAATGACCAAAACCCTCCGACTTTGAAGCTGAAGAAGGTAAACTTCTCCATTATTACAGTGCAGGCGGTGGACCCTCTAGTGCACTGACTGTCTAGTTAATTACCCGCCTGTTTCTATTGATGGAGGACTTCAGGTGGGGGAGGGAACGCTGTTTCTGTTTGCCTGACTCACGCCTCTGAGAAACAAATCTTGGTCTTCTAGGCTGCAATGGGAAAACTTTTTTTTTTTTTTTTTTTTTGGTTTTTTTGAGACAGGGTTTCGCTGTGTAGCTCTGGCTGTCCTGGAATTCACTTGGTAGACCAGGCTGACCTCGAACTCAGAAATCCGCCTGCCTCTGCCTCCCAAGTGCTGGGATTAAAGGTGTGCGCCACCACTGCCCTTCCCCCCCCCTTTTTTTTTTGTACGGAAAAACTTTTAACAGGGTTTTGGCATTTACTTTTCTTTATAAAACATGCTCAGCAAAGTGCACTGGTTAACTACAGTTTGGTAAATTGTTATGTTAACAACTATGACATCTGCAATGTTTTATAAAGCAACTAATTTAATAAAATCACTATTATGAGGACTTTAAAAAAAAAGCTCTGTACTTCAAGCTTGTTCTTGACTCCTGTCATTCTCTCACCTACCATACAGTCAATTAAAGTGTCCTGTCTTCATGTCAATCACTCTGTCTAGCTCACCCCCTCTCACTAGGCATTCCTTTTGGGTTCTTTATTACATCATACATGAATCATTGGGTTAGGTGCTTTCTAGTTACTTTAATTTTAATGAAAACAAAAACAACAACAAAAGGAACGAAAACCCAAGATTTTAAAGGAGAAAACGTAAATTTTATTCTTAATACATTTTTGGTTAGCCTACAAAAATGAGTTTCGTGTTGATAGTTTCATACACGCCGTCACTTTAGTGTCTTTCTCAGGAGCTGTCAATGCCTATTTTTAAAAGGGAAATCATGCATGCCGTTTCCTTGTTGGAAACCATATCCTTGAAGACTTCCTTAGCATATGAGCAAGTTCCTCTTAAGGAAAGCATTTGGGATTGTATGATCAAAGAAATAATCGGGGTGTCAAGCGAGTCTTAGTGCAGTATGGTCCTGAGCTGAGTTCTCATCACAACCAAGATTATTCTGCATACAGCAAGGGATGGTTGTAGGGGATGCAGAGAGAGCTGGGTATATAATCAATATTGCAATGTTGTTCGAAAGATATTTTCTCAAAATTCTATTAAACTTTGCTCTTTAAAATGAACATTAAGCATTTTTTTAGGATTCTGAGTTACTTTTGGCTTGAGTAACTGTGACTAGCAGATAAATGAGAGATAAATTAAATGAACAGGCTGAGATACCCACCAGGCTCCAGTGGATAGTTCCAAGCCCACGGCCACATGGTTACTATGACCAAAGAAACTCAGGGAGAAAAAGGCTCACTCATCTTATGCTTCCACATCACAGTTCATCACATAAAAACATTGGGACAGGAGCTCAAGGAGGTCAGGAACCTGGAAGCAGGAGCTGACATGGAGGTCATGGAGGAGGATTTAAAATTGGCTTAATTTTCATGGCTTGCTCAGCCTGCTTTCTTATAGAGCCCAGGACCATCAGCCCAGGGATGGCAACACCTGTAATGGGCTGGGTCCTTCCCTAGTCAGTCACTAATTAAGAGAGAATGCTCTGCAGTCTTGCTGACAGTCAGGTCTTACGGAGGGATTTTGTCAATCAAGGTTCCTTCCACTCTGATGACTCTAGCTTGTGTCAGGTTGATATAATACTAGCCAGGAAGGTAACATGGGTGGGAGGGAAACTGGAGGGCTAGGCATTCCGGTAGTAGTCAGAATGCACTTTAAGTGTGCCTGATATTGTCAAAGAACAAACCCAATGAAAGATATACAAATAAAAAGAAGATAGGCCAGACAGTCTGTGAATTGTATTTGTAAGCAAGAGAATTGAATTTGAAACCATTACTGAGAGTAAGTGAGTGGGATGGGGCCATCACATGCCATAAAAAAAAGGTTCATAAGGAACTTTGAGAATGTTTATGTTAACCTTAAGGAATAGGCTTTAGCTTCCTGCTAACATTTGAACAATAATCCTTCTTAGAATTCAGTTGTTTGTTTTTTTTTTACAGCTGCTCTCAGGGCTTTTAGAATTACATTTAAATTAGTGTACTATATCTTGTTCTGAATTAAACATATTTTCCACAGAATATGTTTGCATGCATAGTTATGGTGTCTTCGTGAAATCTAGTGATCTACCACTTAACTTCTCAGGTTAGGCACTCTCTCTAAATCCAGGTTTTTCTTGACAGTGAAATAGGAATAATTAAAGGGACTCATTTAATTTGTGTGGTGTAAATAAGCTTATGTGTTTGGAATGGGAGAGTAGTGTCTATAACAGAATGAGTAGCTTCTGTGATAATGACATGGTGGTCCTGATGAGGACAACAAGGAAGGAGGAGGAAGAAATGAAGGTGGAGATGATGAAACCTCTCTAAAGGATGTAGAGCTTTCAGAGGGTTGTACTGAAGGAAGTAGGAAGGATGCAAAATTCATGTGCAGACAAAGGTTTCCTGGCTTTCCTCTTTCAGCCTTTTCCCCAGGAACACATTTTCCCTATGCCGGGAGATACTGAAGAAACCAACATACACTTTGAGGCAAACGGGCTGCCAACTCCCGCTGGATAACAGACACTTCCCACTAACGTGAAAAGTAAACTTTAATTCTTCCTACGGAAAAGAAAAAAAAATGGGCTTTTAGCATTAGGTACTTGAAAAATCTGGAAGATATGAATTGTCTGCCCCATGTAGCTGACCCATAAAATTCACATTCATACACTTGGGTGGGAAAGAAATGTCAGATTGTTGTTTTCATGAAAGAAATGAAATCTGTGGGCCTCTATCTTGTAGGTGGACAAAAAATTCATTCTTACCAAGGCATAGCTTTTTCCTTTCTGTAGAGTCATATTAGAAACCTTCCAGTTATACTTGTCCATGATAAGCACTGTTAAATGCTCTGTGTACACTTACATGGTTCCTTAACTGACAAGCAAGGTGTCTCACACGTTAAGCTTAAAGGGAGACCCCTTGCTGAGAGAAGATATTTTTCCTCAAATAGATCTTATTCAGGTCCTAGTCCCCATTTGGAGATAGATGGCTCTGTGGATCAAATCTGAGGTCCCTACTACTTTTGGAAATCACTGACCCATGTCCTCTTGTCCACATTGATAACTCTTCTTTTTCTTTTTCTTTTTCTTCAAATATTTTATTAGATAATTTCTTCATTTACATTTCAAATGCTACCCCAAAATTCCCCTATACCCTCCCCCTGCCTTGCTCCCCTACCCACCCACTCCCACTTCTTGGCCCTGGTGTTCCCCTGTACTAGGGCATATAAAGTTTGCAAGACCAAGGGACCTCTCTTCCCAATGATGGCCAACTAGGCCATCTTCTGCTACATATGCAGCTAGAGACACGAGCTCTGGGGTTGCTGGTTAGTTCATATTGTTGTTCCAC
>NC_034604.1:56081980-56108432 GCF_900095145.1 Mus pahari
AATTCATTGTTTTTAATAGCTGAGTATACTCCATTGTGTAAATGTACCACATTTTCTGTATCCATTTATCTTTTGAGGGACATCTGGGATCTTTCCAGCTTCTGGCTATTATAAATAGGGCAGCTATGAACATAGTGGAGCATTATTAAAAGTTGGAACATCTGGGTATATGCCCAGGAGAGGTATTGCTCAATCTTCCGGTAGTTCTATGTCCAATTTTCTGAGGAACCACCAGACTGACTTCCAGAGTGTTTGTACCAGCTTTCAATCCCACCAGCAATGGAGGAGTGTTCCCCTTTCTCCACATCCTCACCAGCATCTGCTGTCACCTGAATTTTTGATCTTAGCCATTCTGACTGGTATGAGGTGGAATCTCAGGGTTGTTTTGATTTGCATTTCCCTGATGATTGAGGATGTTGAATATTTTTCTAATATCTCCTATTCCAGCACAGGTTCTATGTTGAATGTGTCTCTCTTGCACCCCAAGCTAAAGAAACACAAAGAGTTGGTTGGTTTTAAAACTAACTAACAAACTAACTCTCTTCTCTTTCTCCCTCTCTCTCTCTTACCCCCTTTCTTTCTCCCTCTCTGTGTATATGTGTGTGTGTGTGCACATGCATATGTGTCATAATTTACATGTACATATATTGTGTTAATACAGATGTACATGGAGGTAAGTAGAAGACAAGAATAGACTTAAATAAACAGCTTAATATCTTCACAAATGGTTTTGTTTGCTCATTTTACAAATAGGGAAACCGAGGTTCTGAGAAGTGCCCCATCCATTAACAACAGAGCTTTAATAAGTGGCTGTGATAAGCTCATTGTTGGCACCAATCCCTTACCAGCTTCCCCAGGCCCAGCCTGAGCCTCTTACATTCTTATAGCAACAATAAAGAATGAATATTTTACTTCCTTATATTTTTTAGCTACTTCAAAATTCACAGGATAAATGAAAAATGCTGTGGTTTTTCTTCCTTCTTAGCTAAATGTTGGCAATGGCAGAAAATCATTCAATTCTAGGATAACGTTGACATTAAAACCATAAATGGCTAGCTATAGAGCTATAGGGACCAGTTAGCCACATTGTTGCTTATTTTGCTTCTAAGCAGTGCTACTCCATGTCATTTGGCTTTCTTTAACAGCAGAATTTCACTCTGTAACATATGCCAATTTATGGGAAAGTCTGGAGTGACTGACCAAAAGCAAAGAAAAGCAGAGCATTAGAATAGGCAGGTCTGGACCTTGAGGGCCCAAGATTCTATTGCCATAAAGTATTAGTCTTAGCTGAGTGTCCATAATATTGCAGACAGTAAGAGTTCATTTTCTCATATCGGCTATCCAAGATCAAGTGCTGGTAGGCTTGGTTTTGGGTGAGCCCTTTCTTTGAATTAAAGATAGCTACTGGCTCCCTGAGTCCCCAAGTGATTTGTCTTCTGTATACATTCACTTCGTGTGTCCACTGTAAGGACAGAGGTCTTTTTGTATTTGTTTCTCATCCTATAACATCCTTCGATCATCTCCTTAAAGGGCCAATCTCCAGAAACAGAGAGTACAAGACTTACGGTTTGGTTTCATGATGGTGTGAAGGTAATGTTTGTTCAGTAGAAACCATACTTTGAATTAATATTTTCTCAGTTTTCTGGGTATTACAGTCTTGTATGATGGTGGACCTCAGCAGGACCTAGCTTCTAATCAGCCATAGAGACACGAAGATGAACAGTTGACAGTGAACTGTGCTACTGTGCTGCTATGATATTGGGTAAGGTAGGTAGGTCAAGGTGGTTTTGTCCTACAGTATTTCTAACAATTGATCATGTTGCTGGGATACAACTTCATCATAAATGTAAACACATCTGTATAGTCTCATGGGGTTGGCTAAAGTTTCAAACATACATTGACCATCTAGTCCTTACTATTGATTAGTCTTTTCTGGTGATGTCTGGGAATGAACCTGCTCCAAGTTCTTCTGTTTTTGGCCTCCACATTTTATACTCAGGTTCCCAGAGATTCTGTATTGTTTTGGACCATAGAGCCACCCTCCCTCCATCAGAGTGAGATTGTATTTTTTGGTACCACCACAAAGGCCATGGTAAGTGGGGATGAAGACAACTTTATTGAAGGCCATTATGAAAAGAGAAGAGACTTCTGAGGAGACAGTTGATGGCAGCTAGGCAAAGGTACCATTTGGTTATTTGCCTCAATAACAATGTAACTAGAATCCCACTGTTCCTGAGTTGGGGCTCTTCTGTGTTTTTCAAGGAGGATAGGAGAACTTGAGATGGTCATACTCTCCCTCTGTCCTTCACCAGCTCTGGAAGTGACCCTGTAAACAACTCTGAGGTGTAACCTTTAAGAAAACGATTTTATACCATAAACAAATGGGAAAAGTGAGGTCCAGACAAAGAGGTATCTTGCCCAAAGCTTCCCCACTTCCCAACAAACTTGGGTCAAGTTTGGATCACAGCATTGAGCTTCCAGTTCCAAGGCTGGGCAGCCCCTAATCTTGACACAGCGATCACAGGGCATTCTATTCTAAGCAAGTCCCATTTGGGAACTACACTATAGACCCTACTGGGGTATTTTTAGATGCTAATTTCTTTTTCACATTTTTTTAAGGACAGAAAAGCCCAACAATATCCAGACAGTCAAGAAGAAAAATTACAAACAGCATGGGCAGTGGATATCATGCATCAGCTGAGATCAGACAGCCTGAAAAACTTGTGTGTGACTGGTTTGCTGGCTGATTGGAACTGAGGAAAAGCTGGGAACCTGAAGCCTTAAGCTTGGCTCCACATCAGAGCCCAGTGCAGATTCCTATAATTGTTGGCTTGGAAGCTGTTTGCTTTGGGCTAGATCCCAGCCTTGCCGCTATCCTTTTGTGTGACTGTGTTCGAGTTCCTTAAGATTTGCAAGCCTCAGTTTCCTCATTTGTAAAACTGACAATCTGATGTTCAAATTTATAAGTTTATTTGAAAAATTAAACAAAAATCCTTGTGGATTGTGCCCAGTAAGGTCTACAGTCTGCAGATGCTCTAAAATGTTAGTGGTCAGATAGATGGATTCTTTTTTCCTTTAACTTTGCTCTTTAGGTATTAAAAAAAAAAAAAAAACCTTGCTACTGTCAGAAACAGTTCAGTAAGACCTGCCAAACATAATGAAAATCCCATAAAACCACAATTAATTTTTCCCATGAAACTTTTAGAAATGAAAAGCATTTGATCCAAAAGACCCACTGCTATTCTCAGGTCAATGGGCTTTTTGAGAAAAGGATGGAGAAGGATGGAGAAGACAAGGAAACCAGGTCCAAGCCGTGCATGGAGCGATTCTCTGCCAGCACTTGGGGAAGCCTTAATATTGATGACAAACTTACAATTTGTCATTATGGATCTGTTTCAAATTACTC
This sequence comes from Mus pahari, assembly GCF_900095145.1. Classification (NCBI taxonomy): domain Eukaryota; kingdom Metazoa; phylum Chordata; class Mammalia; order Rodentia; family Muridae; genus Mus; species Mus pahari. The sequence goes on from NC_034604.1 coordinate 56,085,387, forward strand.
TGATGATGGAAGCTGTGCTATTATAAAAGTCTGCATGCAGACTGACTCGTGAGCTGTGTTGGTGCTGGGAGAAAAGTTTATGAACAGGTATTCTTTTACAGTAGAGGAAAACTATATTTTCTTGTAACATACATATCCCTTTCCCTTTCAACCTTCTGTAGGTGCTGACAGATTTTGGAATTCTTTTCGTCATTCTTCCCCCTTAAAGTACCAACCTCAGAAAAGAGGAGAGGTATCATTATAGGTTCTATGAAAACGTATTGGTTGCATGGCTTGTCAGGTTATAGTCTGAATTTTTAAATTCTGCAAATGCATTGAAATTGCAATAGAACTGGTGGCAAGGGCTCTTGTATAAATCTTGGAAGGTCTTAAGTAGGTAAAATATAAAAAGGGTAGGTATTATCTGTAAGTGTCCTAAAAAGGATGGAAACTAGTAGAAGGGGGTTTTAGGAGACCTAGGTTTCAGATTCCATGTGTAGACTAGTGGCACAAGATAGCGCCCAGCATTTTATTGTGCTCTGAGTGTGTATGGGTCAGAGTCCCCTCAACTTGCTGCTGCTTTACAAGTTCTTGGGCTTCAGCTAGAATCATCAGAGGTGCAGAGATGATTCAATAACTGAAAGTCAAAAGTGCTCCAAGGCTCATCCATCCTCAAGGCAGCAGGTTAGTGTTGTCCTGGAGCCACTGTGGTAGCTCCAATTGTCCTATGTGGCCTCCCTAGGCATTTCTGCATCCACAGGGAATGGTGGTTGGATTCTAAGTGCATGTGCTATGTATTTTGGATGTAAAATGTCGGCTACAGAATCACACGTTTGAACACATGAACTCTAGCTGATGACACTGTTTTGCACGGTTGTGGAACTTTGGAAAGGAAAACTCAGCTGGTGGAACTGGATCTCTGGTGACAGGGGAAGGAACTACTTGAGGTTTATCACCTCACCCCTGCTTTCTGATCCATAAAGATGTGAGCAAGCAGCCACACATTCTTGACATTATAGCCTCAAGACTCCGCCTCTGTCACAATAGGCTCTACCCTCAAATCATGAGCCAAAATAAATATTTACCTATTTACTCTTTTCATGCATTATACCCCAACCATAGTTTTCTCTCCCTTCATTCTCCCCTCTACCTCTTCTCTCTCTCAGGGCCAAAATAAATCTTGTGTCCCTTAAGTTGTTTCATATCAAGTGTTTAGTCATAGAGCAAAGTAAAGAACACAACCACACATAAAGCCAGGAAAGCCACGCTTCTGTCTGTGGTTTAGTGCAGGTCAATTTTATGCAGATTCAGGGAGGAGACACAGACTCCATTCCTTGACAAGGAAGACTCTACGTTATATGGAAAGAAGAGTGTGTGGCACGGAATATTAGTGTGAGCATTGGTGGAAACCCCTGCCCAGTCCTTCTCAAAAGCATCAAATACTTCCAAGAAATTAAACTTCTGGGATTTATGAAAGCATATATGATAGAGTTGAGTTTCTTAACATGGCCAAACAGTGTCTGCTTTTTAAAACTCAATTCTTCCCTTTATTCTTTGAGCTACAACTTACTGTTCTCTGCTTGAAGACTTGAATCATTTTTCCAAGTCTTTGGAGTCTCCAAGCACAGGGCGTTCTTCACTGTTGTCCAAGGAAAGAATGACAAAGGATTATTTTCTGTCTGAGGCTCCCTCTCCCAGATCTGAAAGCTGTCAAATTTGTAAGAGGAAACTGAACAAGCAGGAATGTCATATATATATATTGAGAACTTCATTGTCAATAGAACAAGAACATCAATGAATTTGGATAAATAGTTGTTTCAAGAGTGGGATAGAAGGTCCTTTGCATATATGTTCAAGAATGGTATAGCTGGATCCTATAGTCAATCTACTTTTAGGGTTTTGAAGAACTCCCACACTGATTTCCATAGTGGATGTACCGATTTGCATACCCACCAGCAGTGAAGAAGTGTTCATCTTTCCCCGCATCCATGCCAGCATCTACTGCCTTTTGGTTTTCATTTTTATTTGGTTTTTGACTTTGACCATTCTTACTGGGGAGAGATGAGATCTTAGAGTCATTTAAATGAATGCTTATACTCTGCATCTCTGAACTGTGGGTCCAAATAGAAGGGTGGGGAGAATTTCTAAAGGCCGAACAAGAGAATTTCCTTTTATGTCTTCTTATATTTGTAGAGCCAAAGGAGAGAGCAGAGGCTCACAGACCATGGGACCCCATACATCTGTTCAAGTATGCCTTGCTTATGTACCTGGAGTTAGAGAGATGGCCAATCATACCAGGGATGTTGAAGGTACTTTTCATAGAGTTAATAAGATCCTAATGCTCTAAACACTGAAACCTTGTTTGCCTTCCCCAGAGGCAGTGAATCTCTGGGCAGTCATAGAATTCCAGTAATGCACACTCAACTCCAGTGTAGGGAAGACATGATTTATAAAAAAATCACTTCTTGCATTCTGGAAAAGGCAGATGTGTGTAAATTATCAATATGCAACTGTCACCCAGTTATATATTTATTTATATGACCACTTTGTTACTGATTGTTTCTCCTCCATGACTTGAGGATGGGATGTGAACATTTTTGGACAGACATAGGACTACAAAGTTGTATCAGCAAAGAGAAAATAAACTGAAAAAACAAACAAACAAACAAACGAGTCCACACACAAATTTATTTGAGGCACACTTTTGAGAAAGTTTATATTTTAAGTTCTTAACTTTGTCCAGTTTCTTACATTTTCCAGGTTAATTTGAGTGTGAGATTCAGACTGTATGTGAGCCTGCTATTTAAGGGCCATGCCAGAAATATGTTGAAAGCTCATTCATTTGTTCAAAAATACACTCCTTGAAGCACACGGTGGAGTATATCTCCTACTTCCTGTTCGGAGCACCATCTTAATTTTGTCTTCTTCCTGACTCAGCAGGCTGGCGTTCGGCTCAGGTCAGCTCTGGACCACACCAAAGAACCAAAGACCAATGAGAAGTCAAGAAGTGAAAGAGTGAAGTTCTGTCTGCACTTTGCCTTTGGTATAGCTGGAAGTGCTCTCTTCTCTGTGGCAGTAGGCAGAGATGTCCCTCTGCTAAGGGTTGGCTGTAACTTGTATGAGAAAACCTGGCCTGGGAAGGCAAGGTGCCTAGACAGCTGTGGAGCTGGAAACCTTGCTGTCATTCTAGCTTAGGGAAAACATTCCTACGTGACAGGAAACAAATTGTCTTCCTCTCTCTATACCCTAAATTACCACAAGAAAAAGAAATTTAAAATAAAAGGAAGATGGTATATAAGCCCTTGTCTAACTGTCTACTCATAGACTCATCACTGTATACCCCAGGTTGGGAAAACATGACGAACACCACAATCTGGAAATCTTCAGCTCACCAATCTTCTTAGTTCATGAACGAGATACTAGCTGAATACCGATGAAGATTAACAGGCTCTGAAAAGTCAACCACCAGAGAAATCCATTCAAAGGAGGCGGCTTCTCCTTGTTTTTGAGGACCATTTGTGGGTAGTTTTCATTGAATGAGCACCTTCCTGAGCCCCATCTAAATGTTAGATACCTCCCAGTCATTCCATATGCACTTTCCTAGTTGGCCTTTTCACTAACAGTAATCACATTTAAACAGAAATTAAATGAATCTTCTCTAAGGCTCCAGCACAAAGCAGGTTCTTAGTGTAAGGTTGGCCTTGTAAAGGGATCGATTAAGGATGCATCCTTATTAGTTCTTGGTTCTGCCATGTGGTGTTAGTGTTTATTTTATTCATCAAAGTCTTTCTAACAGCCTTCTAGGTACAACAGGAAGCTACTTGCTATGTCACACCTCTGAAGCTTTGATTCCTTGTCTAATTATAAAGGACAGTGGAGAGGAATGAGGCAGGGCTGCCAAGGAGGGGGAAGAGCCAGACTGGTGTATGAAGAGTGGGATATTTATTCTAGATTTATCTGCCCAGGGCATGGTTCATGTCCTTATAAACGCATGGAGACTTTGGAAGTGTAGGTTGAGAAAAACTAGCAGAGCGACTTTATTCTATAACAGCAACTTAGGTCAGTTCTTAGAGGACTAAGTCCGCAGTTGATAGCAATATCTACAAGCCGATGCAATAGGTATGGTGGGTCAGAATGAAAAGACGTATGATGTAGGACTCACTGAGGAGGGAGGTTACATCAGAATGAGGAAGGATCTGGATGTGCATCGAGGAGAACACATGGCAAAGGAGGCAGAAGAGCTGTTCTTTTATATGGTCAACTGGGGTTACCCTCGGCCCCCTCAACGTGAACTGTCTCACTTTGTTAAAAATAGTATCAGCTCTTTCTGAATCCTGATATCCTAGAAGAAGGAGGGATGGCTTTATTTGTATTCTGGGGTAGAACTTTTTCTCGTCTAAATTTTCTGATGTCATCTATACTACAATTACTACATGTGAAGCCTGAGAACCAGCTTTTATTCTTCCTGACCTACCTGAATCCATAAAACTAAATCCCTTCCCCATGTACTAAAGAAATATATGGAAGTTTATCCATTCTTGCATCAAAAGTCAGACAGTGGAACAGGACAGACCATCGCAGTGGGTGATACTTAGAGCACAAAGGCCAAAGGTGCTTTAGGAGTTGATGTGAAGGACATGCAGCTTGAAAGAACTTTGGTTGTTGATATATTTTGGGCAAAGACTCAAAGAGTTGAAGAGGTGAACTTTAATGGTGTTTAAAATCCTGGGAGAGATGATTTCAGGCAGAGGGAGAGAAAAGCTGAGAGCAGGTTGTGTGTTCTAGGACAGGGAGGATCGGTAAGGTCCGGACATCAATGGGACAGGGTATAGAGGAGCACAAGGGCAGAGTATAGAGAATCTTGCAGATTTTACAGCTTTTTGGTTGACACTTAAGTGAGAAGAGATTTAAGCAAAGAACCAGCATGAGACGCTCTTGACGTGTCCCCTTCAACACATTCTCAATGATTTGCATGTGTCCGCACTTCTACTACTCCAGGATTGTCTAAGCTACCATCATTTCTTGCTGGGCTTTTGGGAAATTTCACACTTGGCTTCCATATTTAAATCATCCACAGTCTCAAAACACTGGCCATCGTGATCTTCGAAATACAAATTGGTTTATTGCCTATCCCTTCTTACACGTGTAAGTGAATTCTCGTCACATTTTGAGTATCAAATAAATTCCTCTGCATCAAAAATAAATGTCCCACTCAGCAGTCTGGTGAGCCTCTTTTCCTTTTCTCTAACACCAACTCTCTGCCTTGGGCCTTGGATGGAGAGGTCCCTGGCTCTTGACAACCCAGCTGCTGGTCACTATCTCTTATCCCCGATGCTTCCTCCTAAGAGAAACCCCTTCAAGCTGATGAGCCTTGTGGCTTCCTGCAGGTCACCTGCACACATTGCAGACTGTATTTGTTTTTGCTTGCTTTTAAAAATCTCTGTTTCTCCGTCTAGACTATGTATACCAATTTTTTGAAATATTATAGGATGGTGCCTGCATTTTGCTCTTGGAACTTCACAAAAGTTGATTGGGAGGGGAGAATGTGTTTAACCAAGGAAGGGGGAGGGAGGAGAATGTTTCAGAAGGAAAGGGAGCAAGGATGCTGAAATGATGCTATGAATGTTTGAAAGAGCCACAAGGGGTTGTTTTAACCTAGAGTTATGTGTAATACATATAAGTGTGTGTGTATTGTGTACATACATACATATAAATATAGTTTAAATAAAGTTAAGTCTCTTGGGCTTTCAATGCTTCCCTCCTCCCAAATAAATTGATTGCCTAATAAATCTCCAAATATTAGGCATTTTGAGTTGTTGGTCAGGAAAGTCCTAGAAATTCCCAAAACAATACAGATTTTTGTGTCTACCTTCCTAGAGTTGGAAGGTCGTCCCTATTGCTGTAGATACCACACATATTGGATACAGGACGCAGATGATCCAAGCTTAACCTGACCTGAGCCTGAAGACTAGCTTTCAGCATACCAGAAGGGGCTATATAAGCTGTCAAGGGAGGGAATCAGCCAGTGGTCCTGCCCAGATGAGATACCTATAAACCACAACCATGACCAGTATGGCACGATAACCCTGAAGGTGCAATAGGAGCAACCCTGTTCAGGTGATAACCAACAGTGCTCTAGTTGGACTTAAAGCCGTTCAACTGGAGGGAAATCACACTTGGTCCTGGAACCCTATCTTATCTCCTGGGGCTGGTGAGGTCATGAGTCTTAGAGGACAACCTTCTGCAGCCACTTCCCTAAACCATTGTAATTCCAAACGGACCCCAAAATACTTACCCTTATACCCACAGACACATATACCTATCCCTCCTCATCAAAGAAATCTCTCAGCAAACAAAGACTACAAAACCCACAACTGAGAGAAAGAGAACAAATATCTTGGTTGCTTCAGACTCAATGGATACATCTAGGACACAACTCCCTCATTCTAAGATTCAGGGAACATTGCAGAAGAGGTGGACAGAAAGATTGGTAAGAGCCAGTCTGCTGTGGGATTGAGTCTCCTGGAAGTGTCATTGAAGACATGCCTGTGATGCCTCAACAATGAGGCTGCCTCAGCTGGACAATGATAATAACAATAGACAAATTAATGTGAAAGGGGGAAACCTCAAGGGGCCTCAGCCATAGGTAAGTAACAGTAGACAACTAAGGACTGCTGTAAGATGGGTAATTAGTGATCTTCAGGGATGAGACTCATAATTGGTTATCCCATTTCAAGCCATCAGCCCTGAAATCATGTACATACAAACAACACTCAAGAGAACCAGCAGGCTATATTTATATATTTATGTATTTATACATACATGAAATAATTAACAATTGAAGAAAAAGAGGCCACAGATTGGAGAGGGAATGGGATTATACATGGAATGGTTAAGGGGGAGGAACGGGAGGGAAAAATGATATATTTCACTTTAAAAAATAAAAAGGATACATTTTTTTAAAAAACTAAGCAAAATAATAAATAAAAAAGATACAGTTTATACCTGTAGAGATTTTACAATTGCCTCTCTTTCTCTCTCTTTCTCCATACACACACACACACACACACACACACACACACACACACACACACACATCCCACTGTAGTGTAGTCTGGGATCTGTAAGCTGTAGAATCAACAAAGGATCACAATTTCATACGCTGTTTCAAAGCCTTCCTAAAAGCAAGAAAGGACAGCAGGTATAATGTGAATGTTTGAAGTGGTGACATTTTTTACTTTTGAAAATGATATTTTTAGTATGTTCATCTAATTGTTGCTGCATTTATTTCCGTTCCCATGGGAACCTAAAGAGGGATGGTTTCCCGGCCCCTCTGGGCTACAGCAGAGGCAAAGGACCACAAGAGTCTCTAAGAGCTGCTCTTGAGATGCTGTGCGTCAGTGTTTCCACTCCACAGTGCTTGGTGGAGACTCTGTTACTCTGTCAGATGTGTGTGCTGCCCCACGGAGAAGCAGGTACACATGAGAGAGCTTGTCTCGGGGGAGAAGGTCGAATTAGCAGCAGCATCTATGCAGTGTGATGGAGAGGTTAGCCAGCAGTAAGAGAGAGAGAGGTCTAGCAAGTTTCCAGGAGAGCATCACCTCTATTTCCTATGTTGTACTTGAAATTTTTCTGGGGTTAGCTAGAGAAGAGGTTAATTATCTTCCTGTTTTGAGTTTCTTACTTAATTATCTTGCTCTTTGAATTAAAAAGCATGAAGAAAAGTTGAAACAAACAGGAGAGACAGATTAAACCCCAGAAAAGTAAAAGACAAAAGGGAGTCAGGCAAAACATATATAAAGCTTCTCCATTGTTTATGCCCAAGGGTGGAGGGACTGGACGCTAGTCTAGCGAACTAGAATAGTAAAAGAAAAGGAAATTCCGATGCCTTTGTGACTTGGTTTCCCGAAGCAAGGGGGTCATACAGACACCTTTGGGATACATTCATTTAGTTGTTCTCATCGAAAGATTCCTCAGGGTGCTGTGCAGAGGGTGCGTTGGGCAGTGAAGGAGGAGGTGGACCAAGGGGAAAGGTGAAAGCCTGGCTTTGGACTGATTGGCATTTGTGACCAATAGGTACCCTAATAGTGCCCTAGTCTGACTGGCCAGCTTAGGAATGGCATTTTCAAAAAATAAAAAATAAAAAGAGAGAGAACAAATCCATGAACCAACAGCCACTTCAGTGTAAACCCAAATCCTTTCTAAGTGTGTCTCAACCACAGGATGGGGAGACATCTCCAGGACCATCTAAACTCTCTTTTTCTTCTTTCCCACGCTGTCTCTCCACCTGCAGGTGTCCCCTTTATTTTTGTCTCTCTCTGCCTCTCTCCCCAAATTATCTCCTTATCACGCTTACCTACATCATCTCCTCTTGATCCCAAGGAATTATAGCAAAATCCTCCTGCAGGTTTGAAAAGATCACAAGAAAGTTAATTATTTACATTCTGTCACCGATTGATCAATATAACCATAGGGACCCAACTTACTGCCGACAGAGCGCTAAAATGTAAGAAGCAGAAAGAAATTGACCCGTTGGTGCAGTGTTAGTAGTTTAGAGGTCTAAGTGTGTTTTCCAGCTCTGTGAGAAATGATCTGGTGAGCAAGGCAGGGAATACAAAGTTAAATAGTGTAACTTCCTCCCTGTCCCGCAGCATTACCATAAAGACTCCTTAGGAAGCCAGGATGTATCTTCCCTGTCTATGTTTATGTTTAAAATAGAGTAACATCTTTTAAATTGCCATTCTTGTTGGTATTTTTTTTAACTGATTCCCTAACTAGCCAGAATAATTAAATGGAGAAAAAGAAAAAAAAAAAAAAACCTGTATGGAAACATCTAACAGCCTGCCAAGTTAAAAGCTTCTATTTTGCAAAGCTATGTCTATAGGGAGGGAGTTTAAAATAAATAATCCTAATAACTAGGTGCCTGGCACTGAGTCCTGCAGATAGGATGCACCATGTACCCACAAGCAGGAGCTGGGTGAGGTAGCCCTCTGCTCCTGCTTTCCAGGCAAGTGGGGCCCGCAGAGGTTCCAGGACAGATGCTGCGGCCAGGATCAGAGCCCAGGTGTGAAAGAATCAGGCTCTGAGCTCTTCATCTCTCCATTCTGCTGGTCAGAAGACAGAACCGATGGATCAGCATGTACAACCATTTTCTATTCCATTCCCAGGATCCACATTTTACAGGTGGAGAAGGAGCAGTTGCTGCCTTGGCAGACAGCTCCAGCAAGGGGTTAGGAAATGTCACTGGGCTTTCCTCCGGGCTGGCAGCAGGGGCTGGGGCTGGGGGCATGCTGCTTTGTAACATAGCTAGAAAGATCAACCAAAGAGCATCTATGTCAGGTTAATGTCTTACAATTGCCCCTTTCCTCCAGGGTATGTTGCTCAGAATCGCCATGGCTTCTTAGAGCCAAGAGAAGCTAAGTTCAGTCTTTCTTAGGTTGCATGGCTTCAGCTCTCTCTCGCTCTCTCTCTCTCTCTCTCTCTCTCTCTCTCTCTCTCTCTCTCTCTCACACACACACACACACACACACACACACACACACACACTCCATCTTTATTTTTATACAACCACTACCTTCAGGATTTGCTTCTTTATCTTCATAATTCCTTTCCAGTATCATTTGGGTTCAACTGATAACATAAATATTTATGTTCTTTATTATTGTGATGTTTGTTACAATTCCTCCTTATAATACCTAATCCTTACTGTACATAAGACTACAGTCGTTATCAATCATTTGGATTTTAATTACGTATATGTGCTGGCTAGTTTTATGTCAGCTTGACACAAGCTAGAGTTATTTTGAAAGAGGAAACCCCAAATGAGAAAATGCTCCTACCAGACTGGCCCACAGGCAAGCCTGTCAGGCATTATTTTTATCATGATTGATGCAGGAGGGCTCACCTTACCCTGAGCAGCACCAGTGGCCCTGTGTTCTTTGAGAAAGCAGACTACTAGCTGCATATGTAGCAGAAAATGGCCTAGTCAGCCATCACTGGGAAGAGATGCTCCTTGGTCTTGCAAACTTTATATGCCCCATACAGGGGAACACCAGGGCCAAGAAGTGGGAGTGGGTGGGCAGGGGAGTAGGGTGGGGGGAGGGTATAGGGGTCATTCGGGATAGCATTTGAAATGTAAATGAAGAAAATATCTAATAAAATAAGTAAGAGAGAGAGAGAGAGAGAGAGAGAGAGAGAGAGAGAGAGAGAGAGAGAAAGCAGACTAAGCAAGCTATAAGAAACAAGCTAGTAAGTAACCCTCCTCCATGACTTCTGCCTCGGGTCCTGCCTCCAGGTTCTTGCCCTGCTTGAGTCCTTGTCCCAAGTTCTTTTAGTGATAGAGAGTGTGACCTGAGAGATGTAAGCTGAAATAAACCTTTTCCTCCCCAGGTCACTTTGGACGTGGTATTTTATTATGGCAATAGAAACCCTAAAGGTATATAACCATAATATAGTTTCTATAGTTTTCTCACAGGAGAAAATGGCAGCAAGGACCATTCTTTAGAAATGAATACTTTTCTTGGAACTCCTTTGAGACCATAACTCAGTGACAGTTCCCTAGGAAGAGTATAATGTCTCTCTTTTAATGCTGCCTGTATCAAGACTCAAAAATATTCTTACCACCATTTCGTTTAAAAAACAGACCTATTATTACTATTTGAATGTATGTATGTATATGTGTATATCTGTGTGTGGATATATGCACATGAGTGAAGGTACCTGTGGAGGTAAGAAGAGGGGCCCCAGGCTCCCCAGAGCTGGAGTTACAGGAGTCTGGGAGCTGCCCAGTGCAGGCATTGGGAATCCAATTAAAGTCCTCTGCACGAACAGTATGCACTCCTAACCACTGAGCCAACCCTCCAGCCCTTCTGTTGATTTCTCGCCAGATCCTTACCCCTGGTTTAAATGCCTCACTTTATAGAGTAGGAGTTTTCTCTTTTGGGTGTGCTTTTGTTAAAGAAAGCTGAATGCTTCAGATTGAACTGGTTAGTCTGGTATTGTGCTTACTATAAATGGAAGCCAGCAGCCACGTGTGGTTATGAGGGACAAGAGATAAAAGTAGTCTAAATTACAACATTTGTACTAGACATGATACTCTACTTTGGAGAGTTATTGCAAGGAAAAATAGTCCTACCCTACCCAAATTATGCCATTTATGTTTTTATGGTGCCAAGGTAAAACTCATAGGCTTGTACGTGCTAAGAAAACGCATTACTGCTGAGCGACATACCAAGCCCATGGAAGTTATGCTTCCTTGCCATCATCTGGGAGAGATCCTGCAGTTCTGCCATCATAGGGATGCAGTCTGGAGGGACGCAGTCTGGAGGGACGCAGTCTGGAGGGATGCAGTCTGTAGAGGATTGCATCTGTTTAGTGCTGCAGAGGTAGAAACTTAGATATTTGGGATAGTTCCCTTCCCTGAAAACTATGCAATGCACAAATATTTCTCAAGATATGGATGCAATGTGTAGGTCTCCCCTGTTCTCTCCTCTTTTTTCCTCTCCTCTCCTCTCCTCTCCTCTCCTCTCCTCTCCTCTCTTCTCTCCTTCTCTCTCAGAACTTTGAAATCAAACCGAGCATAATTAAGTGGAAAAATCACTTCCCTAGAACAAGGGCCTCTAAAACTACAGCAAAATCTAATTTCCCAACTACAAATCCTAACTACTAAAAAGAAGAACGTGTGAAAACGTGAAATTCTGGGATAGAGGAAGGATCTCCATCCTGCCTGATGCTTCATTCCTGCCACATCAGCACACTGAGTAAACAGGGGTTTTGTTAGATCATCTAGCTTAGAGGGAGCATTATTACCACAGGTGTCACAACTCCATTCAAACTTTGTGTGTGTGCTGGGGGGAGAGGTTTTGTGCACACATGCAAAACAAATTTGCTGCATGCTCTCTGTTATATGTGGATACCAGATATGTGGATATATATATATATATATATATATATATATATATATATATATTATATATTCATATGCAAATACATAGATATTTACTATAATCACTGCAGAAACTAGGAAAGTGTAAAGGGAGGGATATTGGTGAGGGCAGAGGGAAGGAGATCTAGAGAGGGGATAGTAAGAAACAAATACTAAGAAATGGAAAAAAATGGAGATTTAACTGAGAATGGGGAGGAGGGCAAAGACTGAAAGGGAGGGAAAGAGGTAGTGTGGGAGGGAAGGAGGGAGGGAAGGATGAATACACTAAGAATGTTCGAAAAACATAACAAAACATTTTGGTTGGCTTAAAAATTTATATATAATGTTGCTCTTCTTAACGGGTAAGGAATACTTCATATAGATCCAGAGAGACAGCCCAGTCAGTAAACTATCTGACACGCAAGCATGAGTTCCTGGATTTCATACCCAGAATCTGTGTGGAAAATCCAAGTGTGGTAGGACACACGCTTAGGGTCCCAGAACTACAGGTGGTGGAGTTAAGCAGATGGCTCGTGTTCTCTGCCCGGGCATTCTGGATTGCCTGCCTACTTGCAAGCTTCAGGATAGTGAGAGACTCTTGTCTCTTAAAAAGGAGAGGAAAAACCTCAGACAATACTCCTGAGGAACCGCGCCTGAGGTCATCCTCTGGATTACACACACTCATACACCACACAACAGTGTCACATCCATAGACCATATTTTCTTGATCTGGTCATCTGTTGGTAGGTAGCTAGCCTGGTTTTATTTTGTTATTGTGAATAGTGCTGAAATAAACATAAGTAGTGTTAATGTCCCTACTTATGCTCCTTTGGATCTTTTAAGTGCAGAGTGAGAAATGGTCTGCCCGGATCATGAGGTAGCTCTGCTTTTGTGTGTTTTGAGGATTTTTTCCATTGCCTTTGGTTGCCTCCAATAACTCAGTGCTGAAGACACTATACTCCAGTCAGCTGATGTAGAGGAGTGGGGCTGGAGCTGACCTCCCTGAGACTCAACTCTCACAGTATCTCAAGATGCTATGAAAGCTACCAAAGGAAAAAAAATCAATCAATAGTCTTAGCCAGTTGCCCAACCCCATGAATTTCAGCAATGGCCAACACTGCAAGATATTCCCAAGGGTGCAATAGCAGCATTTAAAATTTAGGAATAGCCCGCAGCTGTCTACTTGGATTAAGGCTTGGTCAAAATAGGAAGAAACTCATGTCTGATACTGTAAACTTAGCCAGGCTGCCTGTGGCCCTCCTACCACCACTTTTTAAAACCAGCATAATTTCTAATTGTATCCTAAATATTTTTCCTAATACTCACAGGTAAGTGTAACTCTCACCCTTGTGGTGGTTTAAATGACAACTCCCCTATTAGGCTCATGTGTTTGAATGTTTGGTCTGTGGATGGTGGAACTGTTTGGGAAGGGTTAGGAGGTGTGGCCTTGTTGGAAGTGGTAGACTTTGAGGCTTTAAAAGCCCATGCCATCCCAGTTAGCTCTCTTTCTCTATCTCATGGTTGTTGTCTCAACATGTGAATCCTCGTCTACTGCTCCAGCATCATGCCTACCCATTGCCATCCTCCCCACAAGGAGGTGGTCAAGGACTCACCTTCTGAACTGTAAGAAAGTTGCCCATTAAATGCTTTCATTTGTAAGTTTCCATGGTCGTGGGGCTTTGTGACAGCAATAAAAAAGCAACTAAGATACCTCTCATCAAAGAAGAGTCTTGATGTAGCAATCAGAGAGAATAACAGAAATCCACACCTGCTCAAGATGCAGAGAACAACTGACCATGGGATTAAACACAATCCCATAGCCATGATCAAGAGGACATTGCAGAAAAAGGGACAGAAAGATTTCAGGAGCCAGGGGGTCAGAATGTCTTCTGTAAGATAGTATCTTCTGTACCCATGAAATCTCAAAAGGGTGGTTGCCTAAACAAGACTTAAAAAATGGCAACACAAATTAACATGCAATGTGGATGGGGGGATATCTCACATGACCGCATCCCTAGATGAAGAACTACTGGTAAGTAATGGCTGCTGAGAGAGGGAAAATAAGTTTTTTTTTTCTAGAGATGAGCCCCTCATTAGTTATCCAAACCCAAGTGTTCAGCCCTAAACACATATATACATGAGAAATGCTAAATGGACTCAGTGGTGTGTGTGTGTGTGTGTGTGTGTGTGTGTGTGTGTGTGTGTGTGTGTGTAGGGAGAAGAGATACAAGAGATGCAAATACAGTGCTGATGTGTAAAATTCTCTCTAGAAAAGGGTTTTGAAAGTTCAGTCTTTCAGCATCCTAATCAAATCAGCCTGCCATGAAGACATATACTCAGATCATGTCTCTAATGCAATCTACAGCTCTAACAACATTCTTTTCTGTTATCATGATATTAACTAAGTCCAATTAAGAAAAAATATATGGAAAGGGAGACTATTAAGGAATAAGAAGGGGACAGAAGAAGGAGTGGAAGAGAGCAAGTGTGGCTAAATACAATCATACTTCCTTATATACATAACTGACCATAAAATATTGAAACATGTTTTTCTCTATAGTTAATATACTCTAATAAAACAGAAAATAATACAGTAAAAGGGGTGATGACAGGGAAGTATATTCTATTTAAGAAGAATTCATAAATATTTACGCATAAATAAAAGAGTTAAAAGGAAAGATTTTCTTTGTTCTTAATGTTTTTAACTGTGCCAAAGAAAATATCTCCGAAGAAGTAAATTCTCTCTTCAATTTAGGAAGAAAAAAAAGACCAACTGCCAGATCGACATCGTAAGTAGTGTTCCCAAGGTGACTAATGATTAGTCTTCAGTGTAGCTTTTTTTCTTTTTTTTTTTTTCTTTTTTACTGTTGTTATTAGAGATAGGAGAGAGAAAGGCCAGGAGAAAAAGAAGTGTGCCAGTCACATCTTAGTTGCTGTGATAAGATACCGTGACCGAAGGTACTGATGTGTCTAGTCCTGAAGTGACTTGCAGTGCATGGTACATGGGCAGGCTGTTTCCTGGGAGGGACCTCCCCATCTCAGAGGTGAAGGGGAGGGTAAGAGAGGGGAGGGGCCATGTCCATGTGATGAGGGAACTGGGAGGAGGGGAAGTGGCTTCTATCAGGATGTAAAGTGAATAAATAAATTAATTAATTAATGGGGAAAAAAACAAAAGAAAGAAAAAGAGGAGTTACCTTGGCTTACAAAGCTGGACAGCTGGCTATAGTAGCAGAGAGCTGGAAGGCCAGGTGTCAACTTCACACCGGAAGCAGAGACTGTGAAGCGGAAGCAGGGTAAGGCTATAGCAGTTCAGAGTCTATCCCCAGTGATATATTTTCTCCAGCAAAGCTCCATCATCTCCCCCAAACACTGCTGCCATCAACCAGGATTCAAATGTATGAGCCATCAAACCATCTCAGGAGGGTTGAAGAAAGGCCGTAAAATTCTGCGATCTGATAGGCTCACACAGTACATAGTAGTTAAAACAAGCTTTAGATTGGAGGCAGAAGAGCCTTTAAAAGCCCCGGGGGGGGGGCAAAAAATGGGGGCTGCTAAGGTAAGTGTTTGTTGCTATTGTCTTTTAAAGTGTTTCTGTTTTAAAGCACTTGAAAAAAAACAAAAACAAAAACAAAAACAAACAAACAAAACAAAACAAAACAAACAAACAAAACCCACCTCTGGCTAGAGATCTCATCCACTAATGAAGTAGTGAGCCGATTGCACTGGGATTGTGTGTGCTTTTGGCAGTTTCACTGTGTGTCCAAACTTGGCAGTTTCCAAAGTTTTTAAATCAATGATCTTAAAGGCTATCTCATTTCTTAATACTACAAAGTAAAGCTGACTGAAGAGCTGTTCGATCTTTCATTTACCCACTGCACAAATATTTACCTTTTGCCTGATTTTGCTTTGTTTTATTTCTCTCACGACCAGGACTTTGCCTTTAAAAGCTAATTGTCTGATTCACTTTTCCCTTTATATTCCATTCTTGTACTTACCATATTTGCTGGTGCCTACATAAGAGACATTTTATTGACTTTGTACCTTTTCCATCTTTTCTCCCAAAGGCATTTTATGACCTAGGCAGCCTTCTCGATAAAGAAGATACTGAAAGTTGTAAAGTACTTACAAAGCCAGCCTTGTAATCAGTTGATTTTCAGAAAGCCGTGCTCCCATGCGTGAGCTATCGCATCGCCTTAAGGAGTGTTTCCTGATTTCTTCTGCTCCATCAAAATGCCTGAGGTGGAGACCTGCAGAGGGGGTAACCATGCTCCCGGGGAGCCTGGGTAGAGTGTTCTCTACTTCTGTAGATTTCTTTCCAACCCATACCTACTATGCTGAGCTAAAAGGATTGTGTGGCTAGCCTAGATTGCATTGGAATGCAACTGCAGAGCCATGGCTCTGAGATCTAGATGGATTGTGGCCACATCCTCCAATCTCATTTTCCCTCAGCATAGCTGATATCACCAGATTTACTACCAGTCTCCCAAATTATCAGCAGCCAGCTTTCCTTTTGCAGTTAAAATGTGTAATAACCATTTAAAAATAAAGCATACTTTTCTAATTTGTGATGCAGAGAAAACTGAAGCCAGTGTTTTCTGAAATAACTCATACATTTTTAATCTGCCACTGAAGGCATTTCTATTAAGTGTACTCTTAGGCATTCCACTTCTTCCTTTTAATACTGTTTCGTGAATATTTCCTTGTATTATTTAAATCCTCATTGAGAGGCATTTGTATATATGTATCTGCGCATGCTCATATACATAATGCCTTCCAGTGTCCCAATCCATAATTTAAAATTGCACTAAGCTAGAAAACTGTGCAGGATTTCCTTAGAACACCATTTTCCAATTTGCAAGAGAACTAGAGTTTCTTTTAAAAAAACAAACAAACAACAACAACAACAAAAAAAGAACAAATTTCTACTTTTTTATCCTTGACTTAGGAATTCTCCTTGATGAATAACACGGTCTTTCTGCAGTCTTTTGAGTATGTCATGTCTCAGAGGAGTCCACACCCCAAGATTTTTTCCTTTATTCCTCATGATTTCCATTTTCAAGAGCTTGCTCATTCACTCCCCACAGTGGAAAGCAGCAGGAGCCAACTGTACCAGGCATCATTGGGGACTTTAAGGAATCCCCCCCCCCCCGGGAGATCCACAGAGCACATCTATTTCCATTTTATTGGTCAAAACTCAGCCACGGCCTGAGGTGCTTGGGATGGAGTCATCTATCACTGAGTAAAAGTGAGATTTGGTTACTCATCAGCAACGAGACAGAATGAGTGACAAGCAGAAGCATAGTTTATATCAGAGCTAAAGGTTCATCTACAGCATTAGGTGCAGTTTGATCCAGCTAAATATCTTCAGGACTCTGATTCTACTTTTTAGAGACTCTGTGGGTCTTTGTTTTTGTTTATTCTTCATGTGTCCTTTTTATCCCCAGCCTGAACCTCTCCGAAACAGAAGAGATAACGTGTAGCATTTCATCAAATAACATTTTAAACCTCACTGTCCAATGGTGGAGGGAGACATTCTTTCTGAGACCTCTCCCAGAAAAACAAGAATATTGCTTCCAAAATCCGGAGCTGAGGCTTTGTGTGTCATTGGCTCAAGATAGATTAATCCCTTGCTGAGTCAAAGATTAGAACCAGCTAGGTAGCCTCTATTGATGAATTCCGTCATCTAGAAGACTTACAATGGGCTAGCTTCCCTAAAACATGACATGGGGGGCTGTCATCACTGCACAGGACATGGTGAAATGGCCTGGACATCAGTGCTCACTGTGGTTCTTGAAGGAATTATCTTTTTATTGCACATAAAGAGTTTCTAGAACTCTTTCTTTATTTGCTATTGAGTGACCTCCAGTATATCATTTCCCTCACCAGTCACCTTGGCAACTCTAAGCAGCATGGATTTTCCAGTATTTGCTCTTCCATTATGAAAGTGGTTAACACCTCTTGACTTTTATTCTATGTGATGGGGACATTGAGGCCCCATCTTCCACTCACTATCTAGTTGTTTACATAACCTGGGGAGTTATGCATTCTGCTCTGTCTCTCCAAGTAAGTTTTTCCAGATATCCATAAGTTGGATGGGAAAGTTGAAAATTGGGGAATGCCACTTAGATGGCTATGCTGTTGTAAATACTGTTTTCTGAAAGTCCAGATACTTACATTCCCCTTGCAGATAATCAGACACGAGCCTGCTGGTGCCCCTAAAATTCAAGTACCTTGCTTTTTAAACACATGTGATCAAAGTGTTCTTTTAAGTTCTTCCAAGGTCTTAATCTGGCACAACTCCATATTTTCTTTCTCCTTGAGATCTTCTTTCCACAGTCAACCAGCCTTAATGGGACCAGATGCCCCCAAGACCAGCAACATCTCTGGGTATCTTATGTCTAAGATAGATATAGGGCTCAGTGATGAACTTGGGCTACAGAGCAAATGTAGAGCTTATCAGCACACAGATGGCAATGAGAGCAAGCCTCCAGGGAAACAGACAGAGGACCAGGAAGAGAGGGAAGAGAGGGAGGAGAGGGAAGAGAGGAGAGCCTTGCTATTTAAGCGCTAGCTGAGCAAGAGTTGACAGAGGTAATACTGAGAACAGCGGTTTCTTCTTCCACCGTTCTTGGCAGAGGGTACCCAGTTGGTGCTTTGGTGATCACTCTTGTGGACAGCTCCAAACGCAGAGCTCACATCTGGATGTGATTCTCTCTCATTCTCTGTGATGTTCCAGCCTATCCTCTTCCTTCTCAAATGTGAAAGTCCAGCCTGACTCTTTCCTTTCCCACTGTATACATGTTCTCCTAGGAGTCTCAAGTGGTTGGGTGACCAAGGCACTGGATGCAGTTAATCCTGAGTGCTGTTTGGCAGAGTTGGCATGATTAAGACTTTTTGTTCCATGCTAACAGAAAGACAACCTGGATTCTAATCTTGGGTCCTACATAGACTGCATTTTTCTACCCACATCAGCTCGATCTCAAGTAACTTCATCCTTGTGCGTTTGCTCTTCTAACTTTGTAGATCTCTAATAGTATTTCTCAGAGCTGTTAGGAGACACTTAAGAAGGTATCTAAAGTTCTTGGTGTGGCAAGTAGTATATGCTCAGTGAATGTATGCTAAGTCAGAATAAGATGCGGGTGACAGTAGTGACGACTTCCGCTTGTCACTCATGTTTCTATTATGAATCTTCTCACTGTGTGTTGAAATTCTCTGCCCAATCCTGTCTCCTCTGGTTGGC
Source organism: Mus pahari (assembly GCF_900095145.1). Taxonomy (NCBI): domain Eukaryota; kingdom Metazoa; phylum Chordata; class Mammalia; order Rodentia; family Muridae; genus Mus; species Mus pahari. The sequence continues at coordinate 56,104,529 of NC_034604.1, forward strand.
TATGAGTATTTGAGAAAAAGGACCCTATCTTCTTAGAGTCATATCACTTAAGACTAAACACATGCCTCATTGTGTGGGGCTGGGAGACTGCTCATCAAGTAAGAGTTATTGTCCTAGCAGGAGGGCTTGAGTTCAGAACCCAGCACTGATGTAAACAGCAGAGTATGGCTATGTGTGGGCTTGCAAACACAGTGTCATTCCTAGCCACTGACCAAGGTCCAGGTTCAGTTAGAGATCCTATCTCAGTGGAAGAGGGTGAAGAATGTTTAGCAGGCCATGCCACATTCTTCTCTGCACACACAGATAACACATGCCCACATGCAGAGGAAAATGTAGAAAATGGATATTTACCAATCATCTGGCTTATTAGGTTGCCCTACTTTAAACATTAAATTACAGGCCAAGTAACCCACCAACCATCCCATTATAATGTTTCATTAGTACTAATAAGAAGTCTCAAAGTATGCACATTACTCATAATCCAAATATGGCTATACGGACATGTGAATCTCTGCTCCAGCCATCTCCACTGCAAGCAACATAGCTTGAAAACAGACATCTGCTACCACGCCCTGATGATGAGGTTGCTGGAGACTGGACCAAGGATCTGAAAAACATGATCCAACCCTGCAAGCCAAAGACAGTGCTGTAATCAACCAAGCCTGAGCCCTAATTCATAATCTGCCTTTGGACAGTCCTGGCCACTGTCTATGCCCATTCTAAACACTGTTTCGAGCTCTGTTTCCCTTTCTTTAAACAGAGATCCTCTGGAATCAAAGGCCATTTTTTTGAGTGCCCCCCCCCTTTTTTTCCTCTTCAGGTCTTCATTAGGACAAAAGCCCTGTGGGGTTTTGAAATGGGACTCACTGCCCTGTGAGGACGGGGCTATGTTTATCACCCAAATCTGCATTTGTCCTATTAAATATATTTCCTAAGGTTTATGCCAAATATACATGTTCATGTTATATAGTTCCACCTGCTGTGCATTAAATGTGTCATTATTGTTTATACAATTTTGATTTGGGGATTTGTAGAAGCTAATAGAATTTCATACCAGAAAATTTTTTTTTTTTTTTTTTTTTTTTTTTGCTTTTTTTTTGAGACAGGGTTTCTCTGTATAGCTCTGGTTATCCTGGAACTCACTTTGTAGACCAGGCTGGCCTCGAACTCAGAAATCCGCCTGCCTCTGCCTCCCGAGTGCTGGGATTAAAGGCGTACGCCACCACGCCCGGCTCAGAAAAATTTAAGTTTAATAGATATAAATGAAAAAAAAAAACCATTAACCTTTAGTTTGGTTAAAGTTTTGTTCACTGGGGCATACTCTTGATACCTGTCTTCACGTCTGGGCGGTTACCCCCAAACAGACTAAATAGTCATTTGATTTCTATTGGTAATAAAACAGGGTTCCTTTAACTGCCCCTTCAAACATTAATAGTTAAGCCAAACAAGAGAACAAAGCACACCGCAGAAGGGGCCGGGTGTGCTTATCTTGCCCGTGATAACTGCTCAGCTACTTTTTGTCTCCTCAGTTCTGTTTCAGACAGCTGTGTCTGCCGCCAGCCATCACTGCTGGGTTAACACAAAGTGCTGGCAATGGCAGGCATTGTGACACGGGCACAGAGAAAATGGCTTAACATACAAAACGGTTTGGGTGAGCAAAGCAGCTGGATGTCTGGGCCACCTTGAGCAGTGTTCATCAAAGTAAGGCACTGGTGTGACCATGCAAGAGACAAATACTATATAAATTATCCATCACGACAGCAAATTGCTTGATGACTTAAGATGTGTAGTCACCTCACAGTTCTTCTGGTTACTAATTGAATAATTGCTAGTGTACTAACTTGATATAGCTTTCCCTGTGTTAATATCAGTGTTTCTGCAGGGCTGCCATCCTTTCTGGATCGGGGGCATGTGGAGATAAAGAGACTCTGGACTGTCTGGTCTTGTCTTTGACTCATTCATCTTCAACCCCATATGGTCCTGTTATCCTGAAGGAGGGCAATAGGCTATTAGGAAGACCGACTAAACTCAAGAGACTTTTGGGGGAAAAGGGTTGGTCAATTCAGACTCCTCTGCCAAGCATGGTGGTTCCTGTAATCCCAGCACTATGGAGGTTAAAGCATGAAGATCTCAAGTTCCAGCCTGGATCGTGTCTCAAAACTAAGCAAGCAATCAAGCAACAGGACAAAGCAGCTGGGGACTAGCCCCGGATGTGTGAGACTTTGGGTTCAGTCCTCACACTGGATACAAACTATCCAGCACAAACTCCCGATTTCACCAGAGTTAGTTCCGACACAGTACTAGGTTAATGATTTTTAAGACTGTCTTGGAAGATTTCTTTGCTCTCTGAAGTTAATCACAGCTCATAGTTCTTCTGTTGGGCTGTTTTCCTGGCAGCCTTGGTGGTACTTGAAGATGAATTCTTCATTCCAAAGTTTTGAGGCCCCCCTCCCACATCCAAGCGATAAAGGCTAGGCCTTTTCCAAACTGTCCTAGCAATGTGGTCTCATTTAACATTGGCTCTATTTCATCCTTGTGATTGGAGGCTTTGATCGGACGTGTTGACAGCAGATGGAGTCTGCTCTGTCATAGGCCCTCACAGAGACTTCAGATCCCTAAGTGGTACCCACGCCTGGACTTTTGGAAACCTGTAACACTACTGCTTTGTACCCTGCTTTCCATGTGAGAGCACTGAGGCGGGTTCCAGTCTAGTCATGTGGTCAAGGTCACAGGTGGTCAGGGCTGGGAGAACCCACTAAGTTCAAACAGGGTGGCAAGAGTGGACTAACAAGGAAGGGCTGATCCCTTAGGGAGCACTCAGACAACTGAAAGCATTAACTGCAGAACTTGTGATCCAATTCCCAAAGTGCCCGGTACTCTCTTGAAGGCCCCTCCCAGACAAACCTTGCTCTGTGCCAGGCCGAGTCAGGCATGAGAAGGAGGAAGTAGACTGCTCAGAGAAAGGATTGCCCCTGGCACAGACAACTCGGAGTATTCTCGAGTTTATTGTCTCTGAATAGAGGAAGTGGACACTCAAAGTGGTGAACGGATTTGCCCAAGGTCACCGAGGAGTCTGCAGTGAGGCCAGGGTTTGTGCCCTGTCCCCAGCGAATGGGGACAGAGAGAGCATATGCTGGCCAGCCCAGGGATGTGAGATCAGGGCAGCCTCTGCACCCACTTCCCAGTGCGCCCCTCTGCACAGGTGGCACTCCGCGTGCCCTGTGGGGGCGGCAGCGAGCTGGACCGCAGGGACACCCAAGCTGGGGACTGTGGAGCCTGCCGAACCCGGCTTGGTTAGGAGCAGGAGGATGCTCTGCGTGCCCAGGTGAGCCTAGGCTGGGGTCTCCAGCCCAAGCTGGTGCCAGGTGCCAGCCTTCTTGCCTTTTCCCGAGCGCGGGGGCTGGAGCCGGCATCCAGGGGGCGGCGGCGAGGGCGCAGGCAGTGGCGGGGTGCGCTGCTCAGCGCAGCAGCAGCGGCAGAAGCAGGGCTCTGCGCTAAAGGTGGCAGCAGCAATCTGCTAGGGTGCCGCTCTCCCTAACCTTCCGCAGCCGCGTGGTGCTGGGAGTGTGCCAGGAGATCAGAACCCCAGGAGCCCACGTGTGCAGGTGGGGATGCGGGGCGGGATGCCCGGGTTGGAGGGGGCTTCAGGGTTCTGTACTTCCGATACCCACCAGCCTTTGTCGCATGGATGGGCTGTATGTTAGTGTGGGTGGGTGGACTGTCTGTCTGGGTAGGACTTGTCTGCAGCGAGGGACCACTGAAGGTTGAAAGGCTGCCTTGCACTTGTGTAGGTAAGTACTTGTGAAACTGCATGTGTGTTCACTGACTGTATGAGGTTGTGTGTGAAAAGAAGGGGGGGCAGAGGAGGGGGAGAGAGAGGGAGGGGGAAAGAGGAGGGAAGGGA
>NC_034604.1:56108457-56129773 GCF_900095145.1 Mus pahari
AGAGAGAGAGAGAGAGAGAGAGAGAGAGAGAGAGAGAGAGAGAGAGAGAGAGAGAGAGAGAGAGAGACACGCTATGTTGTATCTGTCCTTATTGGTGTGTAATTCGATGTATGATGCCTCGATAGGCTGTAGATAATTTTGAGTGTGTGACTGAGTGTACCCTCTATGTGTAACAAGATATTTGCCTCTTGCGTATATAAGCAGCAGGCGTGTGTAGTGGCATGAGTGCGTGGATGTTCTGGGCTGCATGCTGCTGTCTCAGTCACTGGCAGTACTAGGGACCATCAGGCTCTTGTTGCCTTTCGTGGAATCCAATCTCCACTGAAGATGCTTCTTGCCCAGGCTTGCACCCTGTGCATGGCACACTGCTGGCTGCTTCTGAAAGAAGTGGCTGTTGATTCAGGAGAATGCTACTCGGCAGAGGTGAGAGAGTCATGGCAAGTGCTTGACTTCTTAGAGTTGGGCATTAGGAGAAAAACCTTGGCGATTTCCCATTTTGCCCCATGAAAGCAACAGGAAGTGTTTCTTAAGGAACAGCTCTGACATGAAAGCGTCTCTCAATAAGGGGGACACTGATGCAAGTCTGCCTTCTTGGTCTTCCTATTGCTGGGATAGAATTCTTTGGGTTCATACAGCTGTAGGTAACGCTGGCTTATAGCTGCTGATAGATGTTTGTCTGGTCCTCAGAGATTTCAGCTTCAGTGACCAAGGGATGAGAGGTTGCTATTGTTGCTTTTGAGCACAGTCAGAGAAGGAAAACAACATTGGTGATGACTGTGGTACCCTAACGGAGGAAAGAGTCAGAGAAAGGACAAGACCCACAGAATCCTGACAAGCAGTTCCCATCCAGGAAGTATCTTCATATTGAAAAAAAGATTACACAAAGTAACCAATGTTCCAGCATTCCCAAATCATTAAATGTTGCATTTGTTTTCTTTGTGCATCCTTAGTCTAATCTCCCTGTGTGTTTATAGCATTTTGTCTTCTGGGAGGTATCTTTGTTGTAATTCTTTTTATGTGGTAGAGTCAAGGTTGGCATTTAAACTCTAGGAGAACTAGGGCACAGGGAAGTTACCCAGAGTTTCAGGGAGCCTTTAATTCCTCTGTTCTGAGCAGGCAGGGCTCCCAGAACACCAGGAAGATAATACCTGTGGTTTCCCCCAAGGTTTCCAGGTTCCACTTCTCAATGTTATCCCTTGGGCCATCAAACCAAATGTGTTTTCTTTGTACTCTGGACTCACCAGCATCACCCCTGCTTTGCTCAGCCTCTCGCTTCCTTCCCCACCATCACAGACTGAAGGGGGCACCCGGAGTTGTCAAAAGCAGCACACCATCCCAGCCCATACCCCGGTTCTCCCATGTGGCTGACGCATCATCCCCCAAGTCATCTGAACAGGGTACTGACGTCACCTCTCATTTATCCTCCCCCTTCATCGGGAGTTGCCAAAGCTTAATCAATTGGCAGTTTGTCCGTTTTCCTAGAGCCAGTTCTCTCTCTCTCTCTCTCTCTCTCTCTCTCTCTCTCTCTCTCTCTCCTCATCAGTGCCACCTTTGTCAGGTGAAACCCAGATCTAGGGAATTCCCAGAGTCTGTGACACACACAGATTACAGTCATAGGGAAAATGAAAGATAAAGAATCAGTGCAGGGAGGAGATCTTCTGGATTACCAGTGTCCGGCTAAAACTCTATTACTTCTTCATGAGCATCACATTGTGGGACTTAGCTCCGGTCTCCACCCCTCTCCGGCTTCGTTTCTTTTCTTGTAAAAGTGGAAACAGGATTTCAATAGAGAATCTTGTCACTAGATCATTTTGAAGGATTCTCTCCGCACCGACTCACTCCAACTGACACTGTTTTAGCAAGAATAATTTGACCTAATGTCTCATATGGACCTTTAAAAATTTAGTAACCTTTGTTGATAAAGAATAGCTTTGTTGGAAGATGTGGGTAAAGTGAAAATGTGAGACGTCCTGCCAAATTAAGTTTGAGATCAAGGATTAACTTCAAGCACCATCAGAGTCAGGGGTTTTAAAGGTCACTCAGTTTGCATCTTCTTGAAGTGCCAGAGTCTCCTTCTTATTAAGATAATGTCATGTTACATTATAATTCATGTTTTCTCTGGCCTCAACAGCATTGGCATTTAGGATAGATGATTCTTGCTGACCTGTGCAGTGTAGAATATTTAACAACATCCCTAGCATCCATTAGTCGCATCCCAATGTTACAACAACCAAAACGACACCCAAACATTACTAACTGTGCCGATGGAGGCACAAAGTCTTCCTGTACTCTAGTTGAGAATCACGGCTGGAATTCATATTCATACACAAGCCTAGGAGCCCAACACAGCCACGCTTCACCACCAAACACCTGCTTTGTTGCTAACTTTGTTGCCATCCTACCCTGTCTTGTTAGCCATCCTATTCTGTCTTGTTAGCCATCCTACCCTGCCTTGTTAGCCATCCTACCCTGTCTTGTTAGCCATCCTACCCCGTCTTGTTAGCCACACTCGTGTACTCCCCTTTATCCCTCCTGGATTTTCACTGCCTGATTTCTCTGCCTGCAAGTACTCAAGATGTGCTGAAGGCTGAGGTGCATTTCAGAGGCATTAATAGTCTTAATAACTCACATTAACCCAGCCCTTGATAGGCGCCAGGCACAGTTCTAAATGCTTTATGTGGATGGTCGAATTTAATCTTCATTAAGAATCCTAGGAGAGGGAAAGAGAAGAGAGGGAGAGGGAGAGAGGGAGGGAGGGAGAGAGAGAGAGAGAGAGAGAGAGAGAGAGAGAGAGAGAGAGAGAGAGAGAGAGAGAGAGAGAGAGAGAGAGAGAGAGAGAGAGAAGAAATACAGTGACCCAAGCTTACAGAGGTAATATATATGTGTCTCTCCACTATTGAGTGTTGGTGCTGATGCTGGCTGGTGAGATGTCTTGCTACCATCCATGGTTGGGACCTTTCACACTGTACTGCCTTGCAGCGATGAGATTTGGTGTAACAGGCTAGATTAAGAGGAACTAAAAGATGCCTTAGCCTACTTGTAAAACCAAGTCTGCCTCTAGGGAGGAGGCTAAAGACTCTCGGTTGTAAATTGTGTTGGGTTGTTGCCTATGCCATTCTTCATTTAAAAAGAAAAAAAAAAACCTTCTTTTATTCAGAATTAGCTCAAAGGTATGTGTATAGTGAGAGAGGGGTGGCTGGGTGGGGTCCTGGAGGAGAGGATGTGAAGGGAAATGAAAGGAGGTGAAGTGACCAAATAGTGACCAAGGCATTCAAGTTTCTATAACTCCATCACCACCATTCTTTGTCATGAAAGTTAAAGTTCCTGTGTTTTCATCAGCTCCCACCTTAGTCTTCTTAGCCTGCCCTTTGAGAACTCCGTGCTGCATGCTATTGAGGCAGAGGTGAAAATAAAATGTACAAGGCTCCTCAACAGGGTAATCAATAGGACCGGCCTATAATATTGTCTGAGTAAGGGTGACTCCTGTAGCAATTACTGATAAGCTTGGGAATCCAAGGCTGACTAAGAAGGCTATTTTTTTAAGGCTGCCTGTTGGCCCCACAGATTCATCAGCTTTGACTCTGTATATCTGAGGTTTGTCAGACAGAGTGGCCTTTGGTCTGTGATGAGCAATAGAAAGATCCACTTGTTAGAGCCTACATCATTGGGCAACCTCTCTGTGGTCTGTTTCTGACTTAGAGAATTTTCACTTCTATTGGCTGTCCACATGCTGTTGCTGTTTCTCTAGAGACCACAATCGGGTTTAAGACTTAGATAATTAAAACAAAGCCCTAATACAGCCTTTTCTTGGGAAGATGACTTTTTTATTTTTTTAATTTATTTATTTATTTATTTATTTATTTGTTTGTTTGTTTGTTTTTGGTTTTTCGAGACAGGATTTCTCTGTGTAGCCCTGGCTGTCCTGAAACTCACTCTGTAGACCAGGCTGGCTTCAAACTCAAAAATCCACCTGCCTCTGCCTCCCAAGGGCTGGGATTAAAGGCATGTGCCACCCACACCCGGCGGAAGATGACATTTTTAAAACAAGTATTGTATTAATGAGGAGGAAGTGGTGGAGCAAAATCCCAAAACAGTAAGAGTGATGAATTCATCTCTCATTCAGCATCTGCCCCCAATCTTTCTGTGTCCTGGTCTATACCCACCCCTACCTCAATTTGGATGACAAAATACCCCATTCACAGGATTCCAGCCCCAAAGTCCTTTACTACATTGTGATGCCAAGAATGTCCTCTCCAAACTCCCCGGCGAGATAAGAAGGGATATCCTTTATCCACCTCACCTCTGTTTCTTGTGCAGTTGCATTGTATTTCCTTCCCTTTCAGATCTGCATTAGAATGATGGGAAAAATCAGCACATTTATGTGTAACTGATGAAAACCATAAATAAGGATCAGAAAGTTTCTTCAAAAATCAAAATGTAAACTCAGTCAACTCCCACATTCCTCCTGAGCACCAACATCTGACTTTGTCTTTGTATGAGCACATCCAAACTATGGACCTTTAAGAACCTGTTCAGAAAGATCTTTTTAAAAAATGGTTTATTTGCTGGGTATAATAGCACACGCATTTAATCCCAGCACTGGGAAGTAGGGGCAGGTGGATCTCTGTAAGATGGAGGCCAGCTTGGTCTACATAGTGAGTTCCAGGCCAGCCAGAGCTACATAGTGAAACTTTATCTCACCACCACCACCACCACCACCACCACCACCACCACCACCACCACCACTACCACCACCAACAACAACAACACAAATGATGTTTGTGTTTGTCAGCATGCATATATGTGTACCATGTGAATGCCTAATGTGTGACACACCAGAAGAGGGCACTGGATTCCTTGACACAGGAATTCCAGAAGGTTGTAAGCAACTATGTGGGTGCTAGAAACCAAGAGCAGTAGACACTCTTAACTGCTGAACCATTTCTCCAGCCCCAAGAAAGAGCTTGGTATTTTGAAACTTAAGTAGAATAATGTTTATTGGGTATCCATCATATGCTATCAAAGTCTAAGTAGATGTTCTATGCCTGGTCTTTTTGAACTTTTTTTTTCTATCAGCTTTTGAGAGAAGTACTGATTCCATGATTTTCAGATTTGGAAAGTGTAGTCGAGAGCTTTAAAGAATTCCTGGGTATATGTCTGGAGTTGAGTTGTTCTTTTTGCCTCTGTATACCGCATGTTAATAATGGTTTATTTAAACAAAGGCTTGAATCTATTGGAAGTACACTGGGGCTTTTATTAAGGACATGAGGAGCCAGGGTCCAGGGTAGAAGGGTGAAGGGTCACTTCCAGAGAGCTCAGCTCCTGGAGCTCTCTTTGTAGCCCTCATTAACGGGACACCTTTGAAAGTCTGTGTCAATCAGTTAAAATTCTCCAGAAATAGGCTCTTATTTGGATCACTCATCTGTGAACACAAGGTCAAGGTCACGATCAAGGTTAAGTGTAGCTGTCAGGGACTCGGGCTAGTAGTTTTGGTGGGTATTTCCCAGTGACAAGTGATCTTTTGAAAAGTCAAGAAACCATTGCCTGTTCTCAAACAGCTAGTGTGGCAAAGACAGAATTTAAAGTCAGATTTATCTCCAGGGCTGTGCATTTTTTTCTTCCTAAAAGGATGTCTGATAAGAAAGAAACGTTAATGTGGTGTAAAATAAAAAAAAGCCATGATACCCCCACAAGACCCTATCCACCATTCCCTGTGTAGAATCCCATCTGTGCATCGCCTGGATTTCTGGCACACCTCTGCCTTCTGTTTTCGGTGCTATTTGGCCCTGGCTTCTCATTCTGTTCATGCATGTCACACCTCTGACACACAGATCCCAGGAGTGGGCGGGAGCTATCAGCTTGTCTCAGCCATCCCCCAAGATAGTAAATAAGTAAGGCGTCTTGCACTGGCTGTGATTTTTGCTGACAACTCTTCTATCATTTAGCTTTTCTAACAGCCATGGGTGCCAACTTTGTGTTCATTTTCTGATATTTTATCTTGAGAATTCATGGTTAAACGTAAAGTTGAAGGAATTACGTAATGAACATCTGTAGGTAAAATCCCAGTAGTGTTTGTAATTAGTATTTTGTTAGAGTTGCTTTACCTTAATACTATCACCCAGTGGTACATTTCTTAGTGATTAAAAACTTGCTTTTCCCTCCTCACTTTATAATGGGGAGTCTGAAATCAAGGCAGGAGCATCGCTTACCCAAGGTCAGATGTGGAACAATCAACATAGTTGCTGTTGCACTTTGGCTATCTAACTCCGAGAAGCACTTTCCTATCCGCCAAGTTGTTGTATCCCCTCCGAGAAGGAAGAGGAAAAGATGAAGTCAAGGCCAGCATGAAGGTCAACCACGTCACAAGAACCCACAATTCCTACCGCTCTGATCCTTAACACAAGGCTCACCTTTCCAATAGAGAGCGTCCTTCCCTATTGCACAGCCCACCAGGGATGCTTTCATAGAACTAATATACTCGTTTCTTCTCAGTGCTTTAAATTTCCTATGCAAAGGGCAGGCTGGGAAATTACTATTTTAGATAATTCTTTACAGTGCTCCAAGAACTCTTCCATGTGTTTTTTTTTAATTTTTTAATTTTTTTTTTTATTATTTAAAACAGTGGATCTGCAAGACAGAGGAGCTGAGTATCCTAAAGGCAACACCTAGCAGCTGGAGACCAGTGATTGACAGGAACATAGCACGGAACTCAATCAGATAGGATGCTAAGAACTTTGCTCGGGCTGAGGTTTAAAATGCATTCCCTTTCAAATCCTAGGAGATGCAGAAGGGGCAGGGGTGGGTGTTTGAAGGTGTCCACATGTACTAAGTAAAGCTAAGCTGGGAAAGTTGATTGGGATTCAGTAAGATGTTCATCCTTTTGTGGGATGGGCTAGTAGGTAAAGATCTGGGCTTTAGAGCCACGGTTCAGTGTTGCTTCGGATGGCACCCATTTGTACAGGTCTCAGTTTACCCATTTGTGAAGTGAAGATAATCGCAGTTCTGCCTCATAGTGTAGTATGAAGACAGAAGAGATGTCGCATAGAAAGGTTTGGTCCTAGGCCCACTTAGAACGCTTTTTTAACGTCATTAAATTCACTTTTTGTGACATCTGGTGGTACAGCTTCATTTTCCCATTTTTGGGGGTCAGGGGATATGCTTTTTTGGGAGGAGAGTATAGACATTTTAGAGGTGACATTTTATTGGTGACATTTTATCAGAGAAAGGTTGGTATTCTGCTCAAGAATTTCCAGGTAAGAATTTGTAAATAGCTTCTGCCCATGGAGATTGCATTGGTAAATTTAATTGGATGTGATCATTTGCATATTATATCCGAAATATGGGATTCTGCATAAACTATCTTCTAATCCAGGAGTTTCAGAAGCAATGGAAGGACAGGGCAAAAGAGTTAAATATGCTGTAGAGCCCTTGCTCTTGGGATGTTCAGCAAATCCTGGGATCTAGGACTCTTGGTCATTGGGCCATGAGGAGGAAGATTTCAGGACAGATGGTCTTTGTGTAGCTTTCCTAAATTTCCCCACAATTCATCTGCAGCAGAAAAAAATCACCAGCATATTTGATAATGTGATTTTGGAAGAGTTTTTAGGTTCCTTCATACTTGAGAACCACCAGCTTTAAAGCTTTAATTTAGGTGTAATGAAAACATTGGCTTTCGTTGTTCCCACTTTTGGGTCTCTGACACCAGCAGTGAAAGAACCATCAGCATTCTCATGCTTAGATTCCTTGCAGGCAAGAGAGATGGTTTCTGTAATCACATCTCAGGATAGAAGGCCAATGTCATCAGGTGTGTTGATTCCATTTTGAAGAATCCCAAGAGGAAGTAATCTCTGATGATTGACCCGCACCATGTTAGGAAAACAGGCTAACACTACAGAGTTCATTGGGAACCCAGTGTCTAAGTGTGTATTTGTGCATTAATCATGAGAGGTTGATGTTACACTTGTCCCTATGATATGGATGACACTGTCAGGGTAGGGAGAGTTAAGTCATTTGCCAAGGTCATACAAGCAGTTGAGAGAATCAGAACATGTTTCAGGGCTGGAGTTGAATTAGGGGTTGGCAAAGTTTCTGGTGAGCGTGTGTGTGTGTGTGTGTGTGTGTGTGTGTGTGTGTGTGTGTGAACTGAAATCTAAGAACCACTTTACATTTCAAATTGTTAGGAATATGTCAGGTGAAAATTTTTATGAAATTCAATTTTCCATGTTGACTTACTGGAGCACAGCCATACAATTTCATTTCTACAATGTCAGTAGCTGCTTTCACACAACCTCCGGAGTTTGATAGTTAGGAGTGCATCTTCATGCTCTGAAAAAAAACTCAAAATACCTAGGTGACCCTTTACAGAAGGGTACAGTATGTTGCTCCTCTGTTTCAAACAACTTTGCTCATGCGCATCAAATTCCAGTCATCTCGGTTCTGTCCATTTGTGAATCTTGCCAACACCATACCATCTGGAACATTATCTGCACAGCATTTTCCTTTAGGTTAATTAATTTTCCTTAAATAAACGTCTTCTTAAAGAGTCAAAACTATAAGTGGAAGTCAATGGCACTTTTAAGAAATAGAAGGCACTATAAAAACAGTGCACTGCACACACTAAGTGTGGCAGAGCACAGCCAGGTAGCAGCAGCAGGCAATGCCTACCCTCTTCCTACACTCCTGCTGATGCCCTCACTGTCTTCCTGTAGAAGGCAGTGCCATCGCTGCATCGTTTGTGGAGATAGATCCTCAACCTGCTAGATTCCCTTTGTTCATAGACATCATGATCTTGAGGTGCCTGGGAATCCTTCTGACCAGTTCTAGCCAACCAATTACAGGTGTGGGAGTACGGATGCCCCAGTTACCACCCACTCTTTCAAGCAGCTCTGGGCCATATGATGTCCCCATTTCCAAAGGTTTCCCTGTAGGGTTTTGTTTCAGTGTCTGAGTAACATATTTCTCATGGGCTGCCTCTCATTTCTCTTTTCCCTTCCCTTCCTTCCCTTCCCCCATCCTCCTCCCCTCCCTTCCCTTTCTTTCTTTCTTTCTTTCTTTCTTTCTTTCTTTCTTTCTTTCTTTCTTTCTTTCTTTCTTTCTTTCTCTCCCCCCCTTTTTTTACACAATCATCATTCCTTCCCAGTGTACCTTCACTTTCCAGAATAACTATGTGCACTTCATCTTCACACTGAGATCTGCTTCCAGGGCACCCAACTAAGATAATGCTGTGTTTCTTGCTAAAGACTACGGACACAAGAGTTCTGCTTTTCTGTTATGAAGAAGATGAGTGAATAGCAGGGAGATACTTTTTTAAACCGATTTATTTATTTATTTTAAAGAGCTATTATGTATACAGTGTTCTGCCTGAATGTATGCCTCCAGGTCAGAAGAGGGCACCAGATCTCATTATAAATGGTTGTGAGCTATCTTGTGGTTGCTGGGAATTGAACTCAGGACTTCTGGAAGAACAGTCAGTGCTCCTAACCTCTCAGGCATCTCTCTAGCCCCAGGAAGATTCTTTTATAAAGTATTTTTGAGGTTATAATATAATTACATTATTTACCCCTTCCCAGTCCTCCCTCCAAACCCTCCATTACATATCTCCTTCTTTTAGTTTTTAATTGTGTGTGTGTGTGTGTGTGTGTGTGTGTGTGTATGTGTGTGTGTATCCTGAAATAGCAGGAAGATTCTCAAAGATAAATTAGCACATATCTGAGTCCTTCTCATCAACATAAACAGCAGCGGCTAACATAGAAAATGAGGGGCTCAAGAGATGGCTTTGTGGTTAGGAGAGTTTGATGCTCTTCTAGAGGATCCACTCACATCGGTGGCTTACAACTCCAGCTCCAGGGGATCCAATAGATCCGATACTGTCTCTGGACTCTGAGAGTACCTGTACTACACACACACACACACACACACACACACACACACACACGCACACGCACACGCACACGCACACGCACATGCACGCACGCACACACACATGCAATTATAAAATAAAAACATGAAATAGAAAATGAAAACAGAACATGTTTTCCACCGTACAATGTTTTAGCTCTTCGCCCTGGAGTCACCTGGTTCCCATCATCATATTCTTTCTCACGTGGTAGGAGAACCATGTCTGGCCAGCACACCCCCTTGGTTCTAAAGGAGGAGCTCTGGAGTGGCAGCATCAACAAAAGCACCTATGAATTTGTTATAGATACAGACTCTCTAAGCCTACTCAATTAGAAACCTGAGGGGGGCATTCTGTTTTAACAAGTCTGAAGGTGATTCTCATGCATGAAAACCAGAGCCCAACCATAAACAGCCTCTTATTTTCTTCTGTTCTCATCGCGTGCTTGGATTTCATCAGAAATTCACAATCATCTCTGACTTGCTTTCTCCCCCTCGGACGTGACTGACCGATAGTTTTCATGCTTTTTTTTTTTTTTTTTTTTTTTTTTAAAGATTTATTTATTTATTATATGTCTCTGTTGAGGTGGATCCTTGCCAAGGCATACAGGTNTCATCTCTGACTTGCTTTCTCCCCCTCGGACGTGACTTGCCTCTGTAGTTCCTGCTGAAATTTCTTTTTTTTTTTTTTTTTTTTTTTTTTTTTTTTTTTTTGCCTCTGTTGAGGTGGATCCTTGCCAAGGCATACAGGTAAATAAACAGAAGGTGATTCGAGGGACCTACCTAACATCAAGCCTCAGACTACTCTCTAGACCTCTATGCCTCCTCTATGGCACCCCAGATGTGGGGCTAATTCCTTTTCTAATGAGGATGTCATGCTGTTCGCTTAACAGATGCCTGCTGATTGTGTACCCATCTCTTCATAGACTCTGGTCAAAGGAGATATTGATCAAGTGATAACAAAATCTGTCTTATGTTCCCCTCAACCTCTTTTCCATCCTGATATTCTAAGATCCATCCTTAATTGGACCTGGTTTGCCTCTGGTAAGCCTTCTATACTTAGCATATTCTTTGAGGGTCAGAATCCCCACCTTGTAAAAAGTTTGTTTTCTACACACATTCTAGGTCCGTTCCTAGCTAGGAACAGACATGAAGTTCACACCCTTTTTTCACTTTTCCTTTAAACCATCACTTTCCCTGAAAGGTAGACTAAGTGTGCCTCTCCTGTGGTCTTCACTGTTTAAACTAGCAGTTTCTAGCAACAATGCTAAACTTTCCACTGAATAACATTTTATTTAGCCAAGAAGAATATTTCCTTTAGTTGTTTTTGAAAAAATATATTAAAGAGTGTTTTGCATTCATACACACATGTGCATGCTTGTGTGTACCAGCATACTGATATCCTAAGAATGACTGAGTTAACTCCTGTGTGGGTTTATACTTAAGAAAATGAGATTGTTACTTAGGACTATCTTAGATGACTTAGCTCAAGTAGCATTTTGGCTACCAACCCTAGTATATCCAGCTTTTGGAATATAGGTACTTTTTTTGGCCATTTTTGTTGTATACAGTTGTATTTGTACACTGAAAGTTAAATGCTTAAATAAACAAATGATATAGATTTTGGAAGACGTTTACAGAGAGAAAACTTCTACATTGAATATACCAATTGAGAGAGGTTCGAAAGACTATGAAAACAATTTCCTACAAATTCCGAGTGTCTTCTTGGGAAAGAAGTGCAGGTAAATAGCTAGCGAGAACAAATTTTCTTATTGAGTGAGAATTTGCACAATTGCACTTTCAGATGATTCTATATGGGTTTTTTTTTCTTTTTAAAGCACACTTTTCACTTTAAGAGAGTTGGGGCTGGTAGAATTGCAGCCAGCACAGAGTGCGTGAATGCTATGTGATGCTGTGGGTTTGCAAACATTGGTGCTATGGTTGCTGGGAGGCTGGGCCACTCAGGTGAGGAGGTCAATAATACACATTTGAATGGTTAACTCTTATAAATACCTGCTCTTATTGATTTGTTTGTTTGTTTGTTTGTTTTGCTCTACCTACGAGATGGGTGGAGTATATTTGAGACAGTATGTGGGTTTCCTTTAACTTTTGAAATTTGTAATTCTTTGACAATTTTTCTCCATGCCCACCCCACCTAGTAATCTTTGTCTTTCCATTCCACTTCTGGGGAAAATGAACTCTTGATTGATGAACGACTTCCTTACAAGGAACAGTGAACCAGTAGCAGGGTAGGGCTGAGAACACACAGCCCATAACACCTTTCTCCAGTGTTCCTGATAGCATGCCAGGCTCCCAGCCTTAATTTGGCTGTTAAGATACATAATGTTTTACTTATTCCTGACACTTGTCCAAAACAAAGATATTGAGTATGACCGTTGATGTAGAAATACAACCCATGTAGGCATATTCTATAAAGAAACGTGGTCCCTCTAAGCATAGTTATGCATGAATATCCATTCGTGCAACCATATCCAAAGAAAGCAAACAGGGCTCAGCAAAGCAAGCCCAGGTTATGATGTAGCTCCAGTTGGGCAGGTGTTGGCAACATACCAAACCTCATCGATCTTCTGTTCCAATAGGAGGAGACCATTACAGGTGAGTGCAATGTGCATATTTCTTGTAATAGAGATGCAACCACACACTCTCTGTTAGCCTTTAACGACAGTTTCCTAGCAGTAGTTCAGACAGTTTTGAGGCACGCTCACCTTGTGGGTTTTTATACCCTCAGCCATGTAAGAGCTTAAAAGCCAGAGAGCTGAGGGTTCGTGTGAGCACAGTGTGGAGGGCTGTAAAGATGAATGTTTCTTCTCCCCCCTTTTACTCTGTAAGGAACAGTATTGTGTGTGACTACGTCCATCAAAGAAAATAAGCTCTTCAGACTCTGTGTTCTGTGCTCCGGATATTTTCTCTTATGACATGTACAGTGCTGGAGTAATTCCAGTGGCTGAGCTTGTTGTGGTCCTGAGAGAGTACTGAGACAGTCATTGTCCCTCACATGATAGAAAAGGTTGTTACCTTTCTCTTCATCTCCAACTCCCCCTCTCCCTCCCCAGCTTACTAGGCTCCTTATCTGGTTGAAATAATCCCAAAGTGTTTCTTGGAATGAAACTCATATGGAGAATAGAGTTCCTTCTCTCCTAGACTACATAATAGAATGCCACATAACTGTCATTAGTACACCCTCGACTTGGAGATAGGGGTAGAGTGGAGGATTAGTTGTACTGTACCCTCAGGGATCATCGAGGGAAAGAGGCCAGAGAGATCCTAAGGGCTAGAGGAACAGGATGTTTGCTTACATCTCCTAGAAATGTCAGAGAAGCTGTACCTATATATTCTCACCAATATGGCTATGCAGATAAATCTTGAGTTCCAGAATTCATAGCTGTGCAAGCTATTCCCAGGTTTGTCATGTGTTAGCTATGCAACTTTGCAAGGGAACCAAACTCTTTGACCCTAAGTTTCCTCATCTATGGGATCAAGATTCAGAGATGGAAGGAAGAAAAGAAACTGGCGTTCGTAGCTATTTGCTTAATGGCAGCTTATTAAAATGAAATTTAGTAGGACTCACCCACTCAAAAAATTGCTTTTATTTTATGTATATGAGTATTTGCCTACAGATATGTCTATATACTCTGTGTGTGACTGGGCCCGTGGAAGCCAGAAGAGGGCACTGGATTCTTAGGATTACTAGCATTGTAGCCAATTATCAGCTAGCGTGTGGGTGCTGGGAACAGAACACAAGCCCTCTGGAAGGGCAGTTATGCCCTGGAATGTTGATCATCTCTTTACCTTGGCTTTGGATCCTTTGTATTTATAAGGTGTTCAAGGATGCTTGTGTAAAATGACACACACACACACACACACACACAGTGAGAAAGTTACAGAATGCCAAAATTCTATTTCCTCATTTTCAAAATGAATTAATTGCTTAATTTGACTGGCACATGTACAGAGAGACTACAATGAGCTGGGCAATTTTGTAGGATTTGAGGATATTAGAGGAGGCAAGATAATGGCACTATTGAAGCTTACATTGAAGTGACAGAGACAGAACATAAACAAGAAGGCTATAATTGACTACAATAAATGCATGTATCAGAATGAAACAATGAAACATGGAAGGTAGGAATTTTCAGAAAATAGAGTCTGAGATCTTAGGCATGGAGAGATTTCCTGGGGAAGTGACATTTGAGGTGAGAGAATAATTTTCATTGAATATAGGGAGAGGGGGAGAAAAAGCAAAGTTCTCTGGGGGTGGGGTTTACTTTGGATGTTCAAGAGAAATAGCATAACTGTGTGCAAGTGGGCAGTAAACTGTGGGCATGGGTCAAGCTGAGTTTGGAAAGATGCTCAAGGCAATGTGTGTATGGGCTGGTAAGTTATGATGCACACTTTGGGGTTTATTGTGAGTGCTTCCTGTTATGGTTAAGTGTTTTCTTCCTGAATGCTCACCAAGGCATCTAAAGGCTAAGGTTGAGTTTTGTGGTTCTCCTATTTGGATAAACGAACTCAGAGGTTTTGCTAGCAGATTATAGACTAGCCAAGCTGGAAGCGAACACAGAGATGTTCTCCTATAATCTCTCTCATTCTTTAGAAGTGAAGGATGATACCTGGAAGGAGAAGGAGCTTGTCCAGGGTGACCTGGAGAGGCAGCTGGGCTCCTCTCCTGCATCCTCTGACTATGTGGTGGAAGAAATGGGATGCAAGCCTTAAAGATTCTTTTGCACAGTGGGTTAACAGAACCAACTCAGTTAAGTGAAGTGAGGGGCAATGAAGAGAAGGATGTAAGGGGCTTCTTCAGGTCTACATAAAGGAACTCCCAGTGATTAGAAATTTAATTTTCTCTCAATGGATGCTAGGACTACTTAGCCTAGAATTCCTAAGTAAGCTTTAAAGTCCTGAGTTCCTATGTTCAAGATTCCTAGACTCTGGGGCTAGGGAGATGCTCAGCCACTAAAAACGCACACTGCACAAGCATGTAGACCAAGTTTAGATCCTTTACGTGCCACCCACATAAAGATCAGTCTTGGTCTGTAAGCCCTGTGTTGGGGTCAGGGCAGAGACAGGTGGATCCCAAATGTTTTCTTGCTAGCCAACATAGCTGACTTGGTGAGCATCTAGATTAGAGACAGACTCACAAGAAACAAGGTACAGAGTGATAGAGGGGCCTCTAAAATATCAACCTCTGGCCTTCACATGCATGCATGTGTAGCCTGCACTAACACAGAGATAGATAGGGTAGGTAGGAAGCTATGTAAATAGGTAGGTAGGAAGGAAGATACAAAGATAGGTAGGTAGGTAGGTAGGTAGGTAGGTAGGTAGATAGATAGGTAGGTAGGTAGGTAGGTATGTGGATGGATGGATGGATGGATGGATGCATACTTATATAGAAATAGTTTGATTTCTGGATTCTCTAGGAAGTGTTTTTTTTTGTTGTTGTTGTTGGTTTTTTTTTTTTTTAATCTGCTTGCACACATTTTCTGTTTCTGGGCAGAGAATAAGTATTTACTAGATTCTCAAATACCCAAGTAAACTTGTGTTGTTTGAAAAAAAATATATAAAAAAAAAAAAGAAAAAATCCAATCATAAACAAAAAAAAAAAAAAAAAAAAAAAAAAAAGCCTGAAAAATACTATGTTAGGCCATTACTATTTTATTTCCAGCAGTAGAGTTGCCTATCTTCACTAGCTGGCATCTTCTTAAGGCAGACCATAGAAAGAAAGCACGTTTCTAGGAAAATGAAGAGAAACAAATAACATAGAGTGAATTAAAGTAGCTGTGTGTTTTTGTACCAGATCATCAGTGGAACAGAATTTTTCTTCGGCACTCAGCAAAACATGCCCCACACATCCAACCTGAGTGTGCTAGTAGCTCTTTGATATAGTATTGGTTATTACATAGTTCTACAAAATGAAAATTCCAATTACTAGGAGGCAGTTCCTTACTTGGCATTTTCTTCCTGTAACAAAGATCTTTGTTTTTCTGTGCTACCTTCCTGCCTAACATCTCATTTCCTTTGCAGGGTCCTGTGGGCACTGAAATCCAACATCCTCATGCCCATTTCCTGTAATGGACAAACTTGATGCTAATGTGAGGTAGGCTGCGTTTTTGGATCCTTTGTGTTGCTGGATGTGGGAGTTTGTGACAGACAGCCTCTGCAACTCTGTTGTAGTGGAACTGCAAAGCTAAAATGGAATTTTTAGCTGTTGCATATATAACCATGAGTGTGCTATATTGTTTATTAGTGCTTTATTACTGTGCTTAAATGTTAAAAACCCAGCTGTTAATATTTCTATCTGTATGAACCAACAGATCCCACTTAAACATACATATTCATTTCTGCAATAAGAAAAGTTATGCATTTGAACAGAAGCAATAAGATTGAAGACTATCTATCTGTGTCTAAACTTCAGATGTAACTCTAAGTAGTTTTGTTTAGAAGGTCCTAGTTTTCCCACTTCTGTTTTCAGCCAGGGCATCAGACCATGGTCATAGGATACCAGATGTTTGTGTGCTGCGTGGAGTTACACTCACCTACATAGTTGTGGTTCTTGTAATTTTCTGCAAACTTTGGGGATGGGAGGCTTTACCTAGAGAGTAGCTCTGATTTATTTGGTCTTACCAAATAGTGCAGAGAAATTTGAATTTAAGGGAGTTTAAGTAGTCCTGCCTTTGTAGTCCTTGAGGTTGAGGATTCTCCACAGGTAACTGTAGTTGGAAGACATCCTAAAGTCACGTGCCCTGTGAAATCATAGGAGACACTTTTTTTTTCACTTGAGATCCATGGGAAAGTATGTATTAGGTATTAAACATGGGTCTGTGCTCTGGTTGGATGTAATAGAAACTATGACAGCTGGCTTGACAAGAGTGCCAGCTTGGTCTGACTTGAGTGGCAAAATTGTGCTATGATCCCACCAGAGGATCGCTGAAGGACAGAATGTGTCTCACAGTAAAATGAGGAAGCCCTGGCATGAGATGAGTTTTGCGTAAAGAGTTATTGATCAGGTAGTCATCAATGTACAATGCATATTTCAAATAGCATTGCATTCTAGTACTGTCTTAGTCAGGGTTTCTATTCCTGAATAAAACATCATGACCTAGAAGCAAGTTTGGGAGGAAAGGTTTTTATTCAGCTTACACTTTCCACATTGCTGTTCATCACCAAAGGAAGTCAGGACTAGAACTCAAGCAGGTCAGAAAGCAGGAGCTGATGCAGAGGCCATGGAGGGATGTTCTTTACTGGCTTGCTTCCCCTGGCTTACTCAGCCTGCTCTCTTATAGAACCCAAGACCACCAGTCCAGAGATGGCACCACCTACAAGGGGACCTCCCCGCTTGATTGCTAATTGAGAAAATGCCTTACATCTGGATCTTGTAGAGGCATTTCCCCAACTGAAGCTCCTTTCTCTGTGATAACTCCAGCCTGTGTCAAGTTGACACACAAAACCAGCCAGTACAAGTACAGTAGATACAAAAAGGCATTATTTATCAATAAAGTATTTTATAAGAGAACACATAGTGGAAACCAGAGAACCCAGGCTTTCATTTTGTTAACCAGAAAACCAAAGTGAGCAATCCTGGTGGTACAACGTTGCAAAACAGTGTTTAAGTTCTAAACATTGGATCAAATGGGGCCAGCTGGTTAAAGTGTACCTCTGGTGGGGGGGGGGATAATTCAGACATTATGATCCCTTACCTTGCTAGCTTTTAGACATTTATTTATAGCAGTGTTAGCTTTCAGTGGTGGAATATGATTCAATTACATGAGGATTAGCGGTTCTCCTGGGATACTGTGGAAAAATGGTGTGGGATTCATGATGCTATCACATACCAGTCCGTTTTCTAACTGGATCTTATCAACATATGTTCATCCTTACCCACTCCTCCTCTCTACCCACAGTATTAGTAACAGGCAAATGCCATGGACTTTCTATTCATTTCCTCCTGAGTACAGCCTCTGAGTGTCCATAACAACAATGAAAAAGGATATCTTGGCTCACATTTGCCAAATTGTGATGCATTCATCATCAGTAACTCACAACAAATAAACAACTTTTTTATTATAATGAGGGGTAATATTATTTTATCACTTATCAAGTGAAATAAAATTCCTTTTTATATAAACAGTCAGGTTTGAAAGTGAGTTTACGTAAAGAAAAATGAAATCCAGAAATACCTATTAATAAGTTATTAGAAGAAATCACAATGGATCCGTACTACTAATGATGTTCTAGATTATTCTAGGTGTAGCTAGAGTATATTTTACAATTTTGAAAAAAGACTACAGGGTCTTCTTTTCAATTGCTGTCTTCACATGCAAGGCAAACACATGATGAGGCAGGAACTGAAAGCTCTAGGTTCCTTGTCCAAGAGAGAGATTCTTTTAATTGCTCTGTGGACAGAGAATAAACAAAGAGGAAAGAGAGAAAGTAGACGGGGAAGAGTATTAGGAGAGGAAGTGGCTTGGCTTGGATAAGAAGGGACTTAACAACCAATGGCCTAGCAGCTATAACAGACATTAAGATTAGTTATATATGTGCATATAAATATGTGCATATATGTATATGTTGTGAATATGCTCACTAATGTGACACACACACACACCACAGTGGTATGTGTGCTGACCTCTCCCAGGACACAGTCCTTCAGTGACATTTTAACTTACTGTAAATTGGGTGTTGAGTGTTTTCATTGCTGGACGCAGGAAATCATCATGAGCTATAATGTTGGTTTGTATCACTACATTTAATACTTAAGCAACCCTAGGAACTATAAATCATCCCTGTTCCATTATGTTCAGGGTCATAGACTTTTCTGTCTTCTACTCTCCTATAATTGTTTTGTCAATGAGTATATGGTGTGTGTGTGTGTGTGTGTGTGTGTGTGTGTGTGTGTGTAGTTAGACAGATAGCTGACATGACATTTCTGTCTGGGTAAAGACAGAAATATGGCTTGGAAAAAAGAATTTAGCAATGAACACCCAGAGGGAACAGCGTAGTGTAAGACAATAAACATATTGTAAATTTCAGAAATACTTTTCACATTCATGAGCTGTAAGATTGAGGAACTCTAATCAACTGTCCCAGAACATGAAGAGAAAAAGAAATCTTTGATTGAATTTCGAGCTATAATAAAGTGTCTTATAGAGTTTGTCAAACCATATTGACCATTTCAGCATTTGTTTATGTATCTTTATTGAATTTGCTTCTATGGCTTGGTCCTTACTATTATCTATCCATCAGAGTTCCTGGATAGGACTCATCAGGAGCTAATCCTGGCCAACGTAATCAGAGGTAATTTGGGACCAGCTATTGTGAAGCTAAAAATGTTAAAACCAAACTGTTAGAGAGTCACATTTTAAAATGGACAAAGATGTCAGGAATGGTAGAAGAACCTTGATAGTGAGGTACCCAGTGGGCTGTGTTCTTTGGGTATTAGAAGAATAAGAAAAGAAACATTGGGCCTTCCTTATAGGCTACAAACTACAATGCAAACCCTTTCTCCTACACTGAGAGCAAGGATGGTAGGGTGGTCCAAGTCATGGTGAAGCTTCACAGTGAATCTGGACCTATTTGGGAAGTGAGCTCAGGTAAATTCTTTCTGTGATAACTAGTGTCTCACAAGTTTCACAGTGAGCTGACGGGCCAACAGATTCTTCTAAACAGTCTGACACCACAGAATTCTAGGGGTTTTGGCCCCTATGTTTCTTTTGGGGGCTCTGGAGTAGACAGTTGTGTTCTTTTCTGGGCGGTTATCTCTAATATTGCAGTGGCTGCTCTTCCCAGATCTTCTTTTTGTTGGGGAGAATAACTCACTGGTTCTCTCTTCTATGTAAGGCAGGGAAGCTATACAATGTATCTGAAAAGGCTTGCTCCTTCACTTCAGAGGCAGCTTGAAGAAGGCTTATATTTTTCAAAACCTATTTTATTTAGGGTTCTTAAACGCTTCAACCTCCCTTCTACCCCACTGAGCAGAGTTAGGGGAAAAGAAGGCTAATAGGACAAGGGAATTGTGGGATTTTTTTTTAGAGGTATTACCTTGGGGCAATTTCACTCTTCTTTGACAGGATGCCAGCAGTCCAGTTCAATAGCAAACACCAAACACAGTTTAGGAGCAGCGGCATGATCCAGCAGAAACAGCAAGGCGCCGCCTGACACAGCACAAGCCAGTGGAAGTGTCCAGAATGAGCCAGAATACCACGGGAAGTTCTTTGGCACATTTCTCTCTATGAAGTGAAAGCCAGCAAAGACCAGGGAAGACCAACGAAGTGTTGCATGCTATAGAAATGCAAGAGCATCCTCTCACTGTCCGTGGGGTTCTACTTGTAGATTTTTTCCTAAAAATATAAATCATGCACCATCCCAAGTGTTTGTTTTCAGCAAAGCATCATGTGACCTCTCACAAGACA
Source organism: Mus pahari (assembly GCF_900095145.1). Taxonomy (NCBI): domain Eukaryota; kingdom Metazoa; phylum Chordata; class Mammalia; order Rodentia; family Muridae; genus Mus; species Mus pahari. Next base: position 56,128,779 of record NC_034604.1, read on the forward strand.
GCTTCCAGAAAGACATGTGACACGATTGAGTTGTTAAAGAAACCAGAAATTTCCACTTCAGCCTGAACTTACTGTTTGTATACCTGCATACGCTTCCACTGATATATGGTTTTCCTTGCCTCGGGTCACCCTGAAAGCAAGCCACATCTGTATTCCTTTCTTCCTGTTGCTTATTACAGGCAAAAGGTGTTCGCTTTTGATGACTTTGTCCTGTGGGTATTTAGTTCCAGAGAGTACAGGGTTCAGAGCAGCATTGAGTAGGCAGAAGCAATCCTTAAGATAATGACCCCAGACTGCGTAAGAGTGGTCTTCCTTTGTATTTAGCTTCCTTGTGTTGGTAGCTTCTTGCTACCCTGGATTCATCTTCTTGCCTGCTGGGCTCTCTGAAGTTCCCTCTCTGCCGCCCCTGAGGTCTCTGGTGTTACTTCCTTCTTCAATAAGAGCATCCTCATCTGGGATTCTGTTTCTTCTATGCAAAATGGCGCAGGATTCTCTTATTAATGTTTCATATCAGCAAGCAACAAAGCATCTTATACAGTTAAAAATAATAAATGGTGGCAGTCCTCTTCTTTTGCTATGGTTCTAAAAACCGAAGAGACAAATTTACACTCAGTAAAATAAGGCTGGGTAGAAGTGACCGGGTTCTAATGTACATTTATTTTATCTCCCAACTTCTTTGCGTCTCTTTGGCTTCATTTGCTTTCATGATAATGCATCTACATCTTCATAAACTGACTTTTAAAAAAAAATTAGAAGGACCAAAAGTTGAACACTTTAGAAATAAAACACATAATCTCTCTATAAAAACATGTCTTGCTGTATACAACATATGACATTAATTAAAATCTGTAACAAAGGTAAGTGGTGAGTTTGAATTAGTTACTTTAAAACATTGCTTTAGCTTGGGAGGCAGAGGCAGGCGGATTTCTGAGTTCGAGGCCAGCCTGGTCTACAGAGTGAGTTCCAGGACAGCCAGGGCTATACAGAGAAACCCT
>NC_034604.1:56129783-56138885 GCF_900095145.1 Mus pahari
AAAAAAAAAAAAAACCAAAAACAAAAACAACAAAAAAAAACAAAACAAAAGAAACCATTGCTTTAGGTATTCGTATAGCTACAAGAATGTATTAAAATTCAAACTTACAAAAGAAAAAAGGGTAACAGTTGTTTGGTAGAGATGCTAGTTTGGGGCTGGATTATTAGCACTGGTGACAATACATCTTAGGTTTGACAAAAATCTGGGGGTGAAGTAGAATCTCTTAATGCTAACTGTTTCGGAGTCTTGAAGTAATTCACAGATATAAATTGTCCTCCCTAGAGACTTAGCAATATGGAATCAATTTGGAACCAGGGTTAATTTTTGTTTGTAACCTGGCAATTGGAGTTGGGAACAGGTGCAATGTTAAGGCTGGGAAATGTTTTACAGGAAATCTCTCCTCAGGCTCTGAAATTGTGACATTCATTAGCATGTAAGGAGAAAGTGAGTGGGTATGGTTTCAAAGGAGTTATTTTTATGTTGCTTTAGAGATGTAAATGGTAATCATACTCAACTTCACAGCCCAGCTGACAAAGTGGTGATTTTCCCATTAATTCTTTTGATTAGATCAGGGGCACAGCGAATTTGAGCTGAAACTCACCCTGCATTGAATATCGCTGCGCCTAATATGGTCCTAGAGGGCCTCAAGCAAGACACATCACAGGTCACCAGCAGGGCAGTAACGTGCGTGTCAGTTTATTGGTTGTAGCATCAGTTAGCACATCTCTACATATAGGGAGCATCACACAGTTTCACATGCTTCTACTTGAGCACCACATCCAGCAGAGTACCACAGCAGCAGGAGCCGTGTGGTTCATGGGAACGATCCACATATGGGTTCAAGTCTTGCCTTTCCCTGTTACTGGATGCATGTCCCTGAATGAATTATTTAGTTTCTTGAGCCATGAGTTTGGGCATTTAAAACTGTAGCTGCTGAATAGCCAGTTGCTTTATGCTTGTCAGGGTGTACCTTAATTCTGACAAAACAGAAAATTATTTTAAACTTTAAAGTTTCATACATGTATACTGTGTTCACTTCATTACCGCCCTTCTCTTCCCTTCCTCCAGCTCCTGGCATGTCTCCACACAAATTTATGATCTCTTTTCTTTAACTATCATTGTTACATACTTATGAATAAATACAGAAGTATATCCCATTGAGTCCATTTAGTGTTCCGCATATGTGTATACTTTCTAAGCCTGACTACTTGATAACCAAGTAACCAAGTGGAGGGCTTATCCCTCAGGAAGACCTATTTTACTTCTCTCAGTAGTCATGAATTGCCTATGGCTCTTCATCCAGGAGTGGGGTTTTGCAAGATTTCCCCCATCCATGTTGGCATATCAACTGGTGTCATTACTTGGGTCTTGATTAGGCAGCCATATTGTTCAGATTTCATAGGTGCAACTTTCCTGTCACAGAAAAAAAAAGGCATGGTCTCACAGCGGACATCTGGTTCTCTGGCTCTTAAAATCCTTTTCTTCCTCTTCCATGATGTTCTCTGAGTCTGAGGCACGGGAGTGTGTCGTAAATAAGAAAAATCCACATCACCTCACAGCACCACTCACAACCATCCTTCTGCTCCACCTTTCACCCAACTGCACATCTGGCTCCTGGTCTCTTGGTGTCTTAGCCCTCCCTAGATTCTTCTGAAAGAACCTGCTAGCTCTTCTCAGTCTTTAATTGGATTCCCACATTCCAGTAACATGTTTCTTGATAGTTTCTTATGACCTTCCGTAAATGCTTTTCCTGCAAAGAGCTTGGGAAGGTAGAGGCAGTGCCTAATTTTCCCCCAAACTTTACATTATCTATACTATCCTCATCATTTATTCAGTAATACTTATCTCTGTATATAATAGGATTAAATTATGGTCTGCATCAAATAGTTCCTTATATTACAGATAGGTTAGCTTATTTTGTCCTTCTTTATAAGAATGAGATATTATGAGAATCAAGAAACATAAAACAAAGTATCACACCATGTCTCACAAAACGTGTTGTTCAAGGCTAATATATCTTTGTGCATAGATAGGCATAGATGCACATTTCTTACAAAATAATAAAATATTGTGAAATAATCATGAAATGGAAATTATAACTAAGCTTGTCTGGTTATTGTGTATTCTCTCCACATGTACCAAACTGTTATATGGGATAATTAAAGATTTAAACTTTACACACATGCATGCATGCGGTTTACCCAAGACTAAAATCCAAGTATTTTCTTCCCAAACCACTGCTTACTCCAGATGACATACAATTCCTAAAAGACAAACTACCTTCTAATGTGTATATAAATTTAGATTCAAATGTTACATAACCATAGCTAAACCTGAAAAAAAAAAAGGGTCCCAGAGAATAAAAGCAAAATATAAAATTGTTTGCCTTGATGCTTTGAACATTTGATACAAACAGCTTGCTGTGATTTAGTCATACTGTGAAGCAGGTGACTCCTAAAAACTCACTCCTGAAAGTACTGGAAGGTCTTTATTAATAGATATTGCATAATTATACACGATGAGCCTCAACCTGAAAGGGATCTATCTTCATTTTCATCAAAGCCACATTCCTAAAAAGAGCAAAGTCAGTGTTTTCACTCATCTCTGCTTGATGATGGAAAAGTCTATGTCTAGATGTGCAAAGTCATTGTGAAATGTTATTGCATTTGTGTGTGTGCATGTGTATGTGTGTGTGTGTGTGTGTGTGTGTGTGTGTGTGTGTGTGCGCGTGCGTGTGTACATGAGCCGGTGGTCATGTGTTTAGGTCAGAGGACAACTTTTAGGAGTTTTTTCTCTCCTTCCACCACACGGGTTCCACGGATTGAACTCAGTCTCTAATCTTTAGGGCTTCATAGTTCGCTGCCCCAGTTATGCTGCAGAAGGTCTACCATTTGGCATTTTATACTTGATTCCCAAACCAAAGGCCTAGTAGACATGTCTGGCTTCTAGGGTTTTACAAAGTGATTAAAACTCTCTTTGGCACTTGGGGGCGGGGGCGGGGCAACTTTCCTGGGTAGTCTTGATTCCCTCTTGTTGGAAAGAAGCCCTTTGAACTATTCTGCTATGGTTCTACACAGTGTGCAGGTAGCCAGAGGGTCGCTGATCTGCTGGCCTGCCCCATGAGCTTTTTAACTTTACCACTTCAGTTTGGGAACCGGTAGTCAGAACTATCTCTCCGCCTACAGATCTCTATTATGACGTATGTTTTCACGTTGATACTCAGTTCTATTGACATTAAGCAAATAAGGTTTTGTTCAGTTTAAGACCTTTTTTTTTCCAAGTAAGGAACTGGAACAGGTTTCCTAATAAATGCCTGGTAGGTGATTAGCACTCTATCAGCCAGCTAGTGATGGTTAAGCCATGTTCTATTTGCATTTCTAAAGAACTTTAGAAGGAACCTTTCCCTTTTTCATCTGCCCACTCTCTTGCTCTTTAGCTTATAATGTCCTCATGCAGCTCAGAGCCTGTGAAAACTATACAAAGTGCTCATCTTTGATGGCTCAGTGCTATTGTTCCACCGAGTATAATAGATACAGGTGTGTAGTTATTGTAAGCCCTCTAAGTGCTCTTTGTGAAAACTGAGACTGGCATTTTCCAGTCTCTCTCTTCTCATAACTGACGCCCTTGCTCATTTACACAATTATTTCTAGAAAAAGTGTGTGAAAACATATATGACATCATAGTGACTTTTATTACACTTATTTATTTTCTTTCTTTTTCTTTACTTCTTTATTTATTTGTGTGTGTGTGTGTGTGTGTGTGTGTGTGTGTGTCCAAGTATGTCATGGCCACATTTGGAGGTCAGATGACAACTTGGAGGAATAGGTTTTTCTTTAGATCATGAGGGGACTCAGGGATTGATCTCAGGTTATCAGACTTGGTGGCAAGTGCTCTTACCCACTGAGCCAGCTGTAAGTGATGATAGAATGAAACCACCAAACTAGACCACTCCATGGGTAGAAAGAAAGGTTTATTGAGGGTCAAACTTCCAAGGCTGCCCTTACCCCAGGATGTTCATCAGCTGAGAGAGGAGAAAAACGGAGGGGAAGAGAGCAGAGGGTATGTCAGGAGAATGGTGTCTTTGAGCTGATACTGGCTGTTAAGAATGATTAGAACTAGATACCCTTGCCCAGGGGAGTTGACCTTTGGCACAGATTAAGATAGAGAGGTTTCTGGTGAATAGAAACTACCTTAAGAGATATGCTTTTCTAGTAAACAGAAATCTTGAGGATATTGGAGTCAAGTGAAATGGAGAAACCAATGACATATTAGGTTAAAAAAAAAAATCTGATAGAGACTTGGTCCTGTTGTTATGGACCCCAGGAGTAAATGTTTCCAGCAAGATTCAATGCCACAAGTTATGTGATGAATTGTATGGAATAAAAAGTTGATTCCTAAAGGGACTGATGGTCTTTCCAGCTACTGGAAGATGAATGTAGCTTTCCAGGTACCGAGAGCAATGAGACTGTCCCTTAGTGGAACCATTTATCTTCCTGAGGTTTCAGGGATCTTTCCTGCTCTAACTTGCAATAACTGTAAATTTTTTTGTTTTGATTTGATTTTTTTATAATTATGGGTATATAGATAAGTTAGGATCCTGACCCTTCTGTAGTTACTAACCCCTTATGAATGCTTATCAGAGCAAATTACCTAGAGCGGGTTGATAAGTAATTCTAGAAGTACAGAAATTCTTCATTTCCACTTTCTGTTCCATGCAGTTGCAAAAAATCAAATCTAGTACTCTCCATAGTAAACAATTGTTTCATGAACATGAAGACTATCATATTAAAAATTGCACAAATATTTGGGAACTACAAAATTCGTGAGTTACTGTGAGTTTTAGATAAGATACCATAATTGAGGTCTTAAAAATCTTGTTTCTTAGTAGAGATTATCCCTACCCTGAAGGGAATGTTTTGATAGTTTGCTCTGAGACTGAACTAAAATATGTCATTGCCGTATTGACAGAAGTTTTACAAAACAATAAAGTCACTCTAGGAATCTTGAGAATCAGGAAAATTATGGTTGATTTCTGTTTGTAACTTGAAGCATGTTGCTTTCTTTGTGTGTGTGTGTGTGTGTGTGTGTGTGTGTGTGTNTGTGTGTGTGTGTGTTTGCTGGTTTTTGAAACATTGTATTCCAGGCTAGCCTGAAAGTGGTAGCAGACCTCTGGCTTCAGTCTCTTTACTGCAAGACAGGCTATATATATTCTGTGCTGACATTGTAGATGGGTTGGATCAGTGAGTCTGAGAAAGAAGGATGGCAGTTAATCAGCCCTGCTGACCTGAAAGATTTTATAGGGTGTTCAGCCCACTTCTCTGGATAACCAGCCTGAAACCACAGAAATGGCTTCTTAGCCTAAGCACACAGGTGTGAGTAAAAGCAGAAAAAAAGAAAGGTTAATCCACTTCAGGGGGAAAAACCTCATTTTTAAGGCGCCCACTCTCTGTTCAGGTTTTCACAGCTGGAGATATTGGTGCTTGATAACGACCTGGCAAACTTCCTGGGGAGGACCCTTTCTCCCTCTCTGGGCAGCATTCCTAAGTTGCCTGCAGTTCTTTCCCTAGGGTTGAAGCCCTGTTGCCCACCCCGAGCTCCACATTAGCACTTCTGTTAGTGCCCTCCTTGGTGAGCTCCTGCTTAGGCTGAAATATCGGTTAGACTTAAGTGTGTAGCTCCCTGCATTGCTAGGAGACACAGTCTCACAGTCAACTTCCTAATCCTCGGGCTCTTACAACCTTTCTATACCCTCTTTGGCAATGATCCACAAACTTGAGAAACACACACACACACACACACACACACACACGCACACCCCAATTGAAAAAGTAGCCACAAATTTAAAAGGGAGCAAGGGAATAGGGTACCGGGAAAGGTTTGAATGGAGGGAAGAGAAGAGGGAAATGATGTAATTACATTATCTAAAAAAAAAAACAAAGTTAGTATTTACAAAGAAGAGCCTTACTTTAACTGTGGGAACCCTGATGCTGTTAAGTAAGAGTGAAAAGTTATTTAATATATCTCATCTAGTCAAAAAAAATCTAAGCACTTAGTCATATTTTTTAAATATCTGTAATTCATATTTGATTAATTTTGACATGCTTCGATCCAATCATGTTGAGCTGATGAGATTTTACTCTGTGGGGGAAGAGTAGTAACCTTTTTTGACAAGCTTAATTTAGCTCCGATTTTTTCTCCCCTAAAATTACAGAACCTTAACTCTGCCAGTTGCTTTCCGTTCTTCCTGTCTCTGCTTAGTTATGCTTCGTCATCTCAATTCTGACTCTGCTGGCTACATCCCTCTCTCTCCACCATTCCTCTAGTAGTCTGATGACTGTCTATCTTCCTTCTAGGCCAACTCCCCTACTCATACTCTATGTGAACTCACTAGTCACCTGCTGACTTCCCAGTGAATTCACTCATCACCCACTGACTCCCCAGAGCTCTGGGTCAGCTCCCGATACCAGTTGTAATTGTCAAAGTTGTTTGCAGTTATTTATTTAACAGGTGTACTTCCTCTGCTGAAGTTCATGTGCCCAGTAGTAAGCACCCTGCCTGGCATCATATGCCCAGAAGTAGACACACAGCCCAGCACGTTAGAATGTGGAAGGAACTTAACGTAGATTTAAAAGGCTTTTAGTTCACCTCTCAACTCTCTAGGCAATGTCTGTCTCCTTATCAAAAGCCTCCAGAGAGAAAAGTTCGTGCCTACGGGCTGTTAATGCCAATGACTACCTGGTACCGCCATGCACACTGAATCTCCATTGCAACATGGACTCTAAAGCTGAAGAGGTGCACATGAGCAGAACAGGAGTTCTCTGGTTGACACCGAAATGCCTCTCCTGTGGAGTTATTTGTTGGCATTGGGACCTCTGGTGACAAGGTCACTGTGACCTTTATTTTTAGCCCTTGGTGGGATTGATTCCTTTGCCTGGGCTGCCACCGCACCCAGGAACTGAGTATATGATAGACCATGATTTGTGCTAATCTTTCACGAGTGTTTTCTCGTTTACTCCATATGACAGCATTGTGAAGAAAAATGTTCTTACTTATATGTATTTCATGGAGCCATACAAATTGACTAGTTTTGAATACAGAGCTCAGACCTGTAAATGCCCCACTATGACATACCACTATTGTATTTATAGATACTGGCATCATCCCAAGCCCTGAAACCACCATTACTCATTTTGCCTCAACAACTGCTGCTACTACTACCTACCATGACTATCTTATTATGTCTTGTTCTCTACTATCATGACTGAGTTACTAAGTCTTTGCTTTTGCTATTGTGCTGAGTGAGACCTTCACAGACAATATTTTGTTTCCCTGGGCTAGCAACTCAAATAGCCTACGTTGAGAAAGAATGCCTATGACATACAGACTGATGGCAGGACCACAGAGTGACAAGGTTAAGGGATAGGTTTTTATTATAGCTCTGTGTGTGTGTGTGTGTGTGTGTGAGAGAGAGAGAGAGAGAGAGAGAGAGAGAGAGAGAGAGAGAGAGACAGAGACAGAGAGACAGAGAGAGAGACAGAGAGACACAGAATCAGAGAGACAGAGAACACCCCGAGGCATCTGGAAGAGTCTAGAACAGAGAGAGTAATTAGTAGACTGAACTTGGCCAGAAGACTGGATCTGGCCATGAGAGAAGCAGGTGCAGAGGAAATAGAGAGGGGAGCGGAACAGAGAGGGAGAGAATAGAAAAGCAGAGAGAAGGGGGGAGGTGGGAAACAGAGAGAAGAAGACAAAGGGAGTAACTGGAGTCAAAATAGCAGGGTTATAAGGAAAAAGAGTAACTGGGGAGATAAGTCTATGAGTTAGAAGGGCTTAGGGTAGGGAACGAGTGTTGATGAGCTAGTATGGTCTTTGAAGTATGTAAAAGTGTGGGGTATTGAGGGAACCTAGAGGCCAGCATTCACTGTGACATTCTAATAAACACCATAGATTTTAGCCTTTTTTCCATTATGCATTTTGGAATTTGGGGGAATGGAGTTCCCTTTGGACCTGACACATCTCAGATAGGAGAAGCAAGTTGCCTGCGACTCGCAACCTCCTGAGGAAACCTCACCCCATACATAATTTGTTTTCTCTTTGGCTGGCTCATATTCCAGGAGTTCTCCCTCATTTTTGATCAGAAAGCTTGGTAGGTCTCAAACTCAGGTCAAATGGCAAACAGAGGAGGCGCCTATTATATCAAAGATGACAATACTGGTTGCCAGGTTCTCTCAGCATCCCTCAGGCCCTGCTTGTTACAGAGTCCTCCTGATTTGCATATGCCAACCCCTACCTGGAACTCTCCAGCACTGGGGCTGGGTTGCCCTTCTCCCAGCTGTTCTTCTTTATATAATCTAGCCATTTTAGTTACATAGTCCCTTTGGCCCTTTTCATCTCTGGGCCAGTCTCTTGGTCTAGGCTGTCCCTCTTGGTCAGCAGCTCCTCTCTTGCTCTCCTCCCCTTCTCTCTTCTCATGGCGTGGCTCAGCCTGTCCATGTCCAGTCTGGACTCTCCCAGATGTCTTTATCTCTGCCCCTGTCTGTATTCTTCCTTTTACCCAGTCTTCTCCACCATACCCAGGGGCAGTCCTGTCCTCCTTTGCTTCGTTTTCTATTCAAGTCGGCTAGCTGCTATTCCTCTGTCTTCTCTTAGCATCCTCAGAGATGCCTGTAATCAGCCAGGGATCTAGACTCGTAGTCCAGGAACACCCTTAAGATATCCCCCACAGCAGTATCCTTCAAAGTAGCTACCTTGATCAGGCTTGAGAATACCAGTTTGGTTATTTATTTATTTATTTCTTAAATTGATTTAGTAGTCCAGATAATTGGGTGAATTAGATTTAATAATCAACTAAATCTAGATTAATTGACATCTTCGTGAAGCAAAGCAGTAATAATGAGATCGTGTTAAGTTACACGCAATATCTCACTGGCCAGGCTTTGTTTTGTAGACTATGATCCCTGATTTTTTTTTCTTTTTTTTACCCTTTTTGTTCCTTTTTTCTGATATTCGTAAACAAACTAGGTTTTGTTGGGCATGGTGCATACACCTTTAATCTCAGCACTTGGGAGGCAGAGGCAGAGGCAGAGGCAGAGGCAGAGGCAG
>NC_034604.1:56139100-56165684 GCF_900095145.1 Mus pahari
GGCAGAGGCAGAGGCAGAGGCAGAGGCAGAGGCAGAGGCAGAGGCAGAGGCAGAGGCAGAGGCAGAGGCAGAGGCAGAGGCAGACAGCTCTCCATTAGTATAAGGCCAGCCTGGCTTGCATAGTGAATTCCAGGCCAGCCAGACCTAGGCAGTGAGACCCTGTTCCAAAACAACACCATCCAAAAGCACCCAAGGTTTTGTTTGTCCTGTTGCTGTCCCTGTCTCTTCCCACAGAGTTTGTGTGCCTAAGTGGGTTTCAGTTACTGGTTTCCTACATGGGCTGACTGGGTTTAAGACAAGCTCAAGAGTTGCCAGGATAGCTCAGTAGGATAGAAGTGCTTGTTGTATGGTCTTGATGACTTGAGTTCAGTTCTCTGGTCCCATGGTTGAAGTAGAGAACTGACTCCTGAAAATTGTCTTCTGACCTCCACACACAGGGATGCACACCCAACATTCTCCCACACATATGTCATCCACACATACATGCACATACACGATAATAATCTTCCCTTTCTCTCTTTTTCTTTCAGAAGCTCAAATGGCCAATTCTTATGTAACTAAAAGCTTTCAGTATTTAAAAGCCAGAGTCATTCTGTTCTCAGAATGCTTCTTAAATGGAAATCTGGCTTAAGGAAGACTGATGTTCTGCTCTGTGGCCTTCTCCCACCCTTGCTGTCTTTCTCTTCTCATCAGCACTGTGTTGCCATCTTGTACCCCCTGGCCTCTTTCCCCATGGTTTTCTGCCTCTTGCTATTCTTCTCTGCCCAACATTTCTTCTCTCACTAACATTTGCGGTCCATATTTTTTTCTTCTCCTTAAACTTATTTATCTCCTAGCCCCAACTTACTGGTGAAAGTGCTATTTGGCTTTACAAATACTACAAGAATTCTTTAGCAATCCACAGTCTAACGAAGCATAAACTAACAACTTGGTGAATTATAAACCTCCATATTAATAATTTAATTTATGTCTGTGGTAGCTCAAAGTTTGCAACATGTGTATAATGCACTGTTTTCTAATTCTTCAACATTCAGTAAAATAGGGAAGTAAAACACTTTTACCTATGTTTTCTTTTTCTTTTGCATGAAAACCACACAAAACTATGATTAGAATGCAGACATTCTGATATTCGGCCCAGTGTTTTCTTAGGCATGTGTCAATAAATGAACATAGGGTGGCATTAGTGTCAGCATGATGATGGAGATGTCATGAGATGTGCACTCTATTTAGAGAGCCATCCTGGTTTGATGATATTTATTCTAGGTAGGGATCTATGCAAAGCTTAATTGCAGTTTGGTAAGAAGTTTCTGGGATTTGAAGTTAATTTATTCCTTAGGATAGCATTGATTAGGGGAAAGACTACAGCATAATACAGTGCTATTATAATTTGCAGTTAATATTAGCCATGTCAGAAAATGATAATATTCACCACATTAAAGGGTAATTTGCATGGGTAAAAATTTTAAATTTTTAATATGATATATTTCTCAGTTTAATCTTTTAAAAGGACTTCCTTACAATGTCAGACTTGTCTACAATTCTTAGTCTGGGAGAAATAATTCCTGAAGCATTTGAGTTGGGAGAAATTATTATAAGAGGGAGTAACTAATCTAGCATCCATTTGGATACTAGATGCTGGAACACAAATTGGCATCTAGGTCTTGGGATCCTCATGGATGCTAAGCGCCTGGAGCTGGGATAGAATCCAGGAGAGTGGCAAGAACGAACTGATGGTGAATTTTGCCAACCGCTCAACATGAAGTATTCAATTGACCTTTGCATTTCCTTATTATAGATGGACACCAGACCTCTAAGGCAAGTCCTAATAATGATAATCATGCCTCATGGACTAGGAAACAGGGAATTTCAGAGTGAACCCATCATCAGAGAAGGATGACCAATGCCCTGCTCCCTGAGGCACAGGGAACATGGGTTATCTACCCATGGAGCTTTTACATATTTATGATGCTTTCAAAATAAACTGGATTCTAAGTAGGTTAAGCAGCTATGGGAGTTTATCAGGTCTCCTCATTGGAAATTCATACTTACAATTTGCTAGACCTGGATCAAAAGCAAGGGCACTAGAATTAGTCTTTCCTTGCTATTCTACTACCTGTTTAGGGAAGGGCTGCCCATTTAATAACATCTTGAAGTTCTCAACTTATATCTTAACCATCTTCTAATGCAGAGAAAATACAAGTCTTTCCAATTGTTCCAATAAAGCCCCAGAATTAATCTCTTGGGAGCAGAAATTATGCACACATAGTCACATCTAAACCCATGTAGTTTGTATGATATTTCCATTTGAATTTTACAGGCTTATGAAATGTGGAAGCTAGGCAGAACCAACCATTGCCAATTGGAGCTGAAATGAGAAGAAAGGGTTCAGCTCCATAATTCCTCTAAGGAAAATGGAATCATTTTACCAAATGAAGAGGAAGACTGAATGCTTCATAGTCTAAGGGAGTGTTTCTCACCCTATGGGTCACAGCCCCCTTGAAAATCAAATGTCCCTTTCACAGAGCTCACCTAAGACCATCAGAAAATAGAGATCTACATTACAGTTCATAACATTAGCCAAAGTACAATTATGATGTAGCAACAAAGGTAATTTTGTGGCTGAGAGTTGCCAGGGCAAGAGGAACTGTATTGAAGAGCCGTAGCATTAGGAAGGTGGAGAACCACTGGTCTAAAGTGTCCAGTACTGGGCCCTGCATCCTTGCACTACTAGCTTAAATAGGCCAAGTACTTTTGGGCTTCTTTGATGTTCAATTCTGAAGAAAATCCTTTCTTCTCTTACGTAAGATTTGTGTTGGATTATTTGGAGTAATTGATGTGGTGGGTTACTACAGACTGAGGGAAGGACCTGAAGCAGCAGCTTGGCCGCATAAGCAGGTGCCTACAGGGGAGAGCTAGATAGATTCCCTCGGAACTGGCAAGGCTGGAAGGGTCAGGTGGTGCTTATGATTTCCACGGAGCAGATGTCCAAGGAGGAGAGCAGATAGACTGGGATACAGCTGTGTTGTTTGTCAGCTGACAACAGAGGTCTCCCATCCCAAAAGCCTTCGCCTTTTCCCCTTCATGGGCAACCTTGAAATCTCAAGTGGGTAAAAGCTTATGCTGGAATCACTCCCTCAGTTGACTTGTTGTTTTTTTTGATGTTAGGAAATGGAAACCACAAAGTTCAAATATGCTTTTGAATTTCAAAGAAGTTACTAACAAGCACTAATGACTAGTTCTGGTTTAAACAAACGATTAGAGTTGACAGCAGAAATGTAAATTTCACTGTTACAAGAGATTCTGCTAATCCTCCTCTATTTATGGATATTATTCTGACACATACAGATATTGTTGTGTGCATATATGGTAAGTGAGTATTCATGTGAAGAGGCAGCTGGTGACTGCTTTTCTAAGTGACTGTATATTCCTGAGTGGGTGTAGTGGTGTGGACATGGCAGCTGTCGAGTCTTGATGTAGGTTTTGCTCTGCTAGTCAAAAGCCAGACTCTGCATGAGATGAGGCCGATGGAGGGCTAGGTCAAGTCTTCCTGAGCACTGTAATATCACTAAAGCCTGGAGAGAACAGGACTTTGTGGAATAACTCTGTTTGGTAGAAATATAAGGAGACCACACAGATGCAATCCACAAATGTAGTTTTAAATGGTCTAGCAACTATACTGAAACATAAGTAAAAGACAGTTGAAATTCATTTGAATGATTTATAACATGTAACTTGAGACATCCAGAATATTATGTATGCATGTGATATCGCATATCAATATAATTATTGAGGCAGTTGACATTTTCTGTTACTTCGTTTTCAAAATTTAGTGTTTTCCATTTCTGGCAGAGCTGAACTCAGAGTAGTCATATTTACATATTCAATCACTGCAAGTGGCTAGGGGAAACCATATTGGAGAGTGCAGTTGTGGAATCTTGGTCCCGGGGCCAGAAAACTACCAAGTGGACCATCAACCCTCTTCCAAACCATCACCCAGACTCCAGCACTACTGAGAACACTGCCAACCTATCCCTTTCTTTTTGATCCTATTATGTCTTCAAGATCTTTAACAAAAATATACCATGGCAGCTGTGTGGATGTCAGAGGACAATATTTAGGAGCCTGGAAGTGGGAGGCTCCTTGCCAGGCACTGCAAGCATTTTTACATCCACTGAGCCATATCAGTCTCACAGACCCTGACCAAGCCAGCTCAGTCAACTGGGTCTCAAGGGAGGGAGCGAAGATTGAAAACGAAGAAAAACAACTAGACAAAATGATCACATGACCCCAGTGCTGAGGCTGAAGCAGTTTTATGTCTCTCCGGCCTGCTTTTATATCATTCCAGGTACATCCAAAAAAACATGGTCAGTTCTTAGATCAAAGTCAAAGTAATCAAGTGAAGTAGTAAACAAAGAGCTCACATAAGATAGTAATTAAGTAAATTAGTAAGCAAAGGGATCGCGCAAGGTAGTTAAGTGAGGTAGGAAACAAAGTTCTGTGGTCACTGTTTCTGTTATTTTTATCAAAGCCTACTTCTTTGTCTGAGCCCAGTGACAAACGCCACATTCCTAAAAGTGGCACCAAACGCTCTCAACAGGACCCTTCCCTTATCATCAAGTGTCTGAGACAGCCTCTACCAACTGAGCAGTTACTCAGTGAGTAACTTCAGACCCCCTTTCCGGCACAGTTTTACCTCTGAAAAAAATCTCCAGTATTCCCCCACTATCTATACCTGCTGATCTGTCCCCAAGCTTGGTACAAGGCCTTACCTTGCCTCAAGTGACTGTCAGCCCACAAAGACAGAGCCCCCTCCTGTTGTTTCTCCCTTTGTAGTACACTGGCATACCTCACCGATTACATTCATTTTATCTGTAGCCTTCCACACTGGCTATTTCTAGTAGGTATTTTTAGCGTGAGACAATCAAAAGTATGTTTTGTTTTGTTGTTTTTTTTTTGCATCCTTTTAAATGTTACCAGTTACCTCATTGCAGACTAATCAGGCTATTTTCCAAACTCTATTTTCTTTTTTTGACCTGATATGGTTTGTGCTTTTCTGTTTTCTTTTTGTGACTCTGTTAAATTACAATTCATTTCTTGCTTTGGCCTTTTTTTTTTTTTTTTTTTTTATTTCTTTTGAAATCCTCCTACAACTTCCACTGTCTTGTCTGGACCAGACAAACCACACAAAGAAGTGTGGGGAACTCCCTCCTCTGTAATTGTCCAGTTTTGGGTTGGGGCTGGGGCTCTGTGAGCTCCTGCTGGCTGATTTTCCTTGAGCCTCACTGTAGAATACTATTGATAATAGTCCTGTCCTATTTGTGCACAACATTTTGGTCTGTAGCGAAAGTCTGAATTGAGGTTCGAGTCCTAGCTTCATAAATGCCATATTAATTTAACCATTTCAAAGGTTCTAGAAAGAATTTGCTTCCTTACTCAGGGAGAGACAATTAGCAATGCCAAAATAATAGCAACTTGAATTTTGTATTGAATCAACAAGACCCCTTAACCTTGAACTTCAAAGATTCTTGTCCATTCCTTGAATGACAATGTAGATGGTTATAGAGTTCAGGTTCATGGTTGATATGGAAGGTACTCTTCAATCAAGCAGGAGGATGAAACTGTGAACATCCCAGAGGAAAATGAAGGTAAGCCCAAAGCAATGAAGGGATATACAAGAACAGTGAGAGATAACATAGCACCTTGGACTAGCAATAGCTGGGAGATGTCATCACCCCTCAAACCCTGTATTCAAGTCTCTTACACTGTGAATGTATGAGTGGAAAGAAATACTTTATGAGTGGTCTGCTTGTGGAAGTTTACAGGGTCTAAGAAATTTAGTACAGGAATACAGCTATTGTCAACTTGTGTCCCTTAGAATAGAGATGAAGAAATACTTTCACTTGCTGATGCTTCTTGCTGATTAAACCCAGATACTGGCCAGAGGGAAAGAATTGTGAGTAATAAGATCCATACACTAAGCTGAGGTGAGAAGAAAAGAGTGATCGACGAACATGGAGCTCACAGGCTAAAGGAAGAGACAAGCAGTTTTGATTACCCAATTGATTTGCTCTGGGAACTGAAACACCCTTTGCATTGGGGCTCCTGTGTTTGGGGTAGAAAACATTGTATCCAGGCTTCAGTGTTCAATATTCTCTATGCCTGTCCCCTTCTTAAGAACGTGACAAATCACTCATGATTCATTCATGTGGATCAATACAGACTACATTGGAGGAATTTCTTTTCTTTTAGAGTTGATTGTGTGTGCAGGGTATATGTGTCAAGACATGTAAGTATATGTATATGTAAATATATTTGTACATGTACATGTGGACATGTATGCACACATGTGTTTTCATATGTGAAGGCCAGAGGTTGATATCCAGTATGTTTCTCTATTGCTTTCCATCTTTTCAAATATTTTTATTATTTGAGAATTCATTAAAATGAATTTTTATCATATTTATTCCCTAGCTACTGATTTTTGCCTTCTCACATAATTTTGTGATCTCTTTCTTCTTTACTTTAAACCCAACAATTTAAATCTGATTCATGTTACCCAACTCTTCTTTGGTGTGAGGCCTGCTATAGAGTATGGTTGACCTACCAGGGATCACATTATCCAAGAAAACTCCCTCTGCCTCTCCAAGGAACTATCAAATGCTAATAGCTCCCCAGTAAGGGGTAGGGTTACATGTCTAATGTCCCCATGATGGAATTTTGTTTGAAGTCAATTTTGTCAGATATTAGAATAGATATGCCTGTTTCTTTCTAGTTTCATCGCTTGTAATACCCCTTTTCACCCTTTTAGCCTAAAATAGTGTCTATCATTGATAGTAAGGTATGTTTCTTGGAGGCAGCATAAAGATGGATCCTCCTGTTTATTACTCCTGTCAGTTGCTCTTGTGTGTGTGTGTGTGTGTGTGTGTGTGTTTTTTTTTTTTTTGGTTAGAGTATTGCAACTATTGCAACTATTAATTTTGAGCTATTGTTGAAAATTGTTTTTACATTTCTATTATTTTGTTGTGGTGGTATTGTTTCTTTTACCTCTTTTTGTTAACTGTTCTGGGAGTAAATGTTCCTTTTCTCTTGGATATTTTATTTTATTTTGTTTTATTTTATTTTTCAGAACAACGTATTGCTTCTGTGTATCTATAAAGTTGACCTATTGACTGTGTTGCTTTGAATATGTTTGGCCCAGGCAGTGGTACTATTAGGAGGTATGGCCTTGTTGGAGGAAGTGTGCCACTGTGGGGGCAAGGATGCCAGTCTTCTCTTTGCCTTCTGATCAAGATATAAAACTCTCAGCTCCTTTTCCAACACCATGCCTGCCTGGACATTGTCATACTTCGTGCCATGATGATGACTGACTGAACCTCAGAACCTGTGAGCCTTTATATGAGTTAAATGTTGTCCTTTGTAAGAGTTGTCTTGGTCATGATATCTATTCACAGCAATAAAACTCTACCTAAGACAATGTGATACATTTCTTAAATCTGTTTTTATCATGGAACGTTTATTTTCTCCTTCTAACTGATAGTTTTGCTGGGTATAGAGTTGTCTGTGCTGGTATCAGCTGTGTTCCAGAATTTATAAAGCATCAGTCTAAGCCCTCCAGCTTTCAAAATCCCCCTGGAAAACTCATCTGCTCTTCTGAATGGCGGGCTTTTATGTTTGAGTTGATTTTTCTTTGTTTGTTCTCTATACTTCATATTTTGTATGTTATGTGATGTGAGGAGTTTATTTTCTGGTCTTGTCTTCTTGATTTTCTTTATAACTTTTGCCCCTTAATAGGTATCTTTCCTTGGATTTGGGACATTTTTCTTCATGATTTTTTTTGAAAATATTGTCTGTATCTTTGACCTGTGGTTCTTCTCTTATTCTGTAACTACTATTCATAGGTTTGGTCTTTTTATGATGTCCCATGGTTCCTGTATGTTTTATTCTTATTTTGATTTTTGGTTTTTGTAGGATTTGTTCTGTCTCTAGATTTTGCATTTTCCTTGACAAAGTCATCTATTTCCCCTACCTTGCTTTCAAGACCTTATATTTTCTTTTGTACTTGAGCCAATCTATTGGCAAGGCTTTCCTCTAAGGTTTTTGTCTTATAAAAGCTTGTCACTTTGTATATTGTTTAAATTTGGCATTTCTCAGATACTCCATATTTTTTCACATATTGAGTTGCTTTTTAGTTTCATTCACCTGCTTGTGTTTTCATAATCTTAATTCTGTCACTTGTTCATATCCTTTTTGAGGTCCTTGAACATATTTATAATTGTTACTTTGAAGTAATTGTCTTGTGTATCAGCTAAGTTGCTTTTCTTACAGAATATTTTGATGGGAATGCTAATTTCTGAAGAGATATATTGTCTTGGTTGTTCATGCTGTCTGCATTTTTGCAATGAGACAGAAAATGAGTAGTGTTAGATCATCGCTAGTGTTTTTTGGAATGGATATCAGATCACACCTGTGTGGTGTGGGTGTTTGGATCTTTGCTGTTTTCCCAACCTGTCAGATTATGAAGCAACTGAATTATGCTTCATTTTCATTCTTGTATCCACTCTGTGTTGATGTGTGAATAGGTGTCAGAAGTGTTCTCTGTTCAGTTGAGGGGTAGCTGCAACTTCTGGCCAAGAGTAAATTTTTTTGTAAGTTTCTACTGCCTATGTTCATAAGTCTATGAAGGGCACAGATGATCCTCTATCACAGGTCATAGAGGCTGGGACCTCAGTGCCTGCACAGAGATGGTATTCCATGTCGAAAGGGCATGGAATGCTGCATCATCCCCATGTGGAAGGATAGTGTGGAAGCCAGGCTACGCTCTCCTTTTCTAGGTTCAGTGTCACAGGATACAATAGGGGCTAAAGCAGTATGATGGGTTGGGGTGGCTGTCAGGCTGGGAGTAAAGACTGGGTCTGTGTGTCCTACTAGATATTCTGAGTCTTGCCTTCCTCATGTCTCAGAATGGTGTATCAGTCAGAGTGCCTGACAGATTGGTGTGTAGACTGAGCCAAGGGTTCTTACTAGGAGTTGTGAGTAAGACTCCATATAGTTCCAGATCTGTGTGTTTCTCCACCTTAAAAAAAAAAAAAGAAAAAAAGGACGATTTCTCAGTGAACCCATAAATCACTAATTAGCTACATTGACTAGATAATGTGTTCCAGAAGACTTTCTGTCTCCCTCTCACATATTTGAGATACAAGTGAACACTAACATGCCTGGCTTTGCATGGGTGCTAGGTATCCAAACACACTTGAGTAATATGTTAATTGATCTATTGATATTGCCCTCTCTAGAGATTATGAAATTTTGAGAAACAGGTAGTAGCCACTTAATCACATTTGGGGGAGAATCTGCCCAAGAATAAAGCCAAAAAGGGGGCAGAGTTACTGTGAGGTGGATGGAAAGGAGCCAGGTACCCCTGAACTTATTTGATGTTATGGTTGCATGTAGCTATTCACTCCTACTAGAACCTTTAACAGTGTAGCCAAACATTCACTTCTGTTTAAGCCACTTTGAATTAGGGCTTGTAACATTTAAAACTCAAGTCTACTTAGAGTTGTTAAAGTAAAAGGCCAGACAAGAGACTTGAATTAAGATAATGTTAGTATAAATGAAAAGGGAATGAGCAATTAGTTGAACTGGGAAATTAATAATGTAAGCTAGCTTTGGTTAGCTTCAGAGGAAAACATAGTCAGATTAATAGAATTGTCTGAGTTTTATGGTAATAGATAATTGTGATATTGACTATCAGTAAACTTATAAAGCAAGCTACTATACATACAGGTAATATATTGGAAGGATAGATTTATGTATGTGCTTAAAAAAATCTCGAATACTATGTTCAAAAATATTTATTTATACTGCTTGTCACTGATAAGTGGGATCATGGGTGTTACCATTCATCCATCCATCTGTATTGCACAAATGTTGTTTAGTGCATTATTTTGTAATAAAATAAAAACAGTATAGTCAACAATGCTGTATTTTTCTTCCTAGTGACTGAAGAGAGCAAGTACTGATCACAATAGGAGACAGAAAATTCTCTTAGAATCCCCTGGGTAGATGGCACAGTGGGGAAGTAAGGAGAAAGCCTGCCTCCTGGGATCAGAAAGGAGGCCATAAAGAATCACAGGCTCGGGGAATACAGTCTGAACCAGGAAAATTGATGTCCTCTCTCCTATTTTCCTCTCTTGAGATGATGATTATTGTTATAATAGATTGGGTTAACTACTCATCAAGGAGAATTAAATAAAAATTTTAGAAAAAAAAACCTGAATGCCAGAAAGGTTTAAAATGAAAGGTTTTCCTTTTCTCAGGTAAATTCAGATGTATATGTGGCCAAGATTACTCACCCCTGTGGTTATGAAGACAGCTCTTGATAGCTGCTTGTATAATACAACTGACCAGAATCCATTCATTGTGCTGGTACATGGCTCTTGTTGCTTAGCAACAGGAACAGAATTGCTATGTGTGCTTCTCAATAGCTGTAAAGTCCTGTTCTTTATTTTCTCTCTCTATATAAAAAATAAACAGAAGAAAGAAGGGGGAAATACCATAAGAAACAAAGTGGAAAAAAGATCCAACTGGCCTTCTAGATGCAAAGTACAGGACCCGTAACTTTAGCTAGGGAAACAATTGTCAAAATAGTTGTTTTTTGTTTTTTTTTTTTTCCCTCAGTGAGGAATTGATTGACAAGTGAAAGTTCCCAGGTCAGCATCTGATGGAGCAGTGTGGAAGAATGTTGTTTCCTGAACTACAGCATTTCTTTAACAGGTTTCCCTCTATGCGCTCATGAGGAAGGAGAGCCTCATGAGGGAGGGGAGCCTTCTCATTTTATCTTGGCTATTCTGACTGTTTGCTCAAAGGACATCGTATTAAGATTGATTCTAGACTCTCTGACTCTCCTTTCATCGTTATGCAACTCACAATTTGATTTTTTTTTTTGCTTTGTTTTGTTTTGTTTTGTTTTCAAGACATGTTCTTTTTCTATATAGCCCTGGCTGTCAAGGAACTTGCTCTGTAGCCAAGGCTGGCCTCACACTCAGAGATCCACCTGTCTCTGCCTCCCAGGTGCTGGGATTAAAGGAGTGTGCCACCACCAGCCAACACAACCTACAATTTGTATTTTCAGATATTTTCAGATTCTGTAACTTTAAGGATGGTAAATTCTTTCAGTTTTCCTAAACCAGAACCATATGGATGGGTTCCTAAGAGTAACACCTAAGTGAATTACCATATAGTAAAAAAATCACCCTAAAAAGTTCCTGAAACTTGGGATATATATAGTCTATGCGAATTACAGAAAAGATGCGCGCTCTCTCTCTCTTTCTCTCCCCCTCCCCTCCCTCCCTCCCTCCTCTCTTCCACATGCGCGCGCGCGCGCACACACACACACACACACACACACACACACACCATTGTTTCAGTGTCAAAACAAATCCCTCTTTCCTGTCTTGAGAGCTGTATGCAACAGTTGGCCAGTGCTTGGAGGATATATGTTGTTTGCAATTTTCAGTGCTACTCTTTGATTTACAAGGGGAGTCCCAGTGTTTGTATCCAGGGATGGCAATGGAACTAAGCTAGAAGAAGACACAGTAGATAGCAGATCTTGTCTCATCCTTATCTGGGAACTGGAAATTCTTCAGTGAATAGTGAACAAAATTGCCTGCAGCATCCTCTTGTGGGGTCAGCTAATTGAGTATATAATGTGCCACTCTGAAGAAGATCCCTGTCTACTCTCTCCAGTATCTTATTGATTTTTGGCCAGGAGAGTGCCCTACTTTTATCAGTCAATAAATCAGTCAATAAATGATTGCTCATTGTTATTCCATTTCTTCAACATAGAACTGAAACACTGCATGCTTGAACTGAATCTTAAGTGACGTGAACACAGGCCCTACATGACACGTAGTTCAATAATACAATGTGCATCCTGAGTAGCTGTATTGTGCCACTTTCTACATGCATCCCAGGTCTAGTGTGTTCCCTCATTTCCCCTTAAGTTGAATTTTCTTGCTTCTAAGGGCAGGGTCTTTCCTATCTTATCGCATGACTGTCATATCACCTCTACCAATGCTCGGGTTAGAGATCACTTTCTAGGGGAAAGCCTGAGCTAACTGTCTACGCTGACATATTTCTTAAATATTTTACTAATACCTCTCATTTTAGTACTTGTGAGATTTTATGGTAAGTTTTTCCTGCAAAGCATTATGATACTTAAAGATGAACACTCATATTTTACCCAATTTCTTAAGGTAGTATATGTTCAGCAAATATTAATTCAGTGACTGCTGATGTAAACCAGACTTTCATTATTGGTTCTAACATAGCCTTATATACACAAATGGTTACAGGTGATGTCTTTCCTCCAGTGTGTATTCTAATTTCTTTATCAAAAAATCAGATGGCAGTAGGTACACGGACTTATGCCTCAGTCCTCAGTTCTGTTTCATTGATCACTGTGTCTATTTGTCTCTATCTCTGCAGCATAACTTGAAATAAGGGTTGGTGACACCTCCAGTAGATTTCTATTAATTTATTTAATGGTTCACATTGTTTGGGTGTCCTGAGCCTTTCATGTTTCCATATGGATTAATTTTTTTTCCAATTTGTGGGAAGCATTGAGTTGGAATTGTGTTGAAACTGTGGATTGCTTGTGATAGGCAATATTATTTCTGCTAATCCCTGAGCATGGAAGGTCTTTTCCATCTCGAATCCTCTTCAATTTTTTTCTTCAGTGTCTAAAAGTTTTCATTGTGTAAGTCTTTACTTTAGAGTTATTCCAAGATACAGTTGGAGGCCTTTGTGAATTAGATTGCGTCCCCAGTTCTTTCTTGGCATGTTTGTTATTGGTTTCTGGGAAGACTGTTGATGGTCGCCTGTTGATTTCATATACTGCTACTGTGTAGAATACCTATGTAGAATAGGTTGTGGAAGCTTTTGGTGGGCTCTTTATGAGTCTTTTATATATACAGTCATCTATTATCTATAAATAAAGACATTCTGACTCTCTTTCTCTTCTGCACTTGTTCCATGGCTTTAATTAATTAAGATTTAAGCACTATATTGATCCCTATTATATACTTTCAGGTGTGTTTTGTTCTTAGGTTTCAAAGGCTGCCCTCAGATGCATTATTAAGCTACCAAAATGAAGTCACTCCAAGTTTTTGGTGTAGGCACTTTGTGTTATAAACTTTCCCCTTAGGGCTGCCTTCATCACATCCCATAAATTTTGATGTGTTGGCCGGGCAGTGGTGGTGCACACCTCTAATCCCAGCACTCGGAGGCAGAGAAAGGCAGATTTCTGAGTTTGAGGCCAGCCTGGTCTACAGAGAGAAGCCCTGTTTCAACAAAACAAAACAAACAAACAACAAAACAACAACAATAATAAAAATTGACGTGTTGTGTGTTTTTTTTTTCCCCACTCAATTCTAGAAGTTTAAAGTTTTCCTTCTTGATTTCCCTCTGGATCCACCTTGATGTATCTGTTTGCTGAGTTTTGTTGCATTTCTTCCATTTGTTTGTGTACTTTCTCTTATTTGCATTGCTGTGGCCATCCAGATTGATTCTTTTGCGCTGAGATAATACAGAAGATGACATTTCAGTGCTCCTAAATTTATTGAGACTTGCTTTGTGTCCTAATATGTGCTTAGCTTTGGAGAAAGTTCTGTGGATTTATGAGAAGAGAGTGTCTTCCTTAATGTTTGAGTGTGATGGTTTGTATATGCTTGGCCCAGGGAGTGGCACTATTAGGAGGTGTGGCCTTGTTGGAGTAGGTGTGTCACCATGGGCTTGGGCTTAAGACCTTCATCTTAGCTGCCTGGAAGTCAGCCTTCAGATGAAGATGTAGAACTCTCAGCTCTGACTGCACCATGCCTGCCTGGATGCTGCCATGCTCCCACTTTGATGATAATGGACCGAACCTCTAAAACTTATAAGCCAGCCCCAATTAAATGTTGTCCTTTGTAAGACTTCTCTTGGTCATGGTGTCTGCTCGTGACAGTAAAACCCCAGCTAAGACAAGTGGAATATTCTGTAGTTGTCTGTTAAGTCCATTTATTAAAACGATGTTATGATGGTCATTTAGCACAGGAGTTTCTCCATTTGGTTTTTGTCTGCATAAGCTGTTTGTTGATAAGAATGGGGTATTGAAGTCATCCCATTGCTCTGTAAGATCACCATTGTGATTTTAGAGATAATATTTGTTTTATGAAACCCAGTGCCTTGCATTTGATGCATAAATGTTTAGAATTATAACATCCTTTCAGTGAATTTTTCTTCAATAAATATGAAATCTTCTTCCCTATCTCTTCTGATTAATTTTGCTTTGAAATCCATTTTGTAGGATATCAGACACCTGTGCCTGTTTCTTTTTTTCCATTTGCTTGGCGGACCATTTTCCCTCTTTCTACCCTAATGTGGTAGCTACCATGACTTGTAAAATGTGTTTCTTGGGACCAGGTAGCAAAAAAAGATGGATCCATTTTGCTAATCTACTTTGATCGTCATCTTTTTGTTGCAGAAATTGAGACTATTAATATTGAGAGTCCTTACTGAATGTTTACTAATTCCTGGTATTTTGCCATGGTTGTATTCTTTTCTTAGACCTCTTTGTGTTAACTGTGTTGGGACTATATATTCCCTCTTGGGTATGTTTAATATTCTCTTCCAATCAAAATATACTTTCCTCTGGAGCGCTGGTTTTGTGGCTGTAAACTCCTGAAATCTGCTTTCACGTGAAAAGTTTTTCATTCACCTTTGATTTCGACTGATAGTTTCTTGTGAATAGTTGTCTGGAGTGGCATCTGTGATCTGTGTCCTAGCTGAATTGGTAGTAAATTATCTGAGTTTTAAAGAGATAAAGGTGAACGCCATTCTAGTGCCTTCCCCAGACACTGCAGTATGAGCTCTGGTACCTGTGCCTGTGTTGTCTATGGCGCTGGAATTTCCAGAGTTGATGCACGGTACTGTTCCAGTGTTTTGTAGTTAGGTGCCTGATACCCGTGACTCTCCAACCTTCCTAAAGAGTCCAGAACTGATTAACTTCCTTCAGGGAACCTCCTTTATCAAGGTAGCTCAAAAATACATTTTGCTATTGTGAACAGAGCTTACAAATGCTAGCTGATTCTCCCTATGTGGCCGCATCTCTTTTCTTATATTTTAAATTGTTCCTGTGAAAAAGAATGAACATTGCTCTGCTATGCCAGGTGGGCTTTCATGAAGAGCTCCATCTTTCATGTACTTGCTTTCGATTTTCTTCTATCATAAGCAACCCGTTTTTAATGAGCAGGCAGGGAAACAAATGTATGGGAAAGCTTGTTCTTTTATAACACAAATCCATGTACGAAACATGGAAAATGAAAGCTCATCTAGGCTTTTGGAAATTAAATTGAGATCGTTGTAAAGGGGCATGGTTGTAGCTTCACAAAAACTGTTAAGATCAGGATTTGGTCTAGCTTTGTCCCTGACTCTGTGGCTTACTCAGGGTTACTATTGCTGTGCTGAAACCAACTGACCAAAAGCAAGTTAGAAATATATATTACATGTTTTATTTATTAATTTATTGTGTGTGCACTCACATGCACACTGAGGCCAGAGGAGGATTCTAGGTGCCCTGTTCTGTTTGCTCTCTGCCTTTCTCCCTTCATACAGCGCCTTTCCTTAAACCTGGAGCTGGGCTGGTAGTCCACCAGCCCCAGCAATTCATCCCAACATTGTACACAGGTTACTGATACATCCTGCCATGCCTGGTGTTTTATGTAGGTGCTGGGATTTGAATCCTGGTAGTGATGCTTGCACATCCTGATCCATCCCCCAGCCCTATTATACTGTGAGGTGAAATGTTTCAAATGAAGGTCATTTCCACACCATTTAAAAGTAGAATGTTGTGCTCACTGGCACCCGGTATAGTTGTTCTGTTAAACATGAAGAGAAACAGAAAAGATGGGGTCACCTTCCCTGCTAAGAGATTCGCACTGGTTATTAAAGTCAGAATATTGATTTTTTTAAATGATATATAAAATATCTGGGGTGACTTCAATAGATTTAAAACATTAGAATATTTGAGATATTGTTCATCTGGAAGCATTGTGGGAGTGGGTTAGAAAGAGATAAAACACAAAGCTGCATCAGATTATCAGTGATTATGTATTTTAGTTTTGAGTTAGGGCTTTCCTTGGAAGCTCATGAGGGTTCAGAATAGAGTTTTAAGCAGCTGAGGGGTATGATTGATTTCATTAGAATCTCAGAAACACTTGGCTGCAACCTAGATAATGATTTACAGGGTGGCAAGGTTTTAACAGAGGCAAGAAGTAGAAAGTTTAAGTCTAGCGTGAGATTTAAAAATTAAAATGGAAGCATGTAAGGTAGGAGAAGAAGGCAAAATGAGGAAAAAGAGGTTGAGGGAACACACATGGTAGCCCTCAGGCTTTGGAAACAGTAAAGATGAGCGTGAGGTACCCAAGGTGATGCTGCAATTTCAATCAGCAGACCAGACCCAAATCAGGAAGCTCGGTGAAACGTGAATAATAAAGACTCCCATTTTGTAATATATATCTGAAGTTCAAATTCACATTATTCTCATATTCTGGAAGCCTAGAATACAACAGAAGATTGTAATATTGCATGTAGCACCATATCCTGCTTAAAGAAAATTTAAGACACATCCAAAGGGTCACTTGTTGAGCTTAATATTTTCACAAACATGAACTCTGTTTTAAAAATATCTTCAGCGAGGTATAAAATTCCTAACCCAGGAATCAAATACTACACTAATGTGAAAGTTCAGGAAGACAAGCATGTAGAGTCAGAAAGTGAGGTGGTTTCTAGGGGCTGAGGCATGGTGTGGAATATGATGTTGGCTACATGGAGCAAAGTTTCAATTAGAGCAGAGGTAAGTCATAACTGGAGGTCTGGCAGGCAGCATAATTGCTGTACTTAGCAAGAAATTATGTATCCTTGGGACTCATCGCACCCTCTCTGAGTGTAGTAAACATGCTAAGTCGTTAGACTTAATCATTTCCTGGTACATATGCCAAGACACCATGTTAATTTCCATAAATCTACATCATTTATTTGCATCATAATCTCATGAAGGGAAAAGTAATGCTTTAACATGACAAAATATGGCACAAAATATGGGCCAAACTGGAAAAGTTGTTTGTAAACCCATAACCATCAAAGAATTAGTGCCATGTGTACATGAGTCCAGATAAACCAGTAAGATCCTTTAGAAGTTAAAACAATCCAACCAGAAAATGAGAAACATGGTAATCCTTAAAGGAAGGAAATGGAATGACCAATAGGTAAACTTAAAGCCCCGGCTCTCAAAGAACACGTGGAAATGCCAACCCTTACACAACGAGGCACAATCTCACACCCACTATACCATAAATAAATAGATAAGCCAAAGCCACTAAGTGTTGATAGAGTGTGAGGGGAAAGGCACTTGCTCAGGAGGGAGTTAAATGGTCCGATTACTTTGAAGAGGACTTTGATGAACTTTTCACTAAGTACTTTGCAAAGTTTTGATGTCTGATTTGAAGAACAGTCGAACTTAGTAGTACACACCCAATAACTCAACAATTTCCCCCTCTGGATTTTTTACACTAAATAATTTCTTGAACTTTTGTGTAAGATTGGCACTGTAGCTTGCTTATGATGGCTAAACAGTGGAAATGAATTATGAGTCTCCATCAAGAAAATGGATTAGTAGACTGTGGATTAGTCCTGTAGTTGGCTAGCAGTCAATATTAACCAACTCAGTTCTATTTGCATATTACGGATATCTCCAGAGGATGCCGTAAACATCTGCCAAGGATGCTGTCAGTGTGGTGGCACTATTTGCAAAGACAAAAAGCATATCTTGTTCTTATGTATATGTGTAATAAAAGAACCTATATATAACTGACTTTAAGTGTACCAGAAGGTGAGGGAGGGAAGACTCTTAGCCACATACAGTTCTTCCTCAACCCTCAGAGTCTAAGAACTTCAAAGTGTGTCCTCAGTTTACATTTCTCAGACCTAGCTGTACTTTTGGGGATGTCTGAAATGTTCCCTAATTAGAAATTATTTCAAAAGACTTGACAGAAGCATGTCAGCAGCAAATCCTCATGCTGATAGTGAAGAAAAAAATGTTGCTTGTGTAATGACAGATTGATGGAGGCTTCAGCTGGGAGACTGAGATATGTGGTAGCAGAGTCAGGACTAGGTAGATCCGAATATTCTGGCCTTGGTGTTTTCCTTTCTTTCTGCTTTCCAGGCTACTTTCCTACATGGTTGAAATTACATTAAAGTTCCCCAAATCTCTCCGGAAAAGTTAAGGGAGGAAATACCAAAGATGGCCACTACTAGAAGGGGAACCTGGGGTGGGGGCGGGGTGGGTGTGAGGGAACTGTGCAGAAACAAAGAGCTGGGAACTTTTAGAATGCAACCTTGATAGGGGCTGGGAGGTTGAGTCTGGGTCACTGTTACTTCTGGACTAGACTTCCCCAGGGTTTCTGGTGGGATGATCCAGGGCCCAAGAGCAGCAACTAAAGGGGAGCGATGCAGTCTGAATTGCCCTTCACTCTACTTAGTCATGATTCTTTGAAGGCTTCTTTAAAGGAGTAGCTTGGATCCCAACTAAGCCTACCTGGAAAGAACAAGCAGTGGTTAGTTATGTAAAGTGACAGGAGAGACACTAGTACAAATGAGTGAAGGGGAACTGGGGAGCAGATCTGTCATTATGTGGGAGGTGCAGGCCTCCTACCTCTTGGGCTTCTGATAGAAGGAAATGTCTGAGGAAGATGGGCTCAGCTCAGGCAGAGCCCCTCACCCCAGTTTCCTTCAAACCTCAGGATTTCAAAGGACCCCTGGCTTGCACCAATTCACTCTGGTGTCCGATGCCCAGGTATATAGTCCAACCCTAGATGCACTACTAGCTTAGTCTGTGACCTAAACACCTCCCCTCTAGTTTTCCAGCCTCAAGTGAAGCCAATGGGTACAAACTGTTTAGAATTTATTCCAGCTCCGATGTACTATTGCGTTTAAGTATTTTCAAGGCCCTTATTCAATGCTACAGAATAATAACTTTGGTGTATTTGCTCACTGTTAGTTATATAATAACCTACTGGTGGTACTGGTAGTTCTTCACGCCATCCTACTCTTAGCCCTAATACAGGTAGCTTCTAAGGACCAAGGCAGTGACCTAAGTTCTTGTAGCAGCCAGGTGTGACACAGTAGCCAGGAATGTTGGGGTGAGAGAGAGTACAGAAGAGTTACACAGGACGTGCGTCCTCCAGAAGGATGGGCATCAGAATATCTCAGCCATACTGGACAGCCGGTGAACACTTTACATAAGACATGAAAAGGTCTCATGAGATTCTGCAGCAATCAGAATTAGCGTTAGGAGGATGAGAAATAGCAGGGAATGTGGGGTGAGAAAAGAAGGGGCACCCATGAGCTCACCTGTTATCTCTACCACCCACACCTGGCTTTGTAGAGCTTCAGACCAACCGTGATGGATCTCACTATGATCTCCATCTCCAAACATAGTGGTGGAATTCAATTCCTTGTCTCCCGAGGCAAGTCTGGGTCGCCACTTTCCTCTGCTTCTTCTGAATGCCCTTTTTGGTAGCTTGGTGCTGACATACTTTCTATATTTTGCATTCTGTGAAATTCAAGATAACATTGTTTCAGGATTCATTCATTTCATCCACTTAACCTCAAATAAAATAAATAAAATAAAACCTGCCAAGCATAGCTCACAAATATTCATCCAATTTTGTCTTGGGAGCCTAGAATTTTAGGGCTAATAGAATTACACAGCATTCAGTTGACAAATATCAGGTGCCAGCTCTGGCTCCGAGAATTCCCGTGGCCTGCGGAATACAGCAACAAACAAGGCAGGAAGCTCTTCTGTCCTCCTGAGGAGCAGCGACAATTATGTGAGACTATAAAGCATAATCTAGCAGCTTGTATGAACTACGAAGGAGGAGGAGGCAGCAGAAAAATAAAGATGAAGGACAATCATGACTGTCCGAAACTCAGTAGCCTGAAACAAGATTGCCCAGCCGAAGGAATAAAATCAAGGTCACACTCTGAGGACCACAGCTGGGTGACAGCGGGTATCAGAAATGAGGCGAACACAGGGATAGAACTCGGAGAGCAGCGTACACTCTTAACCCTAGGCGGGATGAGATCTGCAGTTGTTAGAGTCTGGGAAAGAAGGGGTCAGTTTTCTCCAAGACTATTTCAGGCAGCACAATTGCCCTTGAAGGTATTTTTGCTTCTTGGTTTTGTTTTGTTTTGTTTGTAAATGATACAAAATTGGGTTGATAAGGAAGAGGGGTGGATCTGGTGAGGTAAGTCTGGACAGAATTGGGAGGGTGAATATGATCAAAATACGTTGTTTGAAAGTTGAAGCTCTCAGCCCTGAAAACATATATATGTGTAATATTATACTGGCTGAATAGGTTATATTTAGAAGAATCTACATACATATACATATAAATTAGTGGAAAACAAGGCCAAAATTTGAATTACTGTGGGGAGGTGTTAATGAAAAGGTTTGGAGGAAAGAAAATGAAGGGAGAAATGTTGTAGCTATATTATAATCTCAAGAGCAAAATGAATAAAAAATGAGAAAAAAATGAATGAGTGAATGAATATGTGAATGAATGAAAACATTTGCCTAAAGGATTAGAATAAACATTTCTCTAAAAATGAAAAACGTGCATAAATAGCCAGTGGGCATAGAAAAATATGCTCAACATCTTTATTAAAAAGGAAATGAAGTCAAAGCCACCATTAGAAGGCTGGTTTGATTTTAAAGATAGGAAGCACAGGTGAGGTTACAGAGAAACCAGAACATGTGTGCTCTATCATTGAATGGCATAGCTGCTGTGATGAAGAGTCTGGGCATTTCTAACATTATCGTAGGATTATTGTAGAGTCCAGTAATCTCGCTTCTGAGTGGACATCTCAAAGAACTCATGAGCAGTAGTAGCACATGCCATTAGTCCCAGCACTCAGGAGGCAGAGGCAGGTGGATTTCTGAGTTTGAGGTCAGTCTGGTCAACAGAGTGAGTTCCAGGACAGCCAGAGTGCCACAGAAAAACCTCACTACCTGCTAAAACCACAACAATAAAAACAACAATAGAACAAAGAAACAAACAAAAAAGATGAAATCAGGACCTTGGAGGGGCTATCTGGATTTGGAAATTTGGAACCGAGCCAAGAGGAATTGGAGGTCATATATACATACAACAGAATATTATTTAATTAACTGGAAAAAAATATGTTCTGCCATTGCTCAACAGTATAGATGATCCGAAAGAATTATATGAACTAAATATGTCACTGGATAAGCCTTGTGTGATTTATATGTGACACCTAAAATAGTCAATGCTACAGAAGTAGACAACAGAACCATTAGGGGGGAGTTATTCTCTGAGTATGAGTGAATACTCAAGACAACTGATTTTTATGTATCAGTTGGACAAATGGTAACTCTCACCAGTTAGCAATAAAGTCTAGTGTTGAGATTGTTAATGAGGTAGATCTTGCTAGAAAAGAAAATGATGATGAATTTAGTACCAGGATTTGTGGTGTGGTAATATCAATATAAACATATATCTAATCCCACAGGATGGGAGAGGCTCTCAGGACCCAACAGGGATGACCTTAGCCAAAATGCCCAACAGTGGGGAGATGGAACCTGAAGAGACCACCTCCAGTAGATAGACAGAGCCCCCAGTGGAGGGATGGGGCTAGTCACATACCTTAAAAAGTTTTGACCCAGAATTGTTCCTGTTAAAGGAAATGCAGGAACAAAACTGGAGCAGAGACTGAAGGAAAGGCTGTCCAGTGACTGGCCCAACTTGGGATCCATCCCATGCATGCCCACCAAATCCAGACACTATTACTGATGCCGTATTGTGCTTGCAGACAGGAGCCTAGCAAGGCTGTTCTCTGAGAGACTCCACCAGCAGTTAGCTGAGACAGGTGCAGATACTTACAGTCAATCAGTGGACTGAGGTTGGGAACTCCTATGGAAGAGTTTGGGGGAAGGATCGAAGGAGCTGATTGTATGGCAACCCCATAGGAAAAGCAATAGTTTCAACTAACCTGGACCCCTCAGAGCTCTCAGAAACAGAACCAGAGAACACACATGGGCTGGTCCATGGACCCTGATACATATGTAGCAAAGGACTGCCTTTTCTGGTCTCAGTGGGAAAAGATACACCTAATCTTGTAGAGATTTGATGCCCTAGGGAAGGGGAATGCTGGGAGTAGGGTGGGGTGAAGTGGGTGGGTGAGGTGGGGGGAGCACCCTCTCAGAGGCAAAGGGGAGGGGGGGTGAGGCAGTGTACTCTTGGAGCGGGGAATGGAAAGGGGGCAACATTTGGAATATAAACAAATAAAATAATTTAATACAAGAAAATTTAAACTTAATTTTAAGCATACAATAGGGGGTGCTATTGTGATATTTCATACATATTTATCATTACTCTTATCCCTTATTACCTCTCATTTCCAGTCCTGCTCCTGTAAAAGTACAGCCTTTTCTACACTCTCCTTTGTTCTTTATAATGACACCGAGACATTTATTTATTTATTTATTTATTTATTTTATTTACATTTGAAATGTTATCCCCTTACCCAGTTCCCCCACTCCCAGAAACCCCCTACCCCATTCCCCTTCCCCTGTGTCTATGAGGGTGTTCCTCCCCCACCCATCCACTCCTGCCTCCTGCCTCCTGCCCTCGATTCCCCTATACTAGGGCACATATGGAGCCATCATAGGACCAAAGACCTCTCCTCCCATTGATGCCTGGCAAGGCCACCCTCTTCTACATATGCAGCTGGAGCAGCTAGCACTAGTTGGGCAGGTTTTGAGCTATTCTAACCAAGTATGCTGGCCTGGCCTACTTCCCAGCCATGTGGCCCTTAACCTGCCATCTTGGTTTTGCTCTGGTCTCCTTCTTCATCTATGTCCTCATGGTAACTACCCTGTGCCCACCTGAGATCCTCTGCCTCTCTTTTAGGACACAGAAGTCCCTCCTTATTCTATAAGAATCCTGCCAACCTAAAGGCTAATCAGCTCTTTATTGGCCAATCAGAAGATGGCAGAGAACAATGTTTTACAAAATACTGAGTAAGGGAAATGTTTCATTATAATGACAATATCAAAATACAGATTGCAGCCTTATCTCTGGGTACAGAAATCAGCATTTAAATGTGCAGTGCACAAAAACATCCCCCAACACGCTTGATCCCTTCCTCCTTCCAAATAATATTCCTCCTGTTTTCAGGTCTTCGGTAGATTAGATAATAGACAGATAGACAGACAGATATTTCAAGTTTCTAGGTACAAGTAAAATAAGGTCACCACAGATACAAAATTAGAGTTAACCCAGAGAAGTCTAAGGAAAAGAAATATAATGCAGGTTACATGTTCTGTGTAAAATCCAACAAAAAATATTAGAATGAAGTGGAAAGCCAGAAGGAGGGAAGGTTGGCCACGCCCCCGGGTATTAATTTAAAGAAAGAATGAGGATGTATGAATACTTAATGTACTCCTCTAGTTGTCAGATTAACTTGGCAGTAACTGATCATTCTGGGTGATATGAAGACCCTCATGTAGGCAAGGAAGAGGATATCAACTGGCTGATACCACATGGTCAGCCCCGAGAACATATACACAGGGAGCATTATACAGTCTAAGCAGGTTATATTTAGGAACAAATATGTATGTACAAAAAACCATGTATGTATCTATGTGTATATATGTATATGTATATCTATATCTATATCTATCTATCTATCTATATATATGTGTGTGTGTGTGCATGTGTGTGTATAACAACAATGAATAAAAAAGTCATAAATAAGAAAGAGAAAATTGAATAGTATATAGTAGAATTTAGAGAAAGGGGAAAGGGAAGGGGAAACAATGTAATTGTATTTTAATTCACCATGTCAGGCATAAATTCCTTCCTACTGGGTAGGCCTTAAGTCTAATTAGACACCTGCTGGTTACTCTCAGGCTGTAAGTGCCACTATTACATCTTTCAAAATACCTTACTGGTCATGGTGATTTCTATGATTTATACTGGACAGGGTTA
This sequence comes from Mus pahari, assembly GCF_900095145.1. Classification (NCBI taxonomy): domain Eukaryota; kingdom Metazoa; phylum Chordata; class Mammalia; order Rodentia; family Muridae; genus Mus; species Mus pahari. The sequence goes on from NC_034604.1 coordinate 56,163,208, forward strand.
TTGATTAATTTTCTTTCTTGACAGCTTTCATAGCTCCTTCTGGTACTGTGAGATGTATTTCTCAAGGAGAAGTCTTCCAGATTGTTTCCTGTTCTACTTTTCCTAATACTCTGTTTAAAAAAAAAAAAAGTACGCTCTTTAGCAATAGAGTTTTCCCTTCAATTTCTGGTAGGCAACCATGTCTAGAAGCTAATGTATTGGGGGTGGGTCTCTTGCACTCATCTGAACAACAACTTGAAAGGGCATTTTCCACAACTGACACCTGTTTATATATTCACACACACACACACACACACACACACACACACACGTGTCATGGTCATGGTAAGCAAACAGATAATATTATGATCTCCCATGACCTTTTAAAACACTTTCAGGGCAATTTATGCATCTTCACTTGCTCCATGTTGCTCTCCCTCTCCTTCTCTGTCTTTCCCAGTTCCTCATTTATATCAGCAGTCTTCTACTCTGCCACCACTCTCTAGAGCATTCCTGTCCCCACCATGGTCTATTTTTATTTTCCTAAAATCCAGGCTATACACTCACACCTAAAAGGTCCGAACTAGACCCATTCTATTTTTTCTTTTAAACAACACATTTATTTGTATATAATTCACATACTATAAAATCCATTCTATTCAAATTTACAGCTCAGAATTAAGCAATCATCATAAGGTCCAATTTTATAACACATTCATCAATCCTTCTGAAAGTCCTTTATTTATAGATATTAGTTTGCATCCTGTGTGTCTCTTTCCAACCTCAATCCCCTGACAACCTGTGGTTTACTTTTCTTTGCTGTGGATTTATCTGCCCTATACAGCTAACAGAAATGACATTACATAGGATGAAATTTTGTGATTTTTTTCTTTTACTTAGGATAATGTTTTCACAGGACATCACTGTTATATGGCATGCATATACTTGGTTGTTTTATGGGTGAATAATATTGCATTGTACAGATAAGGTAGATTTATTTATCATTCTTGATTTGATATATATTGGTTTAATTCCGTATTTTGCCATATTTGGGAAAATAAACTTACAAGTTCTTATTATCAATCCTTAAATCTGTACTTACTACTCTAGAAGGAATTGCCAATATCTTCTCCAAAGTGACTCAAAGCATTTTACATTTCCACCAGGAATATAAGGACTCAAATTGTTATTTATTCCTCTAAACAAAACTTGTTGACTTTTAAATTCTTATATGCCCTAGTGCCAAATGCTCTCACCTATTAATTTGGTCACTTATCTCTAACAACTACTAATATTGATTATCTTTTTAAGCGTCAAAACCATTTGGACAGTCACAGTCCACAGGTTTGGCGGTTATGGCTATTAAACGTCTTTGACCATTTTAAAATTTAGTTATTAATATTTTAATATTTTGTTGTAAAAGTTCCTGATTTTTATGAGGTAATTTCTCATGTGATTCTTGATTTTCAAATTTAGCCTCTCGTTCCTTGAGTCTTATTTTAACTCCATGATAGTGTGTTTTAGGAATGAAAGCTTATAATTTTTATGATATCTAATTTACCAACTTTTTGATTTTTTTAATTCATTGTCTTTATGTGTACATGTGCCTGATTGTATGGGTTGGAGTGCATGCCATTGTGCATGCATAGATAGAGGTCAAAGGACAGCATTGTACAATTGTTTTTATCCTAGTTTTCATGGATTCCAGGACTTACTCTTCAGATTATTGGCCTGTGTTCTATTTGGGAAACCAGTGTGTAATCCTGGGGATAGATGTTTCCTTCTAAGAGGTTTGGACTTTTGAATGTAATATAGATTACTGGTCACTTCAAGTAATTTCTACCCCCTGCCCATTAGGCATCCTGTTTCATTGTTTTGTGTAGAATTGGCTTTCTCAATTTAATAGTTAAAGTGTTTTTCCCATTTTTTAATTAGATATTTTCTTTATTTACATTTCTTTTTTCTTTTTTTTATGTTTTTTATTAGATATTTTTTTATTTACATTTCAAATGCTATCCAGAAAGTTCCCTATACCCTCCCCCGTCCCTGCTCCCCTACCCACCTACTCCCACTTCTTGGCCCTGGCATTCCCCTGTGCTGGGTCATATAAGGTTTGCAAGACCAAGAGGCCTCTCTTACCAATGATGGCCGATTAGGCCATTTTCTGCTACATATGCAGCTAGAGACATGAGCTCAGGGGGTACTGGTTAGTTCATATTGTTGTTCCACCTACAGAGTTACAGCCCCCTTCAGCTCCTTGGGTACTTTCTCTATCTCCTCCATTGGGAGCTCTGTGTTCCATCCAATAGCTGACTGTGAGTATCCACTTCTGTGTTTGCCAGGCACTGGCATAGCCTCACAAGAGGCTGCTATATCAGGGTCTCTTCAGCAGAATCTTGCTGGCATATGCATTAGTATCTGGGTTTGGTGGCTGATGATGGATGGAGTAGTCTCTGGATAGTCCATCCTTTCATCTTAGCTCTAAATTTTGTGTCTGT
>NC_034604.1:56166269-56192994 GCF_900095145.1 Mus pahari
GGAATCTCAGGGTTGTTTTGATTTGCATTTCCTTGATAGCTAAGGATGTTGAACATTTTTTCAGGTGTTTCTCAGTCATTCGGTATTCCTCAGTTGAGAATTCTTTGTTTAGCTCTATACCCCATTTTTAATGGGGTTATTTGAATTTCTGGAGTCCAGCTTCTTGAGCTCTTTGTATATATTGGATATTAATTCTCTATCAGATTTAGGATTGGTAAAAATCCTTTCTCAATCTGTTGGTGGCCTTTTTGTCTTGTTGATGGTGTCTTTTGCCCTACAGAAGCTTTGCAATTTGGAGAGATGTATTGTTTGTCTTCTGGATCTAGATTACATCATGAAGTCTACAAGGTTCTAGTCCCATCCATTAGTGGTAAATTTCATTTTTCTTTACAGATGAATAGTAGTCACAGGGTGTATGTACTGCATTTTTACCATCTCCTTGTCAGTGGAATGACCTTTAGGCTGCGTCTGTCCCCTAGCTGTTGTGAATGGAGCAAGAGTGACCATGCAGAGCAAACATCTGTAGAGTAGAATGTTGCGTCCTTTGAGCATATGCCCAGGAGTGAAAAAGCTGGTCCATCGAGTCGATTTTAGGGTTAGGTTTTTGAGGATTTTCCATCAGCAGTGATCTCCAGAGTGGCTACATGAGTCTGCAATCCTGCCAACAGTGCCTGTTCTCAGCTACTCTGACAGGGGAGGGGAGTGGAGGAGAAGGGGGGGAAGGGGGAGGGGAGGAGAGGAGAGGAGACTAAGTGAATTGAGCAGGTTTTGTTTATAAATTTCATGTATGCATACAAAATAACAATGGTAATAATGAAGCAAGGAGTTTGAAGAGGAGTGAGGGATACATGAGCAAAGTTTGAAAAAGAGGGGCAAGTGATGGGGAAATTCTAGAGAATTATGTGTATGTCTCTCTGTGTAAAGAGTGCCTGGAATTTGAACAACTAGAACTTTAAATGCAGAAATTAGAGGGCAGGACACCACTATAAGTTCTACATTATTTTTAATGACAACTGATTATAGCCTCAGACAATTAGCTGAGGTGAGAAAGACCCATTGTGATTCTTCAGTTAAATGGCCATGCTTTGGACTTTGTGTAGGAATTCCACTACAATGGCCCTTCCTTCTGAGGTGTACACTGCAGCTTCAAATTGTAACAACAGTTCTTGCGGGCTCTCTATGTACTCTCCACTTTGCATTTTTTCCATGATCTTCCTCATATAATAATCAGATAGTCCCAAGAAGCTGACACTGTGGTGTCTGTTCTATCAAGAGAAGCCCCAAACCCAGAAAGCTTCAATAAGTTGCTTCAATAAACACTTAGCATTGAACCCAGGGCAGTTCATCCCCAAAGGCTATGCTCTGGTCACTCAATCCCCTTCTTCATGGGAGGAAAATACATTATTTTTAAAGGGAGAGATTTATATACACAAAATTCCATCTGATACAATGAAAGAATGTGTATTGTCACATAATGTAAGACATGTGCTTGAACACATCTCTCACTCTTTCTCTCTCTTGCCCTCTCTGTCCCTCTCGCCAATCTCTCTCTGTGTATACCTAATTACCAATAACATAGACACCTATGCAAAAGGTTGGAATCAGGTGTTGGATGATGAATAAGATGAAGTTAGGTTTCTTTGAAATGCTTACATTATTATAAATGATTATATTATTAATTATATTCATAGATTATTTGTAGTTGCATATAAAGTAGGTCACAGCATCCAGTTTGGAAAATGAGTTTTCTCCTTTCTATTTACACCCTCCTACCTTCCCAGCAGAGGTAATGTCACCCCACACATAGAATCTATTTTATGCCTGAGTGTTTTAATTATTTTGAGCACATTAAACATGCATTTTAAAATAATATTCAGTATTTTTAATGTTTTTAAACTTTGACTAAGCAAAATGCTACATATTTTCTTGGAACAGCATTCAAAATATGTTCTACTTTAAATTGGTTATATATGTGTAAAATATCTCTACTGATATTTTTAATCACGTATGACAATGGTATTTTATTCTCCTGTTAATGAATATGTGGCTATTTCCCCGTGTTTTGCAGCTACAGAAACATTTCCATGATCAGATCACATTAGATTCATTTGTGATTTTCCTTGTGTTTCTATGCCCAGAACTAGGTGTTGGCTGTGTTTGCCTTTAATTTATTTATCAGTGACAAAATTCTCTCCGATGTCATGGTGCACTTTCTAAACTGCAGAAGTTCAATTGTCACAGGTCTTTTAGGCTTTCCAGTCTTCCAGTCATTCCAGATTATTGCCAATCCAATTTAATGAACAAGAAGAATGTGTTCATGTTTTACCCAGGCACTTAAAAAGAAAGAAATGGAGAATGAAGACAAGAGAAGAGAGAGGGGAAGAAAACAAAAATAAATTCAACATAGGAAAAGCAAGGATCTAGGCGAGTGAAGCTTTGCTAATCGTCCATTTTTTGCTTACCTCCCTGGGGGAGTCAAACCAGTGCCAGAATTAGAGCTGAGGCGTCTTTAGTGTCTCTGAGATAGAGGATGAGAAAGATACAGACAGGAGGCACTTGGTGGAGTCTGCCTAGAAGCTATCCTCAATAGCTGATCGTTTGGCCATTCATCTACAGATGGGCCAGGGCATTTCCTAGAATGCTTGAAGGTTTACCCTTGTTATTTATATTTATTAGGTTTTATAAAACTTCTTTCTCCTTTGAAGTTTGGATCAACTCTTCTATAGTGACATTTCAGTAACAGAAACCAGAAATTTTACTTTATGACCCATGACAATAGCAAATAAATAAATTAATTAATTAATTAATAAGTAAATAAATAAATAAATGATAATTTGGTGGAGGATAGGACATTGATGTAATATGGAATGCATACAATGGGAAAAGAACTACTAGATATTACAGGAATCATGATCCTTCAAAAGCAGCATCCTATTTCTAGCCCTGGTAGGGAAAGTGGTATTGGGACAAATTCAGATATGAAGGAAGAAGAAAATACTTTCCAAACACACTCATTCACAGTGACTTCTAGGTTACAGTAATACAGATTCGTTAGGAGAAGTAAATGAAATGAATCTTAAGGAACCTGAGTTTATCTGAAAACATCACCTATAAGATAACAGCCCCTATCTCAGGTGGCATATGCTCAAGGAAGCTTTGGCTAATGGAAAGCTGAACCCAGAGGTGAATTTTCAAAACCCATGCTCTTTCCATCTCTGTTTCTCTCTTACTCAGTCACTTGCTCTTGGCCCTCGTGCCATGTGGGGCCTTTGTCAGCTGTCTTTAGAATGCCTTACCCTCTGGCTGCTCATGGCCACAGCTGAATATCAGTGTATTTTTCTAAGCCAGCCTTATTTGTTTGGGGTGGGGAGTCGTTTTGATGTCTGTAGCTGAATTGGGAGGTCCTGGGTTTCTGAAGGAGTGTTTAGCAGCACAAAGTTTTCTATAGTAGTTTCCCAGTGGAAGACACTTGCCCTCTTTCTGTTTGTCTTGGGCTACTGAGAGCTGGCATTCTATTTTATGAGTGCCATCTCCTGACACTATGATAATGGAGAACTTGTCCCCAGAAATCTTTTCAATATCAGATTCCAACTACTATTCCTTGGGTCAATGCTGTAATGTGAGAAGAAAATTGTTATTGTTTTGTAGTTTGAGCCAAATTTCCCCTTCCCCTAGATTCCATGGCTGGGCTCATTCCCACTCTTAAGGGCTCAGTGATGATGAGCTCTGAGTCTTTGGTATCCAGGATGACTTTCCCATTTCCTCCGCTCTGCGGTTGCAATTCCGAAGGCTGTCCTGTCCAATATAAAACCCTTAATGGTTCTCAGGTTGGTAATGACGATGATTCTCTTCCAGGATAATTCTCACCATATCCGCTGACCTCAAGAACTTTAACTTTCATACTATGTTTAAACACCATTGCTCACTGAAGCGTTGCCATGTTCTAAGGTGAGAATGATGAGGGTCAAGGCATGGACGACACAGGAGTCACAGTACAGCAGGGGCATTCCGGGGGTGGAAAATAAGACCCAGAGGGTAGGATGTTTCAAATTACAATGATGGAGATGGTGACCAGTGGCAACAAAGCTTCAGGTGTGAACACTGGAGGGAAATGGCTTAGGAAGTATGCAGGGCAAGTTTCCTGTAGGGATGTATGCCCGGAAACTCATGGTTCACAAAGAAGTTCTCAGAAACAAAACAAAACAAAAACAAAAACGAACAAACAAAAACCCAAGGCCTTTACGTTCATTTACATTTCCCTTTTATTTTATCTTCACAAATCATAAAACTAAGAGTGAATATTATGTTAGGACATCATAGAAATGAAAAGTTCAGGCTCTTGGGTGAGGAGAACCCGTGTTCATTTCCTGACCTTCCCTTTCCACTCTGTGGCTTTAGACATGGTAGTTCAAGTCTCGCGTGTTGCTGCTACTTCTGGAAATCAGATATAGTGACAGTACCTGTCTCTATAGGCTTTCGGTGACAATAAAAATAGTGAATGTACTAACAGCACTTCTTATGGCTCACAGTATCATTCAATAATAGGAATTACTCTTCCTTATTTCATTATTATTAAATCATAATGAAGCCTAGGGGGCTAGGAAGAACTCACTGGATCCCAGTGGGATGCTCTGAGTAAATTATGTAACAGTGTTCATTGCAGCTGGGCATTTATTGTCAAACCATCACACAAGATTCCTTTCTCAGCAATATTTTGTACATGGAAGTGTTTCTACCCCATGAGTTATTCTGGGAAAGGACAACAATAACACATGCAAACATTCGAGGATTCCACAGATCAGTTTGCAAATAGCTCTCTGGCAAATTTGATATTCATGTGATAATGAAATACAGCCTTTTATGGAAGATGTTTATCACAGCTGTCAAAATTCTTAAAGACTGTGAAAGAATCTTGAAGCTAGAACAGATCATTCTAATTTTGTTGGTAGTAAAACAGTCTTTGCCTCTGCTTCCGTCTTTCCAACACTTCACGTTCACTGGGCTTCATTTGCAGCAAACAGCCAAGGCTGTAAAACAATACACCGGATGTTCGAGAAATAGAACTCATCGAGATTTTGAAATTCACATGTTTTATTTCAGTGTTTCTCCTCACTTCAGATAGGAGGGTTGGGTAATTCTGTAAATATCTCTATATTATATTAAAGTGAAGTAGGTCTGTAAGTGGCTTAATTTATTACGTATAGATAAAACTTCAATGTTGTTTGCTAAGTAGAATATTTAAAAATTTTAAGTAATTTATAATATAATTGCATATGGGATATAAATGCCCAGGTTTGTCTAAAGTAGAAACAGCAACCAGCCCTAAAATATGTGCTTGGGATCATTAAGTGCCCGAGAATGTAACAACTTCCCACAGCCTAAGGCTTGTGTGACAGATTAATTGCTCTAATACTACGACTGGCTGCAGGTGACACATAACAAACACTTGCTTGAACAGAATGACAGCATAATATTCCTTCACTCTAGTTAGTATAAATAGGCAGCTGTGTAAAATTCTTCATATTTACATGTAGAAGAATTTGAATTCATTTACACAAATGCCGGGGATTGCATGTTAGCCTCATGGAGAATGTAAGATGTATTTTCTCTATGAATGGTTCTCTGTCATACTGCAGTATATTGCCCCATAAAGGCCTGCTATCTTCTCTAACTATAGCCATGATCAAATGTCTCCATAGGTCATCATAAACAGCCCCTGAAGATTATACTACATCCACTAAAAACTGTATTTTAGATGGGTATACTGATTTGCACCTTTGGAAAATCTTTTACATGGCCAAGGTCAAATCTCAAAACCCAATGGACCAACTCACTCATTCACTGCGCTGTTGTTTACCCTGATACTCGAGGCAAGGACATACGATCAAGCCCTCCCCACTGACAGTGTTCTTAAATCAGTCTGTCACTTCACACTGGACTGATAAGGCACAGCTCCTGGGTCTCTCAGATTTGCCTTCTGATTTCATTTGGGCATGGGGCATCCCTTTTCCTCTCTGCATTCCATCCCAGCCATGGGCTTCTCTCTTCTGCTGGACCAAGGCACGGGGCTCTCACTGCTGCACTAGCAGCCTTGTTCCTGCCTTCGGCCTGCTCTTCAGTAACTCCTGTTCTTGCAATCTCACCTCAATGATGACTTCTGATTTCTCACAGGAGCACTAAGATCAAAGTTTCTCTCACACTGTCTACCATAGCTGTCAGCTTACACGTACACAGTCTCTGGCTCATGTCTGTCTTCCCCAGTGGCTTCTGGATTCTCCGAGGGAAGAACTGTATGTGTTTTCTCTTCTTAGTGCCCGGGAGGCTACATATTCAAATGCTTTGCTGGGTGCATGCACCCATAGACACAAAATGATTGAATGAGCGAGTGGACAAACATGCCTGTGACTCACCTCACATTCCTCGGCTGAACCTCCTTTTTGAGTCAGTGAGTTTGTTTGTTTGTTTTCTGCTTACACTCAAGCTTCCTGGAGAAATGAATGATTTAATATATGACCCATTTGGCAAGAACAACTTGTTAACCTTCTAGTTTTATGGGAGAAAAAAAAAAAAAAAAAAACGTTACCCACAACTTGTAAGTGTGCCAAAAATGCCAGAGTTGATGGGTTTCACAAAAAAGAGAGTCTTTCCTTTATCTCCACATGAACACATAGTGAGTGCATAGTTATAAAAATTCTTATAGCGGCAACTTTCTTAAGCTACATCAATTCTTCACATTAAAATTTCTCCTGTTGGGGTTAGAGACAAGGATGAAGCAATCCCATTAAAATCAGGAAAGAGATGGGTGCTTATTATTCCCACTTCTTTTCAACACAGTGTTTGAAGCAGTAGTTCAATCAGTTAGAAAAGAGAAGGAAAACGAGATACAAGTGGAAAAAATAAGAAGTCAAATTATTCCTATTTGTAGATGCTGTGATGGTATACACAAAAGATACAAAACAAATCATCATAAAACTTATATAAATGGCTGATAGTTTCAGAAAAGTGCCAGGATAAAATATTTTTGCATATAAATAACAAACACATCTAGAAAGAGATCATGAAAATATTATAATTCACACTAACCTCAAAAGATATCTAAGAATGAACCCAGCCAAGGAGATGGAAGACCCATATATAAACACCTTAAATCTCTCTACAGTAAGATTGGGAAAGACACTAGAAAATAGAAAGACATGCTATATTTATGAAAATACTTAATATTAACAACTGATATTATGAAAATGATCACCACACCAAAAAGCAATTTACAGATTTGATGCAATCCCAATAAAAAGTCACATGACATTATTGACAAAAATATGGACAAAAACATCCTAAATTTCATATGGAATCACTGAAGACTCTGGATAACCAAATAATCCTTTGCAAATACAAAAGGGATTGCTGTAGCCAACCAAAAGCTATAGTATGTGTCGCTTGTAATAAAAGCGGCATGGTACTGGCACAACAATAGCCATATAGATCAATGGAAACAATTTGAAGAAACAAATACGGCTGCATGTAACTAAAACCGTCTGATGCTCATCAGAGATGCCAAAGGTGTACATTGGTGAACAAACAGCACTGTCAATAAATGGTGATGGGGAAACTTATGTCCACAGTAGAAGAATAACATTAGACCTTCGGGTATCAGCTTGAACAAAAATCAACTCCAAATGGATCAAAGACCTAAGCATGAAACAGCAAAACGGATAGAAGAGAACATAGGGTGTGCCCTACAGGACTACAGGAAAAGACTTTCCAACAAAGGACCCCCCACGCCCCAGGAATTGAGGCCAACAGTTGATGAGGAGAATTTCACAAAAATAAAAAGCATCTACACAGCTATAGAAACAATCAATTGAATGAAGAAAAATTCCAGAGAGTTGAGAGAATATTTGCCACAAAAGAGGATTAATATCCAGGATAGTATAAATATCTCAAAAACCAAACAGTTACAAAAAAAAAAAGATACATTAAAAGTGTGCTTGGATTTTTCTACATGCTCACCGCCAGTTTAAACAGCATCATTTGTTAAAAATGTTGTCCTTGAGCCAGGCGTGGTGGCACACGCCTTTAATCCCAGCACTTGGGAGGCAGAGGCAGGTGGAGTTCGAGGACAGCCTGGTCTACAAAGTGAGTTCCAGGACAGCCAGGGCTATACAGAGAAACCCTGTCTCGAAAAACAAACAAACAAAAAATGTTGTCCTTTTTCCACTTAATGGTTTTAGCTCCTTTGTCAAAGATCAAGTGATCACAGGTGTGTGGGTTCATTTCTGGATCTTCAATTCTATTCCATTATCTACCTGCCTGTCTTTTTACGTACCAATACTATAGAGTTTTTAATCACTATTGATCTGTAATACAGCTTAAGGTCAGGGATGGTGATTCCTCCAGAAGTTCTTTTATTGTTAAGAATAGTTTTCGCTATCTTAGGTTTTTTGTTATTCCAAATGAATTTGCAAATTGTTCTTTCTAACTCTATGAAGAATTGAGTTGGAATTTTGATGGGGATTGCATTGAATCTGTAGACTGCTTTCAGCAAAATGGCCATTTTTACTATATTAATCCTGCCAATCCATGAGCATGGGATATTTTTCCATCTTCTGAAATTTTCTTTGATTTCTTTGACTTACTTTCACTTACTTGGTTAGAGTCACACCAAGGTATTTTATATTATTTGTGACTATTATGAAGGGTGTCTTTTCCCTGATTTCTTTCTCAGCCTGTTTATCCTTTGAGTAGAGGAAGGTTACTGATTTGTTTGAGTTAATTTTATATCCAGCCGGTTTGCTAAAGTTATCAGGTTTAGGAGATCTCTGGGGGGAATTTTGGAGGTCACTTAAGTATACTATCATATCATCTGCAAATAGTTATATTTTGACTTCTTCCTTTCTAATTTGTATCCCTTTGACCTTCTTTTGTTGTCTAATTGCTCTGGTTAGGACTTTGAGTAATATATTGAATAGGTAGGGAGAGAGTGGGCAACCTTGTCTAGTCCCTGATTTTAGTGGGATTGCTTCAAGTTTCTCTCAAGTTAGTTTGACGCTAGATACTGATTTGTTCTATTCTTATCTCCTTGTACAAAACTCAAGACCAAGTGGATCAAAGACTTCCACATAAAACCAGATACACTGAAACTAATAGAAGAGAAATTGGGGAAGAGCCTCAAATCATGGGAACAAGGGAAAATTTCCTGAACAAAACACCAATGGCTTAGGCTCTAAAATCAAGAATTGACAAATGGGACCTCATAAAATTGCAAAGCTTCTGTAAGGCAAAAGACACTGTCAATAGGACAAAACAGCAACCAACATATTGTGAAAAGATCTTTACCAACCCTACTTCCAATAGAGGGCTAATATTCAACATATACAAAGAACTCAAGAAGTTAGACTCCAGAGAATCAAATAACCCTATTGAAAAATGGGGTACAGAGCTAAACAAAGAATTCTCAACTGAGGAATACCAAATGGTCAAGAAGCACCTAAAGAAACATTCAACATCCTTAGTCATCAGGGAAATGCAAATCAAAACAACTCTGAGATTCCACTTCACATCAGTCAGAATGGCTAAGATCAAAAACTCAGGTGACAGCAGATGCTGGCAAAGATGTGGAGAAAGAAGAAATCCTCCATTGTTGGTGGGATTGTAAGCTGGTACAACCACTCTGGAAATCAGTCTGGTAATTCCTCAGAAAATTGGATAGTACTACCAGAAGATCCAGCAATACCACTCCTGGGCATATACCCAAAAGATGCTCCAACTTGTAATAAGGACACATGCTCCACTATGTTCATAGCAGCCTTATTTATAATAGCCAGAAGCTGGAAAGAACCCAGATGTCCCTCAACAGAGGAATGAATAGAGAAAATGTGGTACATTTACACAATGGACTACTACTCAGCTATTAAAAACAATGACTTCATGAAATTCTTAGGCAAATGGATGGAACTAGAAAATATCATTCTGAGTGAGGTAACCCAATCACAAAAGAATATACATGGTTTGCATTCACTGATAAGTGGATGCTAGCTCAAAGGCTCAAAATACCCAAAATACAATTCACAGACCACATGAAGCTCAAGAAGAAGGAAGAACAAAGTGTGGGTGCTTCAGTCCTTCTTAGAAGGGGGGAACAAAATAGTCACAGGAGGAAATTCAGAAACAAAGTGTGGAGCAGAGATTGAAGGAAAGGCCATCCATAGATTGCCCGACCTTAGCATTCATCCCATATATAGTCATCAAACCCAGACACTATTGAGGATACCAACAAGTGCTTGCTGACAGGTGCCTGATATAGATGTCTACTGAGAGGCTCTGCCAGTGCTTGGCAAATACAGAAGTGGATGCTCTCAGCCAATCATTGGACTGAGCACTGGTTCTCCAATGGAGGAGCTAGAGAAAGGACCTAAGGAACTGAAGGGGTTTGCAGCCCCATAGGAGGATCAACAATATGAACCAATCAGTACCCCCCCAGAGCTCCTAGGGCCTAAACCACAAACAAAAGAGTACATATGGAGGGACCCATGACTCCAGCCACATATGTAGCATAGGGGGTTTCTGGAGGGGAGAACTGGAGAGGGGATAACATTTGAAATGTAAATAAAATATCCAATGAAAGGAAAAGAAAAAGTGTGCTTGGGATCCAAACAGAGAATTCCCAAAAGAAGAAATGCAATTGCAAAAAAAAAAAGAGAAAAAGAAGAAGAAGAAGAAGAAGAAGAAGAAGAAGAAGAAGAAGAAGAAGAAGAAGAAGAAGAAGAAGAGGAAGAGGAAGAGGAAGAGGAAGAGGAAGAGGAAGAGGAGGAGGAGGAGGAGGAGGAGGAGGAACTCAAGAAGAAAAAAGAAAAGGAAAGCAAGCAAACAGAAGAAAGTAAAAGTTAGAAAGAAAGAAAGAAAGAAAGAAAGAAAGAAAGAAAGAAAGAAAGAAAGAAAGAAAGAAAGAAAGAAAGAAAGAAAGGGAAAGAAAAACACTATCTTTTCTAGCAATTTGGAGAACACATATCAAAACAATTTTGTCATTTTATCTTATACCAACCAGAATGGCAAAGCTTAACCAAACCATGCAAAGTAACTAGACTTTGTTTAGATTGCAAAATGTTGCAGCCACTCTGGAAGTCAGTATGGAGAACCCTCAAAGATCTAAAAGGACATCTCCCCTACATCCCAGATGTACCCAAAGGACTCAACATCCTACCCCACAGATGCTTATGCAGCCATATTCACCTCTGCTCTCTTCACAATAGCTAGGAAATGGAATCAACCTAAGTGACCTACACCTGAACAGTAGGTAATGAAAGTGTGGTTCATATACACTACGGAATAATGTTTAGCTGGATAGAAAAAATGAAATTATAAAATCTGCTGATAAATAGATGGAGCCCAAAAGATCATATCGAGTAAAGTAACTTGACTAAGATGACAAATGTCACGTGTTTTCTCTCATCTGTGCTTCCAAGTTCCCAGTATTCAGATGCGAGTATATAACCTGGAGTAATTGCTGGAACCAGAAAGGAAAAGGAAGCCATGGAGACGAGAGAAAGAGAGAGGAGTCAGGGGAATAGCAGGATACAAATTACAGTGGAAGATGGGAAAATGTGCAGGTGAAACATACCCAACTATGTTAAATCACAGTGGCCTGCATAGCACAATAACCCTAAGGGGGCAACAGTGGCATGCACACCTCAGTGTAACCAATAGTTCTTTAATTGTACTTAAGACCTGTTCAACAAGAGGGAAATCATGCCAGGTACTGGTAACATATCTGGGCTTAGAGAATTCATGGATTTTGTAAGAACATCTGCAAATAACGCTTTATTAAATTAGCATAATCCCTAGCTACATTTTAAGTGCTTATCCTTATACAACCAGAAGAGTGTAGTTGTCACCCCTCATCAAAGACCCTTCTCATTCAACTGACAGAGTTCATTATAGATAACCACAATCAAACCATAAGATTGTGTTGCCTAGTCACCACTGATACGTCTACAACACAACTCCAGAACCCAAGTCCCCAGGATCACTGAGAAATTGAAGGCAGAAAGATTATAAGATCAAGAGGAAGAGAAAGTTTGTTGTGAGACTGTATCTCCTAGAAAGTCAGAGAAACCACACCCATGCAGTCTCATCATTTTGGTTACTGAAACAAGACCAACGCCAATAGACACGCTAAGGTGGGTAGAGGAAAGCTTGTGAGGCCTCATTCGTAGACAAAGAACTACAGGCAAGTAAGGAATGCTGAAAGGGAACGATATAGTCTTCTCCAGGGTAGAGCCCCCACCCCAACTGGTTATCCGATACAAAGTGGTCAGCCCCTAAATAATATATGTATATAGAACATTATATGGACTGAAAATGTTGTATTTATTTATCAACAGTTGAAGTAAAAGTGAGTCATAAATTTGAGAGAGAGCAAGGGGGGCACACACAGGAGGGATTAGAAGGAGAAAAAAAGGGAGAAATTTATATAATTTTATATTTTTTAAATATTAAAATTACTATAAGCTCTTACATATGATTCTGTAACAAAAAAGGAGAGGAAGGTCTGATTCAAGGAGAGGTATGAATATGAATCTGCCTATGCTTGGGTGAACTACCATTAGTCTTTCCTTGTCTTCCTCTGCCCTGTTTCCTTCCCTGCCTTCTGTTAAGGCTGCATGCATGGTAGTGTATGTGTATGAAAGTAGGTACACACATGTAGACAACAGTGAACTGGTATTTTTGAGACTCTCTTTAAACCTTTATGCCACATTAAGCTATTGAGTGCTTCCTGTTTCTGTCACACACTTTCCCATTGAAAGCCATCCTTTCCAGATTCTTTCTTATGAACTTTCAGCACATTTTTTCCTTATCTATTCTATTGCAATGTTTTTAGACAAGTTATATTTGCAAAGGCTCCTATATGTTCTTGCCAGCTCTTTGTCTAAATGCTGTTTGTGTTTGTCATTCCAACAGCCCTTAGTCAAATGACAAACTTCTGCCTTAATGAACAATCACTGACCAGGCTGTTTTTCTTGCTATGCTGTGATCTAAATAACCAGGACAAATGTCAATACCATTTGTTCATACCTGAAATGACCAAAAAGTGTGAAGGATAGTAGCTAGCATTTCTAGGTTACAAACTACTTACAGGATTTATAGATACATACTACCAAGCTATAGGTTAAGTCTTTTGTATGCATCTCCTTAAGCTCATAATAACTCCAGTGACCAGATCACAATTAGGAAATATACTTGAAAGTATTTCTGTTTTTCAGAGTATGACACAAGAAAAACTCTTTTCTGGAGAATCAAGTTATCTCTCCAGGTGTTCTACACCAACAACCATGAGTTATATATGCATCAAAGAAATAACTGATGGCCCTAATGTACCTAACTCAGGAAATAGTTTACCCAACTGTTTTGTTTTAAGTAGGTCAACCAAAGTACAAATCAATAAATAAATTTTAGAGTTAAACTATACCATAGTTCATTTAATATTTATCTATAGGATACTCTATTGAATATAGGTACAGTACACATTCCTCTTCCCAACCCCTGAAACTTTTATAAAGTCTATTTTATATAATAGGTCACAAATCAAGGTTTATTAAGTACAGTAAAATCAAAATAATTCTTTGCATCTTATTAGAACATTGTGTAGGATAACTAGAAATCAACAGTAAAAGAAAGCACAGAGACACCACAAACACATGGAGAGGTAACTATACACATTTGACTGGATAGTAAGCCATTGGAAAAGCACAAGAGAGATTTAAAAATTCCCAGACTCGAAAGAAAATGGCAATCTAGCTTATCAAATGTCTGGGAGCTAAGACAGCTCTAAGAGGAAAGCATATCGTTATTAATATTAGAGTAAAATAATCAGATATGTCTCAAATAAATAATGTTGCACTCAGGCTTCTGGAAAAAGAACAAGACAAACCTAAATGCAACAGATAGCAAGACACCGTAAAAATCAGGACAGAGGGTAATGAAATAGAAAAGAAAAGAATAATATAAAGACTCAATCACACAAATGGTTATTTATTTGCAAAAATAAACAAGATAGTCAATCCCCATATAAACTTAAGAAAAAATGGAGGATGCAAATTAATAAAATTAGTGATAGAAGCGGGGAATGTTATAATGAATCTCAATGAAATCCGGAGATTCCTTAGGAAATACTTGGAAAAAAAATTTTTAAACATGTTTTACCTACCTAAATTAAATCAAGCTATAATAAGTCTGAAACAGACCCATAGCAAGCAGAAGATTGAAATAGCAATAAAAAGGCTCTCCACAGGAGAAGCCTAGGACTGGGAGAATTTACTGCTGAATTATATCAAATCTTCAAGTAAACACTCACACTGGTATTTCTTAAACTATTCTACAAAGTAGAAATGAAAAACAAAATACCAGCAAACTTACTCTACAATGTCAGTATTACCCTGATATTCAAACCAAATAAAAACACACCTGAAAGTCAACCTATGGACTGTTTGCCTGATAAGCACAGATGGCAAATTTTTCAATAAAATATTTGCAAGCCCAATTCAAGAACATGTGAAAAAGAATCATACACACTTACTGGGTTGATTTCATCCCATCAGTACTAGGCTAGTTGAACGTACACAAATCAATAAACCTATTACAATATGTATAATAGACTTGAAGACAGAAATTACATGATCATCTGAACTGATAAAAGGCATTTGTAAAGGGTCAGCATACCATCACCTTAAAAGTCCTAAAGAAGCTACACATAGAAGGAACATATCCTAATATAATAAAGGTTGTACAGATAGGACTATAGCCAGCACTATACTTACTGGAGAAAGCCTGTTATAGAGCACTTCTCTATAATCTGAAGCAAAACAAGAGTCTCCATTTTCTCTATTCTCATTCAATATAGTGCTCAAATTTTGAGCTATAAATAAATAAGAAAGAATATACAAATAGAAAAAAAGTTAAATTGTTATTATTTGCAAATTATGTGAACTTAAACCATTCAAAAGACTCTGAAAACTCATAGTTCTGATAAATACTTTTAGTACAGTATCATACAAAATCAACATACAAAAAAATCAGTATTCTATATACTGATAATGAATGTATGGAGAAATAGCAGACAACACTAATTGCAAGGTCTAACCAAGTACTGGAAAAACTTTTCTATGAAATTGTGCAAGAGTCTAGAACATGAAAAGGTTTCTCAGGGTCACGGATTGGTAGAATTAATGTTGTAAAGTACCAATATTACCAAATGTCAAATTAAGTATAGGTTCACATTACCAAAAGTATCTAGAAATGCAATATAATCTCCATAAGATTACAAGAAAAAGCTATCCTGAAACCCCAAAATAGATATGAAACATGATCTCATATTATAAGTCTGTAATAACAATAATAGCATTGTATTCTAAACAAAAAACAGATATGTAGGCCCAGCAGAATAGAACAGAGAATCCATAAATAAATTCATATAGCTTTTAATACGTAATTTTGACAAAGGTGTTGTAGTGACTAAAATTCACTGTCAGCTTAACTGAATTTAGAATCACCATGGAGGCACAACTCTGTATGTATCTATGAGGGTGTTTTCAGGAAGGTTAAACCGAGGTGTGAAAACCCACCCCAAATGTGGGTGGCACCGTGCCATGGGCTGAGTTTCTAGGCTAAACAGAAATGGAAAGCCACACTGATTTCTCTCTGACTCTCCACTGTGGGAGAGAGTGTGACCAGCTCCCTCCCTTGTTTATCGTGATAGACTGTGTCCCCAAACTGTATCCAAAACAAACTCTTCCTTAAGTTGTGTTTGTCAAATATTTTGTCATGTCACTAAGAAAAGTTTATCAAGAACTCATTCAAGAAAACCCTTTTAAACAAAGGTTGCTGGGAAGCTTGGGTCTTTCCATGCAGAATAAAAGTAGATTGAAGTCTCTCATTTTGCACTAAGATAATTCGAAATGAATCAAAGACCTTTGAAACTTTGAAGGAGCTAAAGGAACAATTCACAATCTAGGCAGAGGCAAGGACTTTGTGCAAAGGACTTCTCCATCCTAGGAAACAAAGAATCAACAGATAAAATTCCAAGAGATTTAAGATCTTCTGGACAACAAAGAAAACTACAGCAGCATCAGGACCCAGGACTGTGAAAAATAAATCTTTACTATCAGAGGATCTGCATCTAAAACGTGTAAAGAACTGCAAAACAAAACAAAACAAAAAAAAAAACAAAAACAAAACAAAAAAAACCCTTTTCCATAACTTCAGGAACATGATTTACTCATTTGTAAAAGAATTCCATAGATGAATATATGGAATTTAAATGTTAATTTTCCTTTTACTTGCATGTAATTAAAGATCAGTTGGTACCTCACCAAAAAGAACATATTCTCAGTAGATGAAACACAGGCAGCTTATTGTCATAGGAATTACGCCTGCTGTAACCACCATTCCCCAATGATACAATATTTTCCACTGCTCCAGGAAAGTTTTTATTGTAAAAATAATGTGCGACCCTTATGATATAGTTGTCGATATGAAATTAGTGCCACACGTGGTAGCTTTTGTATATATACCCGATTTGAATGAACAACTGTAAAAAAAATCAAACATCAAAATAACTTCCAGTCAGTCAATGGGATGGTGAGCTGACTTCCTTAAAAGGCAGATAAATATTTATAAAAGCACTCAACTTTCTTAGCCATTGGGGAGAATGTAAATTACATCAGTCAGAATGGCAACTGTGAGGAATGCGGATGAGGATGTGGGAAAGGGGGTGCTGTCATATACCGCGGGTGGGAATATTAACTTGCAGAGTCTCTGTGGACATCAGTATGTATAGGTTTCACAAAACAACTGAAAGTGGAACCACCTTGTTATCCAGCTATGCACAGTCACCAGGGATATACCTAAAGGACTTCACGTCCCACCACAGTGCTCCTTACATGTCTGTGTTTATTCCTATGTTATTCACAATAGCTAAGACTTGAACCAGCCTAGGTATCCATCAATAGACAGGTAAGGCAAATGTGGTACTACATCAGGCAGTTACTTTTATTGAGTTGTAAAGCAGACCTAAATAATGGTCTTAGGAAGGGTCACTCCTACTCCATTCTATGGTCTCAGCTTCACTACTCTCTCCCTTCCATACGTTGCTCCAAACACAGGGGTTCCCAGGCCTCCTTAAGTTCCCAGAATGAGCCAAGCACACCCTCACCTCCATCTTTCTCAGAAGATGCTGCCTTCTCACCCTACACATGGCAGATAAATGGACTTTTATTGAGTAGTAAAGAAAAAAATGAAATCATGACACTTGCTGGAAAATTCAAGAGCTACAAGTCATCATGTTAAGCAAAATAAGTCAGATTCCGAAGACAAACACCTCGTGCTTTTCCTTATGTGTGGGACTTAGGTTTAAGTTTCTGTGTGTGGAAATACATCCGTGTGTATATGTGTGAAGAGGTCGTAAAAGCGGACCATGAGAGGAGAAGAGGAGGCAGGTGTAGACATAGAGAGATGTGGACGGAACAGGGAAGGCACAGGAATATCTACAGATCATGACAGCAGAGGCGTGTTGATGGGGAGGAGGTGAGGACAAGAGAGCAGGGAAGGCTGTCCAGGGAAGGCTGGGGTCAGGGGATGGAGAAGAACACATGCATGAAGACACTCTCTGCTTTACACGGTAACCTTTCAAATTAATTGAAAATACAACTAGTTATGACATGTAATTACAAGGCACTCCTGAAGCATCTAGGACAGGAACAATCCTGAAGTCGTGGGTGACTGCCCAGCCAATAAGGTATTTGATCCTTGTCTGAAGGAGGTGTGACACCTTGCCAGGTAAAGGTGAAAGGTGGGAGTGGCTAAAAGCGAATGACATCTTAGTGGGGATTATATATTTTTCTGTCGCAGAGTTGATTACGCTGCAGTGTCAAAAATAAAACTAGAAAGGTAACTAGGCCACACTTTGGTATCTTACTAAAATAACAATGGAAAGCTATTTACAGGATTTGTAGCAAAGGGGGAAATTAGTTTTTTTTTTTCTGTGAAAATTCCCCCAATTTTGACTTCAGTAATATGACTTGTTGTGAAAAAGAAGCCAGAACACTAAATTAAGAGCTAGCTCATTCACTCATTAATTCCTTCTTCGAGTATTCCACAAATTGTTGTTTTTAACACTGCTATGAATCTGAACAGAGACGTGAGTGAAGTGAAGAGGGTACTGATCAGATCCTAGATGGAGAGATCCCGGTGGATAGGAAGATTCAGAGCTGCGGGGTGAGAGGGCAGCATCTTGTGAGAAAGCTGGAGGTGAGAGTATGCTTAGCTCATTCTGGAAACTTAAGGAAGCCGGGGACAGAAGGGAGAGAGTAGTGACTTGAGGTCATGGAGTCAAATACGAGTAAGCTTCCTAAGATCAGCATTTAGTTCATGACAATGGCTTTGGGTGTGGCTCTCCAGTGAGTGACGAGTCATGTCAGGGGTGGTAAATACAGAAGTGGTATGTCCCACTTTTTTTTTTTTTTTTTAACATTTTGCAAAGTGTATGTGTGACTGCACTGTATGTGGAAAGTAGTGGAAGTTGGATCACCAGTTTGGGAGCGTGAGAGAACATGCGACCATGAAGCTGGGTGCTACTGAACAGAAACCGAACCGAAGCTGATAAACGACCACACAGAAGGTGACATCTAGAAGACAGAGTTAAAAGAATCTGCTGACATGTGCGAGCGTTAGAGAAGGAGCCCTATGAAGAATTACCCCACATTGCTGCCTGGTCTACTGGAAAGGTGGGTTTGCTACGTAGGAGGCTGGAAAGCAGACTGAGGCAAGAGAGGCAAAACGTAAATAGAGGCCATATTAGATCTCAGCTGACCAGGGGGCAGACGATCAAATGGGTAAGAGGTTAGATGTTTATGATTGTCTAGACAGAGACAAAAACAGGTTGACAGAAAGTTGGGGAGAAGCGAGAGACTACGTAATAAGGAAGAAAGAGCTGTGACGCTTTGTCTCTGGCTCAGCCAATGGGAAGGTGCTGCTCAGGTAAAAAGAATGAATATATATATCTTCAGTGACCCTCCCTAATCTTATTGTTTCTGCACAATATTCTTTGATGTTTATATTTTAGTATTTTTGAGATGCGATCTTTCTTATGTAGCCCTAAGCTATCCTAGAACTCACTCTGTGACCTACGCTGGCTTCAAACTTAAGCCAGTCTTTCTGTCTCAGCCTCCCAACTTCTGAGATTATACCTGTGTGCCACCACACCTGTTATTCCTATTCTTCTTTCGATCAAATTTATCTCTGGCTCCTAAAGATCGAGGGCCATCCATTTTTTTTTTTTTTTCTGCATAAGCAGCCAGAGAGTAGGTCCTTTCAGCTCAGCTGGTCATAAAGCTCCTAAATAATCACTGGATTCTGTCTATGTCGTATGAAAGTTGCCCTAAAAATCCCTAAAGCCATGAAGGGTGATGTTTGTGTTCCAGTGAAAGCTATATTTACAAAAATGCAGTGGACCAAGCTTGGCCACTGCCATTGTTTGGCTGTGTCCTCAGCAGAGCAGCTCTAAGCAAGGGCATATTTTGTTTTGCTTACCCTTCTTTTAAATAGACTGGGAGCAGGTCATTAGCAGACTACTATGGGAAAATCTTCTCTCAGTTGAGTGCTTCTTGAAGTAAATGATTGACCATAAGAGAGAGGCTGCATACAGTTCCCATTCTCCTCAATCCCACGCCAACATTTTTACAGACAAGGTAATCCTTTCAAAGAAACCATAGGCCAAAAGCTGAAGAAACACCATACGTTTAGCACAAATGAAGATATTTCTGTACTGAGCAGGCATTTTCCCAAACAGCTGTGGGTAGAGACATATTGGCAAAATAAGTCAAGAGATTCTATATGGCATCCACAAATAAATATAAATGCATCTCTGCAGTTACTCCCTTTCTACTTTGTGAGAATGAAGTTTCTTAAAGTGAGAGAGCCTCTTTTATGGCCTAATTTATGGACACGATCATTAAGCATTTCATTTCCCAAAGGGATGGATCCACGATAGTTAAGGCGCTGCAATGGAGAGGATCTACTCTTGTGCATTGTTCCCCTGTCAAAGCTGATATGGCTTTGCTTAACAGCCTCATGCGTGACTCAGAGAACAGTGCCTTTGATCTTGATATCCTTTATCTTTCTTCTTTCTTTTGTAATTTTTAACTCTGAAATGCTGTGTACAGACAGAACCTCTTTGAACTTGGAAGCACTCTCATCCCCGATATGTATGATCTTCGGTTTCAAAAGCTCTATTAGGAACTTCCAGGAGAGTGATAGTTCCAGTTCAGAATTACCTGTTACCACACAAGTACCAGCTACCTGCTTCTCTTCAAAATCAGTGGGAATTATTTTAATACTGTAAAGAAATTCCATTATATATAATTTCTATCTCATAGGACTTACTCTCGTTTCCCCTACCATTTTATATAGCAACACGTTTTGTTTTTTTTTTTCTGGCTAATAAGCATATTAGCTGTCACTATCAACCTATTTTTCCTAAGCTCTTAGACGGAAGCTAAACTTCAGCATGTCTTTCCTTTAAAGGAAATTTACTCAGTTCCAAAATTTGCATGCTCCAGGGTTAGTGGAATAGCACTGAACTTACAATCAGAATCCATGGGCTTAAATTCCAGCTCCACCCTTCGACAGAAGTAGGATATTGTCTGAGAACCAGGTGGCCGCACAGTGATATCAGATGGCGTAAGTGTGAAGATGGAATAAGCCAGCCTTAAAAAAGAGAAAAACCTCCCCTTCGTGCATTGTCTCCCATATGGAGCCGTGCAGGCGATCATTGTAAAGATCTACCCGCTCCCAAGCAAGGTTCTCAGCTCAGGAGACAAACACTTGGGAAAGATGAGAGGATGCAGATTCAGACTAAAGGCCCCTTTCCAAGTATTCAAGTCATGGTCCTCGGAGTTCATTTCACAAGCCAGTGGCATCAGCATCACCTGGGAACTGGTTAGAACTGGCCTCTAGCCCTAAAGCATTGAACTGGAAACTGTTATGAGTGGGCTTGGCAATCTGAGTTTTAATCAAGACCTCTGGGTGACTGCTGCTGAGGCAGAAGAGGATGCCTCCGATTAGGAAACAGTCCTACATACATACTATTATCTATTCCTTCATTTTAAAAAAAAAAGCACTCGAGGAAAATCTGTCTACTGAAACAACACAAAGTAACATAGGGCGTAAGAAATAACATCTCTTCCAGAAAGAAAAAATTTGCTAATTTGAAAATATAGACTTCCTAGTGACTGTAACGTTATCTAGAATGTGGAAATAAACCAAGACTTAACAAAGGAGAGCACACAGAGACTGTTCATTCTGAGGGTGCTATAGCAAGAGGGCCAGCCTTCTCACCTTGCATTTAGCCAAGACTCAAAGATGAACCCAAGAGCAGAAAAGCCCTGCAGTGAGCATTAGGGACTGCAGGTGAGGGGAAGCAGGAGATGCACTTATAGGAAGCAGGACATCTTAGGTAATCGGCTTGGAAGCCTTATTGTCTTTCTATTGTTAATCTTGTGTTAGTAAGGAGAAGGAGAAACTAGGGAAGCAGAGAGTGGAACAAGCCTTATGCATTCAGGTGTGGATTCTGCAGATTTTCAGCTAGAATTACACTATTTTACATAGTCTGGTTATTGTAGGGTTGGTCTCTCAAGAAGCCACAGGGAAAAGATACATTTGTGTAACAGAACTAGAATATACTTTTAAAAGATACAGTTACACTATTGCTTATGTTATTAGCTAACAATTACCATCTTCTTATGTTCTACTACTACTTTAATTAAAATGGTGTTCTTAAAAGTAATTTACATGAGAAATATTTCCAACACAAATATGAATAACTCTCCTATGCATAGTCCAACAGTCATAGATTTATTAATGGGAAATGTTAAAGAACACGCATTACATAATTACCAAAAAACAATACATGCTTTCAAAGCAAAAATTCAGAGGACAAAGTTAAAAAGATATGCGTAGCTGTCTTTGGCTACACTTTGGTTCTTCTTTCTTCCACCCTTCTCCACCCTTTTTCTTTCACCCTTTCAAACCCCTAACACTAGATAAGAGAGAAGAAAAGGATAGAGAGTCAGAATCATCAGATTACTTCCTGCTGATTAGGGGCATCCAGTTCCTTGGGAGAATTTGATCTTCACCATCAGCGTAACTGATTTCTTCTTGTTTCTTCTTTACACACAGCTGAACAAGCTGTGGCTAACAATCAACCAACAGCTTGCCATGTATCTTGGGGGCCCTATTATTTATATGCCCTCTGAAACATCCCCAGTATTCCAAATGTCACAAAAACCACAGAGCTATCTACAGCTGGCAAAATCATGCACCTGCTGGAGCAGGAAAAAAAAAAAATCATAATCAACCGCTATGGACAATCTGAAGTAACCCCATACCCCATATGTAGAATTTAAATTAAAGCATATTATAATATTTCTCTGTTTTTTAAAAGAAACCAAAATTCCCAAACTCTCACTACAGGTATGGGTTATATTTTCAAAGCTATAAGTACCAAAGGGATTGTGTTTTGAACCCAACCAACTCCATAGAAATGAAGAGCAGAAGAATAGTGTTTTTAATCCATTATATTCCAGAGGCTCTGCCCCTGTCTGAGAAGGTATTGATAAGTAATAGCTTTTCTTGGAGAGTGGGCTTTTTATTTCAATAAGCAAAGGTTAATGAAGAAACTAATAGATATATAACTGGTCATAGTACTTTGAATAACTGACCATTGTGTGCTTCATAAGGGAAAGAAAGGATATGAAAACCAGAAGAAGGAATGGAGTCTAAGAAATGATGTCTTCTGAACACATTATCCTCAAACCTGTAGACTCACAGTAGCCAGGGTTACTTGCCCAAGACCTATATAAGACTGGGCATCAGTGGATGATGAGGGAGGAGCTCATGAGTCCCCACCCATCCCGATGAATTATTGGAAGTTAGTGCCTCCTGGCAGAGAAAAGTTCTTGTTTTTTAGTGGTATAACAACTGGTAAGTTGCCTGTAAATATAACCACTAGTAAGTGGCTCACACTTGTGTTCTTGCAAACAACCCCACTCATGCTCAGTATGTCATAACATAATAAAATTATAATGATGTAGAAGTGTAAGGGGGACTCACTCGGAAGACAAGGCATTCCAGATGAAGTTAGAGAGGCTGAGGCAGAGTAAGGGAGAAGGGATGAATTTGATTGAAATATACTATATACATGTATGATATTGTCAGATAAGACATTTAGAATATTAAAGAAAGAAAAGCAAGAAAAACAATAGTAACAATAAGACAACTGTGTCAAACAACATAACAAATCTAGCATTTGATATCTTAAAGACAGACATCAAGAAAGGAAGGAAGGAAGGAAAGAAGGAAGGGAAACAAACAGAATGTATAATGGTGTGAAGAGACGGTGGACTCTTAGGCTATCTGAGCCTGTCAATTTGCTTCAATCAAAGAAAAGTAAACTCTCTAGTATTTTCTTGACAAAAGGGTGTTATACATGGGATGAGATGCTTATCTGAGCTGAGTTCTGCCCTCCCACAGGGTCAGGGTTGGAGGCTCTACCTTCTAATGTCAGTCCTTAGCTTCAATCCCCAGCCAATAAAAGATTTGCATCTAAAAAAGAGTCAGAAAAAGAATTTTTAATAACAAGGTTTTTGTTTGTTTGTTTGTTTGTTTGTTTGTTTTGTGATCTAGGAATAGAGGGCTCTGAGCCTGGGGTTGGTGGGGGGCAGGGCAGGGGGAGCAAAACAAAACAAAATACAAAACACTATCTAAATGTTATTGAAGGTGGAATAAAGATGAAAGTCTAAATCTACATTACATTAGCAGACCTGTTTAAGTCATTATGTACTTTGCATTTTGAACAGACTAACTTAAAATACATTAAACATATTTATTATATTTAGGGCTGTCCACTTGAGACTGGACAACTTATAAGGACTCTTTTCCTGATGGGAGAAATTTTTCTCTCCCTCTCTCTCCAGCTATCAGTTGACACCGAGGGAAGGGCCCTTGTGGGATTTCTCATCTCACATACCATTGTCATCTTCAGGTTTTACTTAGGTACCCATGGATTGAGACTCCATAGGTCCAGCTTCCCTGTTGTATCTAGAAGATGCAATCTTGTAGCAGCTATACTGGTCTTCCATATCTTACAAATTTTCAGGCCCTTTACACAGTATTCTCCAAGCTGTAGGTGTATGGGTTTCAGTGTAAATGAAACACTCCACAGTCAGTTGTTCCGTGTGTTTTGGTCAGTTGTGGCTTTTTGCAATGCTCTGTCTCTGCTGCAGAACAAGCTACACTGACGAGGGGTGAGAGCCTGTGGACATAAGGATAGATGTTAAGAATATAATTGGGAATTTTCCTGAATTGGAGAAAGTAGCAGTAATGTCCCCATGAACAATGGATATATGCCTAGGTTTTCAGTACTGGGCACGATTTCCTTCCTATTGAAGGGGGTCTTAGGTCTAATTAGACAGCTGTTGATTATCTCCAAGGTACATGCCAATATTGAACCTTTGGGAATATCTTTTTCCCAGTCTGTAGGCTGTCCAAAAGCTTTCTAATTGCATGAGGCCATTTGTCAATGGGTATTGTTTCATTCAGAGCCGGAGTCCAGTTCAGAATGTATATGTCTACATCTTGAACCATTGGCCCTAACTTGTCCTCTGATGTCTCCAGTGTTTCGGATTCTACATTATTTGAAATGTTTGGCAGTAACTTTTGTAGATTTTGAAGACAAGCTCTAGTTTCATTTTCTAGATATACACCTCCAGTCTTCCCAGCACTATTTGTTGAAGTGGCTATCTTTTTTCCCCCATGTGCATTTTGTCATCTTTGCCAGAAATTAATAGACATAGGCGCATGGGTTTATGCCTGGACCCTTTATTCTCTCTTACTGATCTACAAGTTTGTTTTTATGCCAAAACCAGGCCGTTTTTATTGCTATGATTCTGCATTACAACTTAAAACTCCCTATAGTGATACCTCCAGTACTGTTTTATACTCCAGATTCTATTGGTTATTTCAAATCTTTTGTAATTCCATATGAATATTACAAAACTAAAGCAAAGTATTTCATTCAGCCACAATGATGCATTTTATAACCTGTCATATACAGGGGAAACAAAGACAATTTATTAGTATTTTCAAACTCCTTGGGATGTTACTCTTTGAGATTCAGGGGTGATATAGTCAGTATTCCCAGGAATCCACAAATATTACGGATACAATCTTCACACTATATCATTATTTTATCATTAGCTAAAATTCTTGTTTAAAGAACATAGTGCACTGTTTAACATTCAAGTAAAAAACTAACTCATTCTGTTGATGGAATTTCTTATGGAGCTCTGTATTTGGCTTATTGAATTTTTCATTTCCAGTATTTCAGGTTTTGTCCCCAGTATCTCTTTTGTCATCAATCTCTGTCCTGACTTTATTTGATTCAGTATTTTTTTTTTCGGCTGTTCTAGTTGTGTGCTAAAACAAGAGAGTTTTGCTGACATCTTTCTTCTCTTGGATGCAGTGACATGCAAGCTTTGCCTCTCTCTCTCTCTCTCTCTCTCTCTCTCTCTCTCTCTCTCTCTCTCTCTCTCTCTCTCTCCTTTTCTCTTTAAAGTGTCTGTTACTGAGGCTCTCTCTTAGACATGGTTGTCTGGTCACCCCCTTTCACCTGGAGTGCCCCAGAGCATGCAGAATGGACTCTCATTTTTCCTGTTCTGCTTTTGTTCCTTATTTGATTTGCTAGTGGACTAGAGATCTTTGGCCATCACTTACCTCTTGATCTAGCTTCCTTGAGTTCATGACTGGGCGTTCACCATCTTCTAATGTTACAGTGAGTGTACCAAGATTGTGAGTTGGAGAGGGACAAAGAAAGAAGCTGGATAGCAATGTTTGAGCTGCCCGGAATCCTCTGTGAGTGCACACTGTATATTTTCAAAGATGTTTCCTTTGTATATGGCAATCCTAAGATGTGGGTTAGCAGGCCTTTCCTCTAGCAGAGATTTTTGTCCAATGCTAAAGGTCTCTCATCAACACAACGTTATTGTGGTGGTCAATTTGTAAATACATAAAAGAATTGTTGTTATCTTGCCTGATCCATTCTCAGTTTTACCCCATAGTTATTAGTACATAGCTTTTGTACTCTGCTTTTCTCTATTCCTTTAAACATATTCTCTTTGACAAGTTTTTCTGAAGGATACAGGCTAGGCCGGTTTTCAGCATTTTATTGCATCAGCCTACAGAAACCTGGGGCTCTCTTAGACTATTTGATTGTTTTTTGTTAGACACTTTTGTCATTTGACTTTCATCCAAAGCTGCCTCATATGTGACCACTGCCCCCACTTCCCACATTTCTATTTACCTTTCCATCCATCATCCCAGTTGCACTGAGATCTTCTTTCCTTTCCACTCATGCCCACAGCAACACAAACTGCTATCAAGGAACTTATTTCCCATCTGTCTTCAACAATGCCACTCTTCTCTGGTTCTCTGCAGATGCTCTCTACTCTCTTTCCTATCTTCAGCTGCTACCTTCTCTACATCATGTTTAGTCAAGACTCTGACCCCTTCTTGGATGTTTACATTTCTCCCCAAGGCAAATACCATGTGCAGCAGACGGACTTTTCTGGGGTCCCTGATCTGCGGGGAACGGGTCTCTGGTTGCAGGTGAGCGAGGATT
>NC_034604.1:56193774-56199184 GCF_900095145.1 Mus pahari
TGTTGGCGCCTGCCACTACTGGAAAGAATGTAGCAACCATGTGTGTTTCCTATGTGGCTATCCCTTTCAGTTGTAGCTACAAGCTCCCAGCTGCCTATTGAACATTCATATGTGCAGCTATTACTGGTATTTCACACTTTATTTTTCTATCTAATAAAACTATAGCATCTTTCTAGGTATGCAAATTAGGAATAAGGGTTTGTTTTTACTTCTCACCACCACCCATGACATTATTCTTTTTCCATATTGGATATTAAGTAACATATTGCATGCTATCCCTTTTGTGGTAAGCCCTGTCTTCTTCGAGTCTACCAATATTTTAAACTTTTTTTCATGTTATTGAGATTATAAAATAGTTATAGCATTTCTCCTTTCCCTTCCTTTCCTCCAAATCTTCCCATATACCTGTGGTGGTTTGAATATGTTTAGCCCAGGAAGTGTCACTATTAGGAGTTGTGGCCCTGTTAGAATAGGTGTGGCCTGTTGGAGGAAGTGTGTCACTGTGGGGGTGGGCTTTGAGACCCTCCTAGATGCCTGGGAGACAGTCTTCCCCTGTTTGCCTTTGGAACAAGATGTAGAACTCTCAGCTCCTCTAGTGCCACTCCTGCCTGGATGCTACCATGCTTCCTGCCTTGATGATAATGGACTGAACTTCTGAAGCTGTATGCCAGCCCCAATTAAATGTTGTCCTTTATAGAAGTTGCCTTGATAATGATGTCTTTTCACAGCAATGGAAACCCTAACTAAGACAATATCCCTCCCCACTCTTTTTCAAATTCATAGTCTCTTTTCTCATTGATTGTTATTGTATACATATACATATACACACACATATATTCCTAAATATGATCTTCTCAGTTTGTATATTGTTACTTGTATGTATGGTTTTTTTGACTGACCATTTGGCACCAGACAACCAGTTTGTGTTCTATGGGAAGACCACCTCTCCTGCCTCAAATGAGCCACCCTCTTCTCTCCTCAGACGCACCAGAAAAGCGCATCGGATTCCGTTACAGCTTGTTGTGAGCCACCATATGGTTGTTGGGAATTGAATTCAGGACCTCTGGAAGAGCAGTCAGTGCTCATAACTGCTGAGCCACCTCTCCAGCCCCCTCTTCTCTCCTCATTGCTCCAATTCTACTCCAAGCACTGCTCTCTCTGATTCTTGGAGACTCACCTGATAGCTCTTCTGACTTGTTCTCACATTCATTCCCATATGGCACTGTTCTGCTCTACACTTCTGCATCTTTCAGTAGGACATTAGCTTCTCATGAGGGAAGGCTGGCCCTCAGAGTCTACTGCTCCGTACTTTTATGCGCTCATTTCAGGTGCTTGCCTCTGTGAGAGAGAACCCAAAAGGTTTTCATGTCTCAAGGCATTTGCTCACAAGCCTCACTCCTTTATTTCCTCTATGTCTGAATCCTCTGCAAAGGTCACCTGAATGTCATCTATAGTGTTCCTGGACTACCTAACATTTTCCTCATTTATTCACTCTATACTACACCCTCGTGTTTATACCCTTTAGAGTTTTGTAATTCAGAAGTCTGGAGAGATGACTCACAAGGATCTAAATCCATTCCCCAGAATGTGCATTAAAATGCCAGACATAGTCGCATGCACCTGTAATCTCAGCACGGGTGGAGGAGCTACAGGCGGACACTTGGGCTTTGTAGCACACTACAGTAACTGAACTGGTAACCTTCAGGGTGAGCCAGAGATCCTGTTTCAAGACACAAAGTGGAGAGGCGATTGAGGACAGCATCTGAGGTCAACCTCCAGCTTCCTTGTGCGTGCACACCCACATGTACCTTCATCCTACCTCCACAAAATAGAAGAGAATGCGAGAAGAGCATCCATGTCACACAAGGTTATAAAAACCAAATGCCTATGCTTCACCTGAGATTTATAAAAAAAAAACAACAGAAAAACAAAAAAACAGAATCTGTATTTGAGAAAGGAAACTCAGTAAATTATAAACATTGGAGTGAGAGAACAATTTTGAAGTACTGATCACAGCTGCATTTGTTCTGTGAATGTCCACTTCTGTCTTCTCTGTTTCTGCCATAGTGTGAACCTCTTGGGGATGAGGGCTGTGACAATGTCCAGCACAGCGCTTAGCATGTAGTTTGGCGGGTGTTAAGACATTTGATCTAACTTTTGAGGCTCAGAGGAAATAAGCGAATGGTTTAAAGTCACATGGCTTATTATTAATAGAACCAGTGTGGAAGCAAATGCCATCTGTAGCATCATGCCTTATGCTAGTGCATGCACAGGCTTCTGCTATTTGTAACAATTATTTTTCTTAATGCTGTCCTTTGACATTTGGCTTTATTTAAGCTAACCTATATAGAGAACTCGGGTTTAGTCTTTGAGTTTTCTTTTACCAAGAACAGAGAAAATGTTAAATCCAGCCAGCAAGTTTATAGAATTTCTTTGTTAATGGGTCAAAGATCATTAAAAAAGAAATGAAAGAAAATTTTCTCACAGGAAAGGCTGTCAAAGAACCGTTTAGCATAGATGGCACCTCTGCGGTGAGAACTGTCTAATTGCTCTTGACAGTGTTCCCAGGGGGTGTCAGAGGCAACCCAAGAATCTAACACAGATTTTGAAAGAGTAACTCCTAATTTATTTTACTTATTGTTACTGGAATTTATACTTATTTTTGCCTAATCATGGAATAGAATTGAACACCCAAAAATGAACCCACACACCTATGGTCACTTGATCTTTGACAAAGGAGCTAAAACCATCCAGAGGAAAGAAGACAGCATCTTCAACAAATGGTGCTGGCTCAGTTGGCGGTTAGGATGGAGAAGAATGAGAATTGATTCATTCTTATCTCCTTGTACAAAGCTCAGGTCTAAGTGGATGGAGTAACTCCACATAAAACCAGAGACTTTGAAACTTACAGAGGAGAAAGTGGGGGAAAAGCCTCAAAGATATGGGCACAGGGGAAAANTTCCTGAACAGAACAGCANTGGCTTGTGCTGTAAGATCGAGAATTGACAAATGGGACCTCATAAAATTGCAAAGCTTCTGTAAGGCAAAAGACACAGTCAATAAGACAAACAGGCCACCAACAGATTGGGAAAGGATCTTTACCAATTCCAAATCAGATAGGGGACTAATATCCAATATATATAAGGAACTCAAGAAGATGGCCTCAAGAAAATCAAATAACCCTATTTAAAAATGGGGTACAGAGCTAAACAAAGAATTCTCAACTGAGAATTCAAAGGGCTGAGAATCACCTGAAAAAAATGTTCAACATCCTTAATCATAAGGGGAATGCAAATCAAAACAACTCTGAGATTCCACCTCACACCAGTCAGAATGGCTAAGATCAAAAATTCAGGTGACAGCAGATGCTGCCAAGGATGTGGAGAAAGAGGAACACTCCTCCATTGTTGGTGGGATTGCAAGCTGGTACAACCACTCTGGAAAGCAGTCTGGCAGTTCCTCAGAAAATTGGACATAGTACTACTGGAAGACCCAGCAATACCTCTTCTGGGCATATACCCAGAAGATGTTCCAACTGGTAATAAGGACACATGCTCCACTATGTTCATAGCAGCCTTATTTATAATAGCCAGAAGCAGGAAAGAACCCAGATGTCCCTAAACAGAGGAATGAATAGAGAAACTGTGGTACATTTACACAATGAAGTACTACTCAGCTATTAAAAACAATGAATTTATGAAATTCTTAGGCAAATGGATGGATCTGGAGGATATCATCCTGAGTCTGCTTGTGGACGTTGTACATCGTGGTGCGCACTAGGCTCCGCACCACGATGTACAACGTCCACAAGCAGCCAAGATACAATTTGCAAACCACATGAAACTCAAGAAGAAGAAAGACCAAAATGTGGATTCTTCATTCCTTCTTAGAATGGGGGAATGAAATACCCATAGAAGGAGTAATAGAGACAAAGTTCAGAGATGAGACTGAAGAAAAGACCATCCAGAGACTGCCCCACCAGGGAATCCATCCCATATACAACCACCAAACCCAGACACTATTACATATGCCAGCAAGATTTTGCTGACAGGACCCTGATATAGATATCTCTTGTGAGGCTNTGCCAGTGCCTGGCAAATACAGAAGTGGGTGCTCATTGTCATCTATTGGATGGAATACAGGGCCCCTAGAGAAGGAGCTAGACAAAGTACCCAAGGAGCTAAAGGGTTCAGCAACCCTATAGGAGGAACAACAATATGAACTAACCAGTACCCCACAGAACTGTGTCTCTAGTTGCATATATAGCAGAGGATGACCTAGTCACCTATAAATGGGAAGAGAGGCCCTTGGTCTTGGGAAGATCATATGCCCCAGTACAGGGGAATGCAAGGGTCAGGAAGCAGGAGTGGTTGGGTTGGGTGGAGAGAGGGTATAGGGGACTTTCAGGATAGGATCTGAAATGTAAATGAAGAAAATATCTAATAAAAAATGAAAAAAATCTCTCTAAGGTTAAATTGAACTTATCACTCACAATTTAAAGTTTAGCCTCTTCCAGCTCCTAATTGGTATGCCACAAATTAAACATGACATTGAACCTCTGTCCCACGTTCTCTAAACACATATTCGTTGCAGTCAGAGGTGTCCATCACAAACACTCTGAACATGTTTCTCTTCCTAAAAGAAGAAAATCAGCAAGTGAAAAGTGGTTCTAATGGGGAACATGAGCTATGTAGAGAATCCACCTGCTAAGGGTAACATTCCCATCATCTATTGTAGGTAAGAAAGTAACCTAAGATACCCAGCTCAACTGGCCACTAACACAGAAGTCTTATGCAGTAGCATCATAATGTATACTCATTCACATATTCTTTTTGTATTATAATAAAACACAAACAATTGGCTAGTAATATATTAAATAATGACTATAATCAAATATTTCTGTAATAAGAACTACAATGGTGTGGAACTATTATCATCATACTATTTCCAGAAAATTTCCAGCAACTCAAAGGATAACTCTTACCTAATAAGTAATAATTCCCACTACCCTGCAACCCTGAGGAGTTATCAATTTACTTTCTTTTCTTGTGAATTTGTATAGTCTGTGATTCTCATATAAGCAGAGTCACATATTGGCTCTTTTATTTCTGGTGCATTTCACCCAGTATGATCTCTTCAGTGTATATCAATATTGGAGCATGTGTCACTCCTTCATGCCTTTTATGGAAACATAATATTCTTTTTTTGTGATATTTGTTCTTTATTGTATAGATGAAGTAAAAGACAATCACAAAGCAACTGTCTGTCAACGAAAATTCCTGTTTATAAATAGTTTATACTCTAGTGGAATATAAATGATACAAATGGTGTTTCAAAAGATAATAAGGACTACAGAGAAAATTAAGCTAGTGTTCTGGGCTAGCTTATTGTCAGCTTGACATATGCTAGA
>NC_034604.1:56199585-56200964 GCF_900095145.1 Mus pahari
CAGCTGGATCTCATGGAGGCATTTCCCCAACTGAAGCTCCTTTCTCTGTGATAACTCCAGCTGTGTCAAGTTGACACAAAACTAGCCAGTACACCTACCTATTTTCTTACACATCTGCTTATTTTCTGCTGTATTTTTCTTATAGACAAGTAGGCCCATATCACAGTTGAATGAATCATATGTTAATCTACTCTTATTTCAAGTGGAATATTCCTTCTGATAGTTAAAAAAAAAATCCCCTTTTAAAAAATCTTTTTACTGGATCTCCTCTGTTTTATGTAAGATCTCCTCTATGCTTTCAAAGAGTGCTTTGGAATACAGTGAAGAATATGCTTCCCTTTGTGGAATATTGCATGCCTGTTACTCAGTCAGCAAACTAGCACGTGCCTACTCAGTATGCATTACATATGGCCATACACCACACACGCTAGAGAGTAGAGAATGCTACTGGAAATTACAGTGAAAATATAACCAGAGACAATAACTGAGGGAGATTTATAGGATAATTTTGAAAGTTATGCCAGGCAGTCCACAATATGGAAGATGAGAAACATTGGTTGGTTACTGCACATCATCTAAGAGTTGAACTTTAGCATGTGGGAAAGACAAGTAGCAGCCAAACACAGCATGTTCTATAATGAATGGGCATTGGTGTTGCAGAAATAGAGCCCTAAATTGTCCCAACAGCTCTCCACAATCCCCCCCCCCCCCAGTTTCCTATGCTGACATGTTTGTTTCATGTCCAACACTTTAAAAACCTTTCCAAACTTCTTAAAATTATGGGTTTTTTTTTTACAACATTATTAACATAATTGTTTCGTGCAGTTTCAGAGCAGCCTGCAAACACTGTGCATTTATTGAGAAGGAACACTGCAACCTAATAAAACAAATCCTGAGCTTATACAGGCAAAAAATAATTTGTTGAATCTAATCGGGTGGTGAATCAACAAGGGTGTGAGTGTCAAAGGGACCAAGGCCTCTTTTCCTGTGGGCTTCACAGAATGTTGAGGTCATTTGTGAACTGTCACAAGAATACCTGTTGACTACGGCTGTCCCTTCCTAGACAGACGACCTATAAACCATAGCTTTTGCTCAAGCTAGAATAGGATACAGAAACACATAGCCCTTGTGTTCATGCAGACCTTGGTTCCAGTGACTTTCATTGATCACTGATCATCTCCTCCACCTGGTAAGCAAGAATCATGAGTTGAACTCCTCCATTTCTGGTGGGATTGCAAGCTTGTACAACCACTCTGGAAATCAGTCTGGCGGTTCCTCAGAAAATTGGACATAGTACTACTGGAGGATCCAGCAATACCTCTTCTGCAAAGAAGATCTTCCAACTGGTAATAAGGACACATGCTCCACTATGTTCATAG
>NC_034604.1:56201751-56220692 GCF_900095145.1 Mus pahari
AAAAAATTTAAAAAAAAAAAAAAAGAACCATGAGTTGAACACACCTCAATGACTACAACAGCCGAGGTCTTCGTCTGATGGATCTTGCACTGTAGATGAGTCAGGTGTGCAATACATAAACCAACCAAGTACATACCTGATTACTAGGCAAGATGAGTCTTTGGAGGAAAACAAAAAGATACGCAAGGCTAGCTAGTCACCCGCACAGTCCCCCTCTCAGGTTCTCCAGCCACCTGGGGATGCCATCAATTGATGGCAAACCTTGGCAAGTTCAGATGCATAATACACGTCGTTCCTGCTGGTTGATGATGATAACATGACCTTCCTGAAGGCTGAGGGAGGCAAATGAATGGCTTTTCCAATGTGTCTGATGCCCCCTCCCGTCTGTGTGTTTTGTGTTTCCATAACCTCCAGTTCCAACGAGGGTTTCGGGTCCGTGGAGAAGGTCGTGCTGCTCACGTTCCTGGCAGTGGTTATCCTGATGGCCATCTTGGGCAACCTGCTGGTGATGGTGGCTGTATGCAGGGACAGGCAGCTCAGGTGAGCAGCACAAGGGGACCCCTCAGCAAACATGCGTGTTGGAGGGATCTCCCTGTAAAGTTGGCTCTGAGTAGTTTCCATGATAATTCATCCTGATGACAGAAAACGTTCATGGGGAAAGATTCTGAAAAACAGAAAAGGGATCACATATAATTCTACAACCCCAACCCAACATAGCCACAAGAACACTGGGATTCTTCCATCATATATGGAAAATACACACACACACACACACACACACACACACACATCCCTGATATCAGTGGTTCAGAGAATAAATCAACCATAACTGATGATTGATTTAGGGAATAAACCCTGGATCTATCATACCTTAACCAACCTCAACTGTGACTACAATTATAATCACCTAAAAATATTTCTCAAAACAACACTGTATGGTATTGGTATGATCTGTGTAATAATCTGGAGATAGTTATTTTTAAAAAGCATCCATTGTTAAACATTAAAATTTATTTGGCCATCCTATATCTTAGGCAGCAATATTCAGTGAAGGAAGACAATATGCACCCACGTTTTTTTGTCTAATTGATCTGAGTTGAACCCTGGGCACTGAAGTTCCTTAAAATTCACAGGGTATTTTTAGTGCATGGCTGGGCAAAGTAGCATCGGTGCATGAATGAAGAGGTGAGGCAGAGATAGCCTGTCTCTAAGCAGGACATGCCCAGACCCAATGAAGAGGCAGAGAAAAAGCGCAGAACTTCGCCTGGAGTCACAAGTAGTGGGTACAGAAGAGGTCACTGTAGCAGCTGAGAATGGTACAGCTTAACACTGTCTGAGGGCAGCACCTTGAGAGGGCTTCCTGGGAGTGCCTAATCCAGGACCAAAGGAAGGGTGGACTCTGGCAAGAATAGGCGAGAGAAAGCACAACTGTGTGGAACCTCAGAATGGTTCTCAGTACATCCACTGCTGGCCTCTGGTCAGGCCAGAAGGGCAGAAGAGAGAGGGAAAGAGGGCATGGCATGGGTCTGGAGAAGTCAGAACAGGCCAGAGCACAGAGAATCTGCTCAGCCATGATACAGAAGGTAAAACTGAGTCTCGTGGGTTATGTTTAATGTGTGATTTCTTCTTTCTTTTTCTAACCCCCTTTGTTCCTTCCTTCCAATCTCCTCCATTCTTCCTTGAATCTCTCCACCTTCTTCCCCACACCCTTCCCCCTCCACCTTGCCTATACCTTTTCCCTCACAGGAAAATAAAAACCAACTATTTCATTGTGTCTCTTGCCTTCGCCGACCTGCTGGTTTCCGTGCTGGTGATGCCCTTTGGTGCCATTGAGCTGGTCCAAGACATCTGGGCTTATGGGGAGATGTTCTGCCTGGTTCGGACCTCTCTGGATGTCCTACTCACCACAGCATCGATCTTTCACCTGTGCTGTATTTCCCTGGACAGGTAAGAGCAGAGCAATGTGTGGAGCAGATCTCATTCGAGACACCAGTGACCTAACAAATATCACCTGGCATCTTTCTTTCCTTTCCTGAGTCACATCACACACAATTAGTTCCAGAGAGACAGATGTCAGAAGGTCGGTGATTCTTTCACCCGGGCAGTCCTTGTGGAGGGCTCCTGCTCAGCCAGGTGATCTCAGAGATATTGAAGACTCAAAGGTCGGCATGGACTAGCAGTTGCTTGCAGTTTTCGGTGGAGATAGGTATCCTCAGTCGAGTTAATTTCCAATTCTGTATCGATGGTGGGAACAAAAG
Organism: Mus pahari; assembly: GCF_900095145.1. Taxonomy (NCBI): domain Eukaryota; kingdom Metazoa; phylum Chordata; class Mammalia; order Rodentia; family Muridae; genus Mus; species Mus pahari. The sequence goes on from NC_034604.1 coordinate 56,204,010, forward strand.
GCTAAGGGAGCCAGGTGGCAAGAAGTAGTGCATCAGCCCAGGAGGTTACAGGCCAGTTCAGATGATGCACCTAACCCTCAAGAGACAGGAGGCCCCAGGGAGATTAGAGGTCAGGTGGTAGAGCGGGGTGGGAACATCCACGTGGAGACATGGGGTGGGGAGAGGTATGGGATGTGGAACAGTCAGAGGGGAGACCAGGGTGGGAGAATAAAATATGGAGTGTAAAAAAGAAATAAATTAATTTTAGAAAAAAAAGAACTGAAACGTGTGTGACAACAGCAGATTCACCTCCTGTCTCATGAGGGCATGGATGAGAACAGCAGGTGTGACAACCTTCGTGGTTTAAACCACTCTCTCCCCTTGTTTTCCTGACAAGAACACAGAGTTGAATTGCCTAGTTTCTATGTATGTATGCATGTATGTATGTATGTATGTATGTATGTACGTATGTATAATGAGACTCCACTGCATGCATAGAGAGAGAGGAGCATGAGTGAACTGTTAGCCAACAGCAAGACCTACCATGTATCATAATTAGAAATTTGTGGATCTTATCTTGTTTATAATTGGATGTCAGCATATGAAAGACATTTTAAAAACAGTATATGCTATATGAAATTTCATATTTTATAAAATAAAATATGAGAAAGTAGAAAACACAGGGGAACAATGATCCTTGAGACTAGACAAAGTATAATACTGACACGTAGAAAAAGACAAGGCTGGGGATAAAGGGAAGCTGGAAGTCAGTGAAATTTTGGCAAAAGCCAGGGGAAGAAAATGAGCCATGCATGGAATAAAAATGACAGGAATTTCAAATGTTTTGCTGTAGAGAATAGAATCTGGCCAGCCCTAAGACAAATGCTAAAAGATCTCCCATCAGGGAGGGCTCTGCTTCAGAGTCCCAGATTTCAGCTCATACTCCTTCATGAACATTTCTCACGTAGGCTCAGGATGTAGTGAAATCATTAAGAATTGGACATTAAAAGCCACCTGTTTTAAAATTTGAGAGATTTAACTTTAAATTTCAGCTCTGTCAGGTTTTTGCCTCTGAGATTGGCAGTGGGTTAATAAGCCTTTCTGAGTCCCAGTTTAGTTTTGGGTTTTTCGTTTGTTTGTTTGTTTTGGTCTCAAAAATAGAGGGCAAAGAATTGATCTTGCAGGACTGAAGTTAGGGACAGAATCTAATCTACCTGATGTGGATCATTTTCTACCAAGATGCAATACAGCTACTACTGGGACTTGACTTGTCTAATACACCAGCACATCCTGTAATTGTTCTCACGTTGCTGTAGGCATCTATTTCCACTTACAAGGTCAAACAAATGGCCAGTTTTGAAAATGGCTACTCTAAGCATTGCCACTTGCCTGGAACTTTTCAACAGCTTTGAGATATGACCACACTGATTGATGTAGAGAATTTCTAAATTTAATTAACTTAATTTCCAATTCAACTTAATTGATTTAAAATTTCATGCATATGTATTGTATTTACCATATTTTTTATTCCTCCTTCTCCCTACTTCAGTTCATTCCCTTTCCTGCTCCCATTTCCCCCCCACCCCAGCCCACACACCTCGATGAGTTCATTCAGTGTTACTCGTGTGTGTGTGTGTGTGTGTGTGTGTGTGTGTGTGTTTAATTTAACCCTGATGACTCGTCATTGGATCACCCATCAGAGGCTCATCTCTGGAGAAGACAGATTCTCACTCTCTCAGCCATCACTGCCTGCCTGTAGCTCTTCTTCTGAGGGTGGAGCCTTATATTTCCCCATCTTTGTTGACATACCAGATTGGTGTTATCATATGTAGGTCTTCTGAAGCCAAATATATTACTGAGATTTCATGAGTGTAGTAGCTTCCCTGTCATATATAGAAAACACAGTCCTGCAGCAGCTATAGCCTGGTCTTCTGGCTCTTACACTCTCTCCGTCCCCTCTTCTGTAATGTTCTCTGAGCCTTCATAATAGAGGTTGCATTTTAGATATATCAAGTGAGGTTGGATCCCCATAGCCTGTTACTTCTCTACATCTTAATTAACTGTTGATTTCTTAGTAGTCCCCATCTGCTATAAAAATTAACAGCCTTTTCTGATGAGCAGGTGAAGACTACATTTATCTGTGGATCTAAAGGTGGGTATTTAGAATACAGTCAGGAAATGTACAGTTTAGCAAAGTGGCAGTAATAGGTTCTCTTTTGGAGTCCAAAGCTATACCAACCGTAGGTAGTTGGGTAGGTTTACATTAGCAGGCATGAATTCTCTCCTAATGAGGCTGTAAGTCCAATTAGATGGCTGTGGTTTACCCCCAAGATGTATCACCCTTGGACCCTTGGGAATATCTAGCCATGCTGGCCACTGTTGTGGTATCCAGGCTTTGCAGTTGAGTACAGTTGAGTAGGAGTATTGATTGCTTGTCTTCCTTGGAAGATTGCATGTCACCTCCTATGACACTATAATACAGTAAGAGCTATTCCTTCAGGAAGGAGGCTTCTGTATCATATCCAGTCTGATTCCTGTGTGAATGTTTTCAGCAACAGAGTTTTACCTTGGTGTTCTGGGAGGAACCAAGGGCAATGGCAACAGGTTGTATTGTTTGGGGAGTTTCTTGGGCTACCCTGACCAATAACTTGAAGGGGAATTTCCCAAGTTTGTTACATAATCGATGGCTCTTGGGGAGAGTGTTACTGCAAGGGATATGACTTCATTTAAACAATATGTGCATTACCTATATCACATATGAATTTTAAGTAAACATGAAATAGTATTTCCTTATTGCTTTTTTCAAACATGTGGGTGTTACTTATTCCTCTCCTCTCCACAAAGTTTTCCCCTGTTTCAAATTCCCCACTCATTGCACCTATGCCCTGCTATTCCTCTGTACAAAATATTTTTATTAAATCCTCAAGAATTTCATACAATGTATTTGATCTTATTTACCCCCAAGTCCCCCAACTCCTCCTAGACTTACCTACCCTACCTCCTACATTTATGTCCCCCTTTAACATAGCCTATCAATTCCAATATATTCCTAGTTGTGGGGCCAAGCACTGGCGCACAGTCAACCAACCAGGAGTCATGCCCTTAAAGAAATCCAGCTCTCCCTTCCTGAGAAGGCTTCCACTGTCCATAGCGTTTTGGATACCTGCAGAGTCTCACCTTCCCACTCAGTGCTAAAATGTTGACTGGCTTGGTCTTGTGCAGATCCTGTGCAGGCAAACAAAGCTGCCGTGAGTTCAAGCCACATCCAGAAGACATTATTTTTCTAGAGTCTTCTCTAATCTCAGATTCTTCCTGTCACCACTGGCTTCTGCTATGATCTCTGAGCATCAGTGGGGTGTGTGTGTCTGTGTGTATGTGTCTATATGTGTGTTTATATGTGTGTGTGTGTGTCTGCCTTAGTGTGTAAGTGTATGGGTGTGGAGGTGGGTGAGGAGACTTGGATGTGTGATCTGTGGCTGAGCGCTCCTTGGACAGTTATTCTCTGCCCTCTGACCAGCTGGGAGTTTGTGTTTTAGCCACCATCCACTGCACAAAGGTATTTTTCTGATGAGTTGTGAGTTGTAAAAGAGAATTCCACAGTCTGTTTCTATCTCTATCCCGAGCATCCCTTCCTGCCCTTCACCAGCCCTGTCTCTAGGCTCTGGCCACCTTGACCTATCTTTTCTTCCATTGCTTTCCAGGCACCAGCTCCTCTCTGTGCCTGGAGAGCTTCTTTTCCCACTATGTGTCTGTCAGATTTTAGCTCAGCTCTGTCTTCCCCTGCGGCAGAAGCCATCTCTAATCTCCTCAACAGATTCTTTGTAGAACTCACTGCATTTTTTATTAAATGCGGTTCTGCAAATTTTCACACAAAGTCTTTTTTTCTCCCTTATGGGAGGAAGCCCTGCTTGATGAACAAGGATGAGAATGTTTGAACTGCTGGAATTTGTATCTAATGACACTTTTGACAATTAGACAGTAGCTGCACATAAATATTTATTTAGGTATTTGGCAAATTTTCACTTCCTTCCCCATCACTGACATTAGAAACTTCAACACCACAAGAAAGATGGGGCTGATTTTGGTCTTTTTCTTTGTCTCCGGTCCTATCCCAAGTGATAGCCTCACTGACTGGGAAGGTTCGTGCGAAACATTACAGGCAATGCCTTGACATGAACAACATGGTTTTATTTATGATCTAGCCTTCACTTTTGATGTGCCCCCCTTGGAATCACATTTGAGGTGACTCAAAGCAGAGAAGGTGTTTCTTGGGAGGACCAGGGGGCGGGGAGAGGTATGATGTCCTTGTTATCTGTGTGAATCCTGGCAGGACACAGTGCCCTCCCACCTCAAGGTGCTGTGAATGTTCTAGGAAAGGAGAGTACCTTTCGAGGAGACTTGCTTTGATTGCTAATTTTTGCCCAGCTTACTGGTTCCTGGATCCAGTAAACAGGCAGAACATCTTTATTATTAAAAGATCCATTTCTACATCTACACTTCTTATGCTTCTTGGTACTTTGACCAATGAATCATATTACTGAAGATTTAAAATAATTTCAAAACTAAAATTGGTATGTTTCATATAGTCTGAGTCATGAGGTCAAACACTGTATTGTCTGAGATTCTATGGGGAATGAAAAGCAACCAAGTTGCTACTTTTGAAATGAAGCCATTGAAATCTCCTGACAAGTAATATATGCAGAGAGATGTAACTGTTATTTGAGAAAAAGCAAGTTTCAGGTTTAAGTGTTTGTCATAATTCCATTCATAAAATAAGTGCGCATATGAATATATCTGAACATACACTATGAAAAAGTATTATTGAAGGAGGGAAGGGGAGAGAGACGGACTGAACAACCATGAGCTAAAGGCTTAGAGGTGTCTTTTGGAATACCCACAATCAGACGGTCTTATCCCCTGGTTTCCTCTATATTGACTAATTATACCTCTGTTCTTCCACTGGATTCTAAGCTAAACTTTTTAAGACTTAACTGTTCTCTGTTTTTTTGAACATGTTTGCAACCTATCTTGTATTTGGCTTGAAATACAATCACCGCTAAAAGTCCATTTTACTTTTTTCTATCTTTCTTTTCTTGTTATTTTCTTTGTTTCTTTGTTTCTTCCTCCCTTCCTTCCTCACTCCATCCCTCCCTTCCCCCTCTCTCTCTTGCTTTCTTTCTCCATTTTACATCTTGATTGCTTTCCCCATCCCCTCTCCCACAGTCCCTCCTCCCATCCCCCCTTACCTTGTCCTCTGAGAGGGTGGAGTTCCCCCACCCATGTATTCCCCTACCCTGGCACATCAAGGTCTCAGGGCTAAGTGTATCCACTCCTGTTGAAGTCAGACAAAGCAGCCCAGCTAGAAGAACATACCCCCAAACCAGACAACAGCTTTTTGAATAGCCCCTGTTCCAGTTGTTTGGGACCCACATGAAGACCAAGCTTCACTTCTGCTACAAATGTGCAGGGGGCCTAGGTTCATTCTATGTATGCGCTGTGGTTGGTGGTTCAGTCTCTGAGAGCCCCAAGGGTTCAGGTTAGTTGATTCTGTTGGTCTTCCTGTATTCCTGATCTCTCTAAGACTTTTGACATGAAAGGGTATAGGTTTTTTGTCGAAGTCTTTTTCAGTATCTAATGATCATGTGGTATCTTTTCTTTCAGTTTGTTTATATGGTGGATTACATTGATGGATTTTCATATATTGAACCAACCCTGTATCCCTGGGATGAGCCCTACTTGATCATGGTGGATATCATTTTTTGATGTGTTCCTTGATTTGGTTTGCAAGTATTTCATTGAGTATTTTTGCAATGTCATAAGAGAAATTGGCCTGAAATTCTCTTTCTTTGTGGAGTCTTTGTGTGGTTTAGGGATCACGGTGACTGTGGCTTCATGAATGAGTCTGGCAGTGTTCCTTATGCTCCTGTTTGGTGGAATAGTTTGAGGCATGTTGGTATTATCTTTTCTTTGAAAGTGTGGTAGAATTCTGCACTAAAACCATCTGGCCAAGGGCTTTTTTGTTGTTGTTTTGTTTTATTAATGATTGCTTCTATTTCCTTAGAGGTATTGGGCTGTTTAAATGGTTCACCTGGTCTAGATTTAACTTCTAGATTTTTCTGTCTAGAAAATCATTCATTTCGTTAAGATTTTCCAAGTTTGTGGAGTACAGGCTTTTGAAGTAAGACCTAATGATTCTTTGAATTTCCTGTTGTATGTCTCCCTTTTCATTTCTGATTTCGTTTATTTGGATACTGTCTCTCTGACTTTTGGTTGGCTTGGTTAAGGGTTTGTTTATCTTGTTGATTTTCTCAAAGAACCAGCTCTTAGTTTGTTAATTCTTAGTTTGTATTGTTCTCTTTGTGTCTAATTGATTGATTTTAGCCCTGCTTTCAATTATTTTCTGCCTTCTACTTTTCTTCAGTATGTTTGCTTCTTTTTTGTAGAACTTTCAGGTGTACCTTTAAACTGCTGGTATGAGAACTTTCTAAGTTGTTTTGTGGAGGCTCTTTGTGCTATAAATTTCCTCCTAGCACTGCTTTCATTGTGTCCCATAAATTTGGGTATGTTGTAGCTTCATTTTCATTGAATTCAAGAAAGTTTTTAATTTCTTTCTTATTTGTTTCCTGACCCAGAGATCATTGAATAGAAAGTTGTTCAGTTTCCATGGGTGTGTTGGCTTTCTGATGTTTCTGTTGTTAAAGTTCACCTTTAATCCATGATTGTCTGAGAAGATACAAGCTGCTATTGTAATTGTTTTGTGTCTGTTGAGGCTGCTTTGTGACCACAATTTTGGAGAAGTATCTATGAGGTGCTGAGAAGAAGGTATATTCTTTTGTGCTTGGATAAAATATTCTGTATATGTCTGTAGGTCTATTTGTTTCATAACGCTGATTAGTTTCATTATTTCTCCACTTAGTTTTTGTCCAGGTGACCTGTCAATTGTGAGAGTCGGGTGTTGTACTGGCTAATTTTGTGTCAACTTGACACAGGCTGGAGTTATCACAGAGAAAGGAGCTTTAGTTGGGGAAACGCCTCCATGAGATCCGGCTGTAAGGCATTTTCTCAATTAGTAAAAAGGGGGGAGGGCCCCTTGTGGGTGGTGCCATCTCTGGGCTGGTAGTCTTGGTTCTATAAGAGAGCAGGCTGAGCAAGCCAGTGGAAGCAAGCCAGTAAAGAACATCCCTCCATGGCTTCTGCATCAGCTCCTGCTTTCTGACCTGCTTGAGTTCCAGTCCTGCATCCTTTGGTGATCAATAGCAGTTTGGAAATGTAAGCCAAATAAACACTTTCCTCCCCAACTTGCTTCTTGGTCATGATGTTGTACAGGAATAGAAACCCTGACTAAGACAGGTGTTGTAGGTCCACTGGGGATAGCACACTTCTCAGGGCAGTCAAGAGAACCCCAGAGGATTCAGCAGGCAGGGAAGATGGGTGCAAGAAGGGTAGCTGAGGGTACCCGAGAGAACTCAGCAGGCAGGGAAGCTGGATTCAGTAAAGGAGTCCCATGTTACTTTATTGAATTTACTGAAGAGACCATTACATGTAAGGGCAACAGTATTTTCTTTTGCTTTTGTATTGTCAACTGTCTCCTGACATGCCAAAACTTGATATAATCTATCTGCAAAAATCTTCCACATTTCTCCAGTTCCAGGTTTTCTTTGAAACAAAGTTCCTTGTAAAACATATTCTTCTCACTCCAGGGCTGCATATTTCATCGTGTGCAAGAGATAAGTTGTCTGCTTCGCTTAATGATCTCCCTGGAGCATAACTAAATTGTGAATGTATAAATCAAATGTGTCAATCATTGTGAGCTTGTCTGGTAGAGTTCCATTTGTTTTCCCAATATATCTGAGTTTTGCAAGGAGTTTCTTCTTTTCACATACTCTTCCCAGATAGGTCCACACAGTGTACCTAACAGCCACATTTGTTGAGTTGGATTTCATGGTATAATGTAGGGAACTGTGATTTTTTTTTTAATATCCATTTCATCAAATATTCATGGGGTGCTTACTAATTGCTGCGAGCTCTTCTGGACAGTCGACTTACAGTACTGAATGACAGGAAAGGCTCTGAGCAGAGCTTTTAGTGCACTGGTGGAACAGAGTGATAGCAGATAGAAGAGTATGGTAAGATTACTGACAGTTGAATAACAGGAAGAGTCAATTCCTAGACCCTGAAGTGACCACCTTCTGTAGCCAGGCTGGACCCCCAGTGGAAGAAGGGTAAGGACATCAACTACACACACACACACACACACACACACACACACACACACACACACACACACACACACACACACACACACACACACACACACACACACACACACACACACACACACACACACACACACAAACACACACACCACAGCTCTTGACCCAAAATTGTTCTGTTTACAAGAAATGCATGAACAAAGATGGACTGGAGAATTAAGGAATAGCCAACCAATGACTGGCCCAACTAGAGAGCTATCCCATGGGCAAGCGCCAATCCCTACACTATTAATGATGCCCGGTTATGCTTTCAGACAGGAGCCTAGCATAGCTGTCTGCTGAGAGGTTCCAATCAGCAGCTGATAGAAACAGATGTAGAGACCCACAGCCAGACAATGGATGGAGCTCAGAAGTCTTGTGGAAGAGTTGGGGGAAGGATTGAGAGACCTAGAAGGATAGGAACTCCACAGGAAGACCAACAGATTGGCTAATAACCTGGACCATTCGGGGCTCTCATAGATTGAACCAGTGCACATATGTAGCAGATGTGCAGCTTGGTCTTCATGTGGGTCCTGAACATCTGAAGTGGGGACTGTCCCTAAAGCTGTTGCTGTTCTGTGGAATATGTTTCTTCTATCTGGGCTGCCTTGTCTGGTCTCATTGGGAGAGGATGTGCCTAGTCCCAACAGAAACTTGATGGGCCAAGGTGGGGGGCGGGGAAGGACTGGGAGGGGGGCTCCACATTCTCAGAGGAGAAGGGAACAGGAAATGGTGGGAAGGACTCTGTGAGGCAAGCGTTTGGAGAAGGTGGAGCAGTGATCAGGATGTGAAGTAAATAAATTAATAAATTAATGGAAAACAAAACAAAAAAAGAGTAAATCCCAAAAGCTGTTGCGAGAGGCCACTCCCCATGACAGGGAGGGTCTTCAGAGGGTAAGACTGAAACTAAGCCCTGACACATTAATTATGAACTAAATGCATTTCAGCCTTCGGTTTTCATTGTATATGCTTTGCGTCTGCACAGACCATTCATTACCTATAAGCATGGTAGCTCATCTTGGTCTGGTTTTTGTTTTTGTTTTTGTTTTTGTTTTTGCCAGTTTTTCCCTAATTAAGAATGCCAAAAGAACCAATCTGACCTCATCAACTTTGTGCTCTTGCTGGAGACAAACAAAGGAACTGTCCCATACGTGTGTACATGAACACAGGCTGCTCTGAGATGTGCCTTGGTTTTTATTACAAGTTTGGTGTTAATTTTTATTCTCTTCTGGTAAATTTGACATAAAAAAAAATGGGTAAGAGTGTGGCCTGGGGTATTAGACTGCCTAGGTGCATTCTCACTTGAACAAATGTGAGTTTCATCATCTTGGAAAAGCTACTTGAAATTTCTAGATCTCACCTAGTTTGTAGAATTATGTTAATGACAGAATCTTCCTCTGGAAGACTAAGGGAGTGAAATAAATGGAGAGAGAGAGAGAGAGAGAGAGAGAGAGAGAGAGAGAGAGAGAGAGAGAAGCAGATAACACATACCTAATTCATCTCAATGATTTTAACCATTTGCCTTGGGAATTTTCCAAATCCAAAGTGGCTTCTGTGGGTTACTTCCCCGGCCTGACTCTTCAGCCTGATATCCATCTGTTGTTGGAGAGTTAAGAGATTCCTCAGCCTTGTGTGAAGCCTCTCCTTCCTTTGAAGAACTTATTTATCTGGTGTCTCACTTGAACCTTTGTTTTTGTTCTCTCGGTTTACTTCTGGGCTCCAAGGTCCTCTCTCTATCTGTCTGTTAGGAGGAGTACCTTCAGCATCTTTCCTTTTCTCTCAGACCCAATAGGGTCAAAGTGGAAATGTCCATCATACCTTAATAATCTTTTCTAGTTGTTACATCAAAGGATTCCAAGTGTTGCCTTGTAGTTACAGACATTGATACAAAATAGGACCTGCTTCTTGCCACCAAATGTACTTCCATTAGTGTGTGGCATATGCTGTAGATGATTGAAATATCAGAGAAGAAAGCAGCAATTACAATGTAGTTAGAGAAACACCATGGAAACACATACAGTGTGCAGAAATGGGAAGCCCATCCTTGATCTGGATCAAAGGACCCATTCAGAGATCTGACCTAAAATATGGCTACTCCACGCCATGGAGGAAGGGCTACTTTACTGCCCAGCTACACACACACACACACACACACACACACACACACACACACATGAATGTATAGGTATAGATATAGGTATTGATATAGATGTTATCTCTGTTTATCCTGTTGTGATTAGGTGTGAGTATGGAAATTGATCCCAGAACTTGTAAGCAATAGTATCTATTACATCTTATATGCAATGAACTCCATCATTCACAGCCAGTTACCTAAAGGGAACAGCTTATTTGATGTTTTGTGTCTTAGACTCTAAGTACTAGGAGAGATGCTGATCCAAGTATTTTCATATGGTTTGGTGAATAGCTTAGTACATAGATGTATGTGCCAGGAACTTCCTATGTTTACAACATATTATCTCATCTGTTCTCACAGCAAGTGGATGGCGTAGCATCATTATCCCACTCTACAACTGAAGAAACTGTCTCGAAGAGGGTCAATAGCTAGCTCTAAGTCTAGAGGGTATAAGAGTAAGGTAAAGGAAGTCAGTGGCCAGCTGTGAGGACACATGAGATGACTGCTAGGTCTGCTAATGTGAAATTCCAGGACTCCTGGTTGGTCTGGGTGCTTCTCCTTTACCTGTGGTTAGAGAGCAGGGAACGAGAGGGTAAAATTTCCCTTAATTGCAAGAGTGGTGAAGACATTAGCTTGGGGCTTAAAATATACTGCTGTCTTCTAAGACTTGTCAAGGTAAATTGTGTCCCTGGAGACATTTAAAAGCAATTATGTCCCTCATTTGCATGTGGCTGTGGTTGGAGAAGCTGCAGGTTGTCTACCAAAGGGGACTTTTATGGAGTTTTGTGAGCAAACTTTGAAATGTTCGAATAAGAACTTACTTTGTAAATTCCTTTGCTACATTCCAGCTCATCCTGGCCATCTGGAACCAGATTTGCCATTAGAACATTTATTCATTCATTTTGTAAAAGTATTTTTTGCTTAACTAGAAAATGTCCTGGGAATGTCTAAAGAACAGAACTTATATAGTAGTCTACTCCTGAGATAAGCCACAATTCTGTTGGCTAAACAGCATCCATTTAGCCTGAGAATCAACAACCCTCGTCTTTCTTGGATGTAATTCTCTCTGTTAGAAGGGCATGCTGCAGGATTGACCTGGACGGGTGTTTTCAAGGTCTGTGGCCTGTTCTACCTTAATAAACTCTTTTAGAAGAATTACACCACTCCTTCTTTTTTTGTGTCTTTAATTTTTGAGATGAGGCTATCTTGAAACAGATGTCCTAATCCATTGTCTTACAAGCTTTCTGGTGTCTCTTCCCCTGTGTCCCCTGAGCCTTAGATACAGGAATTATATTGTAGATCTACCGGATGGGGCTGGCACCCACAGCCAGCTCTTCTCTACAGTTTGAGTGGTTGTGGTTTTGTGCTGGTCTCTAGCTACTGAAAAGGAAGCTCCTTCGATGTGAGGCAAATGCTACACTTACCTGTAGGTGTAAGAATAAGTACTTAGGATGCAGTTAGAAATCACACTGCTTTGAGAGCGTGACAGTGGGTTCTTCTCTATGTTCTATGGCCTTGCCAGTTCTTATTTTTTCATCTTGAGACAGATAAATTTGTGTATTTTGCCTTTTAAAAAACTCATGACGGACTGCTAGAAAAATATTCCAGTCAGTAAAGTGACATGTTGTGCTCGCACAAGGACTTAAGTTCAAGCTTTAGAACTCATGTGAAAAAGCTGGGCGTTATGGCACACACCTGTAATCTCAGGGTTGGTGTTGGGTGTGTGTGGGGGGGACGAGGTGAGTAGAGACAAGCAGGCCCTTGGGGCTTGCCAGCCAGCCAGCTGAGAATATTTGATGAGTTCCTTTCCCATGAAAGACTCTTTTCAGAAAAAAAAGAAAAAAACAGGTGAATGGCAATCAAGATTGACCTCTGGCTGACTCTGCACATGTATAAACACAGGCATGCCTACAACACACACACACACACACACACACACACACACACACACTAGTTATGAGTGTTGTATAATATTTTGTAAGTACAGCCTCTGGTAAGGAAATCAGTGGTAATGGTTACAATCAACTCTGTCAGTGTATGTTAGGTGATCTCAGAACACTAATGATGCTACCATGCATATTTTAGAGGAATACACAATACAATACAATACAATAGGGAAATTTCCTTCAAAACAAAACAAAACATACACAAAAAAATTTTTCTAGAATTTTTGCTTGAAATTGAAGATTTTATGATATGAGGAAAGATACTCAAAGTACATAAGGTGGCTTTTTGAGAGTTCTGCCTTGAGAATACCAAAATCCTCAAAAAGAACCTTCAGCAGTTATGTCAATGTTGTGAGTTTTAGCAAGAATCTCATATTTTGCCGGGCAGTGATGGCACACATCTTTAATCCCAGCACTCAGGAGACAGAGGTAGAGGCATATCTCTTAGTTCAACGCCAGTTTGGTCTACAGACTGAATTTCAAGGCTACACAGAAAAACCCTGTCTTGAAATACAAAATAAACAAATAAACAAAAACCCTCATATTTTTGTCCCATGCTACTAGTTAAAAATATTGTTATGTTTATTGTAGAATAAAGACAAATTTTAAGTCAAATATGAATCTGGGCACAATCACATAATTTCATTATATCCAAACTAATCTAGCACCGAGGATTTCACCAACCTATTTTAAAATTAAATAAAATAATCTCCTTCTCTTTTCTATTGCTAATATCTTAAAGATAAGGAAGAATTTTTTCTATCTTCCTTAATAATTCAAGTCTATGCAAGCTCAAATGTCCATCATTGTCTGTACAGTGACCATCCCTGCCTCCCACCCTAGCCCTAACAACATCTTCAGTTACCCATTCCCCAGGATACTGACTGTATCCAGAGTATTTCCATTTGTTTCTCTGAGTCAGCATCCTATACTAGGCTAGAGCAGTACCAATCAAGGCATAGAACATCTGGATAGGCTGGAGTAACATGCAGGATCAAGTCTGGGAGTTGGAGCTGAGGCCATTTGTGGAGAAATAAGAAATTTAATACTTTAGGCAGAATATAAGAGGGTGAACAGTGAATTCCAAGAAAGTCTCCTATCACAGCAAATAAGGGGAGAGTACTTTCAACAAGTTGACAAAGTATCTTTTTTTTTCTTTTTTTCTTTTTTTTTATTATTATTTTCTTTATTTATATTTCAAATGCTATCCCGAAAGTTTCCCATACCCCTCCCCCCACCTCTGTTCCCCTACCCACCCACTCCCACTACTTGGCCCAGGCCTTGCCTTGTGCTAGGTCATATAGAGTTTGGAAGACCAAGGAGCCTCTATTCCCACTGATGGCCGATTAGGTCATCTTCTGCTACATATGCAGCTAGAAACACAAAGTATCTTAAAAGTGAGATGTTTGCCATTTTGTATTCTTAGCAATTAAGTGTTCACTATCAGAAACAATGTATATGAATTCTACTTGCAACATTTTAGCTTGAGCATCCCATGCTAACCTAGGGAAGCCAGGAAGTGCATGTACCCCTAATGGGGAAATAAATAAGTGGTACTTCCTGGAGGTAGTGCTCACTCCGTGGTGGAAATGTACAGTCCAGGTGGCTGCCCAGCACACCGTGATTTGGAAGACCCTCAGAATCTATACTCTTCTCATCTAAGTCTGTTGAGGGAGAAGAGAGGAGGAGAGAGGCTAAGCCCAGACAACAATCTAAGGAGCACAGACGTATATTCAACATCTCAGCATAGCCCTCAAGAAGAAGAGGACAAATCTGTGATAGTTCAAATTACAGTCACAGAAGCTAAAGGTACCTGTGTATAAGGGTCTGGAGAGCTCGAGGCATTCCTCGATTCCCAGAAAGTGGGACTGTGTCCGAGGCAGAGTAGACCTTCATGTTACTTAAGACTTTGGGAGATGAAGAGGGAAGTGGAGCCAATTCCAGGCAGTGACCTTCACATGAAATATAAACATATTTTATATAGTAACAAACGTTTCCTCCATGTGTTAATGTTTTTATTGTATAATTGCCTTTGCTCTTCTCTTTGTTCTCTGCCCTTGTTCCCTTCCTTTTCATTTCCCTCCTCTGCCATCTCCCTCCCCACTTATTCCCAATTTTGTTTTCCTGTTTTTCTCTTACCTCCTCCTCCTCCTCCTCCTCCTCCTCCTCCTCCTCCTCTGATTCTCCTTTTCTCAATGTTTCCCCTCCTTCCCATCTCTTTTTACTCCTCTTTTCCTTCTCTCCCTCCACCACTGTGATCTTTCCCCTCTTCTTCTCATGTCCCCCTGCCTGTGGCCCCGCCCTTAATTGTCTCTCCAGGTATTATGCCATCTGCTGCCAGCCTTTGGTTTATAGGAACAAGATGACCCCTCTACGCATCGCATTAATGTTGGGAGGCTGCTGGGTCATTCCCATGTTTATATCTTTTCTCCCCATAATGCAAGGCTGGAACAACATCGGCATAGTTGATGTGGTAAGTAAGCATATAAAGCCATGGGATTATTATCCACTCAGTTTTGTTAGGCATTTTAGATAGGCAAACACTCTAAGCTAGGGAGCTATTTTAATAGATATTATAATAGTGGTCTGAGCAGCATGTTTAAATGCCTATTGACGCCTTGGTCATATGTTTGTCAAGATCCTTTGAATTATCTTCCCAATGAGAACTTGTGCTTTTAAAGTTTATTTATTTATTATTTGGGAATCTCATGCATAAGTGCAATGTATTTGGATCACATGAAACCCTAAACCTCAAAGTTTACATTTCCATGTCTGTCTTAGATTATTTTCCTGTGCAATGATAAAATACCCTGACAGAAACAGTTTGTGGGAGAAATGGCTTATTTTCCCTCACAGTTTAAGATATCCATGGCAGAGATGTCAAGACAGCAGGAACCTGCAGCAGTGAGTCCCTTAATGTCCACAGTCATCAGAGAACAATTAAACTGCTCAGTTTGGGGATTTTTTTTTTTTGGTTTTGGTTTCCAGTTTGTTTTGGCTTCCACATTCTAGAACCCCCTGCCTAGGGAAAGGTCCTACCTGAAATGAAGATGGATCTTCCCACACCAATTACCGTACACAAGATAATCCTCCCCAGCTGTACCCAGTGTGCCACTTGCAGGTGATTCAGATTCTGTCAAGTTCACAGTTCCCTCTAACCAACACAAGGTCCAACTTTGCATTGCTCCATTTCAGCAAGGATGCTGATGAGTTGGTTTATCCTGAGTCCCCCAGGACCAGGCACTTCATCCTTCACCTTTCCCATGAGATGTCTGATTGCCCTGGATTATCTTCAGCAAGAGTCCTGCTAAGTTGACTTTCCCACTTTCTCTTCCCATTTATTCTGAATAAACTTCTGTTCACTGATCCTCATCAATCAATTTCTTGGCTATACATCCCCACTTTTTTCCTTTGGTGTTTTAGAGTTGAATCTAATCTCTTTGTGAAAAATCACAGTATTGTCTTTTATGAAAACAATGTGAAATGTGTGTAATAAAGGCTCCTTAGCAGGTGTTTCAAATATTTTTTTAACATTACTGTGAATCAGACAGGACAATAAGGAATACTTTTGGGAAGAGTATAATTATGACAGTTTTAAAGATGTGCAGGTTAATTTGTATTCTCCATGACACATAGTTTTTCTGTAAGAAGAATTTTAATTTGATTTATTTTACATAATTATTAAATATTTATTGAGATTTATAAATCAGTTCCCAGAACTTGAGGCATATCATATGTCCTAAGAAGCCTTCATTATATTTCATATTGAGAGTCTATATGGTTTACAGTGCCCAGGGAAAGGCATACCAGGTGAATGGACGCTGCCAGGGAGTGAGGAAAGTCCTGGTCCAGAAGTCAGGAACTAAGCCTCGAGCCAAGCTCTGCTAATGCCCGGCTTCCTGAGGACTGTATTAAGAAAGGAAGTTAGTGCTGAGTGAAAATTTGTCTAATGTGAGTCTAAGGGGGCACATGCCACATATGCCATACATTGTCCAAACTCTAGATATTGTTTTCCAGAGACATAGAACTAATAAGGATGTTTGTGTGCATATGTTCATCTGTCTATCCATCTATCTGTCTATCTATTATCTATTATCTATAAATCTACCTTCCTATTTGTCATCTATCTGTCTATCTATCTATCTATCTATCTATCTATCTATCTATCGTTTTTTCTTGTCATGTATTTGTTCATCTATTTACCTATAAACTTAGAAAAGGAAAAAGAGAAGCAGAGGCAGACATATAGACATATTGTAACTGGTCCACATGGTTGTGGAAGTTGACAATTCTCAGCACACGAGAGACTGAGGAAAGACAATATTTCAGTTCAAGTCCAAATATAGGAAAAAACTGATGGCCTTCATTAAGT
>NC_034604.1:56220782-56226844 GCF_900095145.1 Mus pahari
CCTGGCTGTCCTGGAACTCACTTTGTAGACCAGGCTGGCCTCGAACTCAGAAATCCACCTGCCTCTGCCTCCCGAGTGCTGGGATTAAAGGCATGCACCACCACGCCCGGCAACAATTCCCTCTTATTCAGTTATTTTGTTCTATTCAGGCTCTTAATAGGGTTAGATGCAATGCTGAATTAGAAGAGAAAATGGATTTATAAAATCTGCCAGTTCAGAGCTTAATCTCAATCCCAAATGTTGTCATACTCAAAATTGGGTTTTACCAAGTATCTGGATACCTATGGCTTGGTTACACAGACACATAACATTAACATCTTGCTGTCAAAATCATCTACTCTGGCATACCAAATTATAATGATGATTAAAACTGATATTCCAGATTCATTGTCAGGACTATACATTTCTAAAGGAATATGGCATGCAGTCACGTAAAGCCAGTACTAAGATCTTGCTAGATGTGGAGAAGGGGGCAGAAACAAGAGACTGAGAATGAAGAATGAGTTCTGACCCAAATGGATCAGAAAAAAAGAGAATTTGCCTTCTTTCCTTCACACCTAGGGATTTTAATTTTATTTTCAAATGAGTTCCATGACCAGGAATTTCTGAGTAAGAGTTCTTGAACTTCTGAAAAAGAAATCCTATAGGTAGGAAATAGAGAGGTCGGGGATCTGTCCTGGAAGAAACTGCAGATAATTTCTTGAATCCCAAACAATTTCTTTCAGTTTGTTAAATATTTTTTTTTAATCTGGAAGGGAAATTAATACCAGTTTGCAACAAACACTAATATCCAAATAATAGTAATAATGGTCAACAGCTGTTTCATACTTACTATGTATCAAGCCCTATGTTAATCAGTATTTTGGTGAACCACATTCAGGGACATTCTTTGCTTAGCTGAAACACTTATGCTTTGAAACCTGGGCTTGGCAGTATTACTGTGCTTCATCCTCAAATCTTACAAAAGGACACTGTATCAAACCATTGAACAATGTCTCCTTTTTCTTCTTGGCTACCATTTGCTAAACACTTTAGTCAATATACTAAACTCTCCATGACTTAATGTCATTTGGCCCATACAGTACTACCACGCTTAACATCAATTTTATAAAGAAAATCTTGACTTTCAAGACTGGGTTTAAGAGTTGCCCTACTTGTTCATTTAACCATTCAATAAATATTAACTGAAAGCCTGTCACATTTTGTTGATTTCTAAACCAATTTCAACATTTCCACTTTTCTGCCTACTAAGTATGATCTACTAAGAGAAATCTCACTATATTTCAAGTGTTGAATTTCATTTCAAACAAAACTTCAAACCCAGTAGGAAGATTCAAAGTGATGACAAGATGTCTCTACTTATATGAGAATTTACGTCACTTGATAAACTATGGCTGGACCATAGTCCTGCAGGATGAGACAGAGCAAGCCCCGTGTAAGCAAATGCTCAGAGAGAAGCTATTTGAAACCAACTTTGCAGCTGATGCAGAGGCCTTCAGTTGGGAGCATGCTTTGTTGATTCTAAGAATTTGAGCCAGGTTCTTTTGTTGGTTTTTTTCACTTTGAACAATTGAGGGCTTTTAAATTTTATTTTGAAGTTGGAGGGTTCAGGGCAAAGGAGTGTTCAGTGGCATGGCCTCTTTGTGTTTCTGAAGAAACATTGTAGCTACTCTGCAGAAAATGATCATAGGGTGACAGGAAAGCAGGAAAGCACTGGGAAGAGACTGCAATGGTCCTGCTAATTGATGATGGTGACACGGAGTAGGGTGGCAGGACCTGAAGTGGGTAGAAGTTGTCAGAGTTCAGATCTTCTCTTGCTTCCTGTTTATTGAGTACCTGCATTTCTAGGTGCTGGGTCTGCATTTACTAGAGAGATGGTAATGGTCCAAATCTTTGTAACTTTATGTCCAACTGGTGAGATGCAAGCAACACATGATACACTAAAGATAAGCAGATATCTAGAATGCTACATGATAAGGACTATATTTTCCATCAGTGTGGGACTGAAGAGATGGCATATTAAAGAAGAATATGTACAGCATCCATGCCAGGTGGCTCACAACTGTCTATAACTCCAACTCCAGGAAATACAACACCTCTGGCCTCCTTGGCAACCTGCTTACACGTGAATATGCCCACATGTGGGTGCATGCACCCACACGCACAATTTTCAAATATTAAATCTTTAAAAGGTGGGTTGTTAGCAGATTGAAATTCTAAATAGGGAGTTAGAGTGGGCTCTATTGAGGAGGTGACATTTGAATAAAGACATGAAGGAGCCGGGGGAAATATACTTGTAGGTATCTTTGAGAAGCATACAGCAAGCAGAACATAGGTAATATAAATCTCCCGAGGCAAGATGTGAGTGACAGGCTGCTACAGAGTTAATGAGGAGGTAAGAATGCAGGAGAGGAGCTTAAGGAACAATAAAATACAGTAGACTAGAAGAGGAAGACAATGCATTGGTCTGTGGAACATTTAAAGCGTAGGATTTAACTTGGAGTGATGGTAGGGTCTGAGCTTATTAGTAGTGAGATTTATAAGATTATGAAGGAATCTTAATTTTTTTCTGCTAAAAAGCAAACAAAAAGGGAATCTGCTAAAGTGATGCCATGGATAATAGACAACAATGGTACTCCAGCTTCAGTGGGAGCAATGCAGACTGTGATTCAGAGCAGGTGTATTTTTAATATAAGAGGGCTCTTCTGTATGGTTAGAAGAGAATTGTGAAAGAGAAACATTAGTTAGATACAACCAAAATTTTGGTCAGTGTAACTGGAAAAAAATCTAGTGACTAACTCTTGATTTCAGTTGGGAATTCCAGATTGGAAATGCTATAGGTAGAATATTTGTGGGATAAAGAAAACACAGTATGTGCTAAGTAGCATAGTTTAGTGCAGCAGTCAAGAAATCAGCTTAATATCAAATCTTGATATGTATGGGAAGTCTCTATCATTAACAAACTCAAAGGTAAGTCATTCTCAGAGCCATATGTATGCAATTTAAACCCATACAAGTAGATGTAACCGTCTGGGGAGTGAAGCTACCTAAGAGACGATGTCACAGAAGTGAAAAGCCAGTTGTAGAGGGTTGGGAGGTAAAGCTAAGAAGGAAGCAAAAGAATAGAGAAAATTCTAGAAAGCCAATTTGAAAACACATTGTAAGTGAGGACAGAGAATGCTATTTCTGGGTATGGTAACAAGAATCCTAACCATGACTATAAGGATAAATAATATATACTTTATTCAAAAACCAGTGTCAGGCATTGTAGTTCATCCCTATGGCCATAGCACTTCAGAAGTAGAGCCAGGAAAGTTTCTGGATCAAGCCAATTTAAACTACACAGTAAAAATCCTGTGCAAGCCCAGTCTAGACAAAATCCCAGCATCGAGTGAGAAGTTGGTCACACAGTCCCACCCCTAGCTATGGATTGCCCATTGTTAGCTTCTGGGAAAGGAATAGTCAGATTCTCTTAGCATGTAACTCCTCACAAGCTAACCATGCTCCAGTGGAAGAGTATCCATCTAAGAATATTTTGAGAGTTTTAAATGAAATAAACACTTCCCTCCCAAGTTGATTTGGTCATGGTGTTTTGTCACAGCAATAGAAACCATAACAAAAACAAGATATGGCTTGCATAACAATTAATCCCAACTGGACTGAAGAATTCATGTAAAATTTAAAGCAACAAAGATGTTCCAAGATAGGAGGAAATGTCACTAAGTGGTACATAGGAGAATATTTTTATGATGAGGGGGTAAATATTTCTTAATGGGTCTCAGAGATACTAACTGAAACTACAGGTTCTTAAAATTAAAACTGCAATCAGATGACACTAGCAAGAAAGCAATAAACAAACAAACCAGGAATTTGCAATATATAGATTTGACAGTGGACATATCTAGAATATAGAGCTATTAAAAACAAAGAAGACCTATATAAATGTTTATTCAGGGGAAATTACATGAATAATGACTTCCCAAGACAAATGGAAAAGTCATAACTTGACATCTAGATGTCTAGAAATGTGTGGTAAAACCATACTCTTTATTTGAGCAGCCCAGATTAATTTATATTTTATTTTGGTTTATTGAATTGGATTCAAAATTCCAGTTAGTCAGGTGAGGTAGGGTAAACATGACACAGAGTACAGAGAACAGGGTACACTAAGCTTAAGAATACTGACATGGATTAAATCTGAAGACACAATTGCAAGAACGAGGGCTAGCAGAAGCTGAGTAGCTTACCATTCTAATCTAGTCTCAGAGGAGAAACTGGAACACACATCAGGAATAGAAGCAGAAACTCATCCCTCCTTTCCCATGAAATGCATGCATTCAAATCACATGGACAAGGATGCCAAGACACTGTCCAGGACTGACTTGTCTGCCAGTGGGTTTCCTGGGGATGCTTACATTGACTCAGGGTATTTCCAGTATTCTGATTACCCTCCAGAACGTGACAGGCAGACACTATTGCTGAAAACACCACATACTTGAGTCGCAGAACATAGAGAAATTTAGATGGTACTGAACTTCATCTCTACTGGCTAGCTTCCATAGTGCTGGAAGATGTCATACATGCTATCAGAGGAGAAAAGGGATCATCATTCATACTCAACGGTGACTTCTGTGAGCGACAGTAATGACTGGCTTAGGAAGGCATAACACTGGTGCAATAGTGGCAAGAATCTTATGGGAGCAACCAATCATCTTCTGATTTTCTCATGGCCTTATTCACAAGATGGAACCCACATCTGCTGCCATTATCAGACCAAGAGTCTATGACTAGATAGATCACAGACCCTGTACAGGAGCCTACTACTCTTCTTCTGCTAAATGGATATAGTATTAACCTATTTCCTAATGACATTATCCCCATAGATTAAGGCATCTCTCAACCTTCATCAGAGACGCTTCTCTTTGCAGTAGACCATGACCAAAAAAGTTACCCACAACTAGCCAAGGTGTAGAGAATAAGAGACTATAAAATATTCAACGCTAAATAAAGCACAATAATAAATGTACTACACTTCCCCCTCCAAACTCAGTGATCATTGTATAAAGAACAGTAGAGAGTCAGATGTTTTGAATGATTACAACAAAATAATGTCCTTTGCGTACTTCAGGGCAGTTGCATATATGAATCTTCAGCAGTCATGAAAGCATGTACAAGATCTGTGAAAACTCAAGCCAGATCAAATCCCAGCACCGAATGGGGAGTTAGGCATGAAGTCTCACTTCTGGCACGGAAGGTGCTGGCACTTTAGCTTCTAGGAGAGGAAGGATCAATGTTCTCTAAGAGTGTAGCTTCTGAGCAGTCTGCTATGCTCCAACGGAAGACCACAATCCAAGTATATTTGGGAAATATAAATTGTCCTTGTTAGAAAGTAAAAAGACACAAACTCAGGTGAAAGAGGAAGAGGGGTGTCTGGAAAGACTTAGGGAAGGAAGGGTGAGTGTTATCAAAATATAATGTATAAAATTCTCAAAGGACTAGCACAGACACACACACAGAGTGGTAGGAGGGAGGAGAAAAGAGGAAGGAAGAGGGAGAGGTGGAGGGGGGGAGAGAATATCAAGGAAATGGGAAGCATTGTCAATAAAACTTAAACCAGCCCACAATAGGTACAACTATGTATAGACAATAACAAGTGCTGATGAGGATATGGAATATCTGGAACTCCCCTAGCCAAGTGGCAGAAATGTTAATCAATGCAACCCATTGGGAACCACAGGACTACATCAACAAAATATATGGTTATGACTGAGTAGGGATGCCACTAGTATTCTATACTTGGATTCGTATAATGACTGCATATGTATTTTTACTTTAAAACTCATTTACCATGTACATTTAATATTTGGGACATTGTATTTTATTTCAACAAAGTATGTATCTGTAAGGACGGCTTGTAGGCTTAAGTATATCAATACATCAAATACCTGATTTAAAATGAGTGTTAGCACCTATGGTCACTTGATCTTTGACAAGGGAGCTAAAACCATCCAGTGGAAAAAAGATAGCATTTTCAACAAATGGTGCTGGCACAACTGGAGGCT
>NC_034604.1:56227985-56234965 GCF_900095145.1 Mus pahari
TTAAAAAAAAAAAAAAAAAAGGAGTTTAGTAATGATGAGAATGTTCTCTGACCTGTGGATTATGCAAAAAAAAAAAAAAAAAAAAAAAAAAAAAAAAAAAAAAGAAGGAAGAGAAAAAAAAAAAAATAAAATGAGTGTTAGATTTGTGGGAATCTTTGGTAACTTTGATCATGGCAGTTTGAATGGAATGACTAGGATCAGAGCTAAATGAAGTGGATTCAGCAGAAAATAAGAAGGAGAGATGCTCATCCACTAGGTGGAAAATTGAAGACCCCTAGGGATTCCTGAAACCACTACATATATACTATATATGCATACAATATTTCCCTATACACATGCATGGTAAAATTCAAAATTCAATCCGTGAGTTAGGCACTGAAAAGATCAATAGCAATAATTACAATATAGTGGAACAATTACAACTACATGCTTCCATAAAATTTCACTAGTCTTGTACTTTGAACCATTGTTAAGTAAAATAAGGCAGACTTGAGTACAAGTACCTCAACAGTCATTCTGATGACTGAGAAGGCTACTAGGTAAAAATGATTGTATGACACAGATAATGCAGACATGCTGGACAGAGGGGAGACTCCTTTCCTACATGAGACAGAGGAGGGTGGTGTAGAATTACTTAATGTTACTCAAAATGGCATACAATTTAAAACCTAGAGATTGCTTATTTATACAATGTCTGAAATGGATGACCATAGGAACTAAGACCTTGGTAGGTAAAACTATGGGCAACTGGACAGCTATAATGTTACATCTTCCATGATTGTGAAGAATCCACCTTTTCTTTCTTTCATGCTCTAAGCCTCTCTTGTTCATTTCTCAATATCAGTTTATGGATACAGTACTTTCTATGTGGGAAAAGCGTTCATTGGTCCATTCAGTAAGCAAAGAAACAAATCTGGAAAGGGTCCAGCCTCCCCCAGAGATCTAAGATTAGGATGATATAGGGTGAAGTTTTCAATTATTAGCAAACTTATTATGTTTAAAAGTATCTAAAATGAACAAACGGTGATTTTGATGCAATTACTTTATTTGGAGGTCAGAATCTGCACAGATCTTAAATATATTTGGTGGCATTGATCTAAGACATCTTATTAAGGGATACTTGTATGTTATGTGCATCTGACAATGAAGAAAGACTGGGTAGACAGAATTGAGAATAAATTTTGACTACAACTTCTGAGAGCTCACTCAGATAAACTCCTAGAATATCTGGGAGATATTCTTCTTCTACCATGAAAGTCCTATGTGCTATAGACTTGTAAGAAACATAAAAATTTAATGATAAACATTAATTTTTCTTTTCTGTTTCCCCCTTCTTTCACTCTTTCTCTGATCCTTTATCTTCTTCTATTTCTCATCTTTTCTCATGATTTCTCTTCCTATCTTTTCTTCCCTTTTGCTTATCTTTTATTGTTTCCTCCCCATCTGCCTCCACACCCTCATCTTCTCTCTCCCTCCCACTCTCAGATAGAGAAAAGGAAATTCAACCACAACTCTAACTCCACGTGGTGTGTCTTCATGGTCAACAAGCCCTACGCCATCACCTGCTCTGTGGTGGCCTTCTACATCCCATTTCTCCTCATGGTGCTGGCCTATTACCGAATCTATGTCACTGCTAAGGAGCATGCCCAACAGATCCAGATGTTACAACGGGCAGGAGCCACCTCTGAAAGCAGGCCCCAGTCAGCTGACCAGCACAGCACCCATCGCATGCGGACAGAGACCAAGGCAGCCAAGACTTTATGTGTCATCATGGGCTGCTTCTGTTTCTGCTGGGCCCCCTTCTTTGTCACCAATATTGTGGACCCTTTCATAGACTACACTGTCCCGGAGCAGGTGTGGACTGCTTTCCTCTGGCTTGGCTATATCAATTCGGGGTTGAACCCTTTTCTCTATGCCTTCTTGAATAAGTCTTTCAGACGTGCCTTCCTCATCATCCTCTGCTGTGATGATGAGCGCTACAAAAGACCCCCCATTCTGGGCCAGACTGTCCCCTGTTCAACCACAACCATTAATGGATCCACCCATGTGCTAAGGTGAGTGCATAGGGGAGGGAGGTGTCTCTCTGGTTGGTTTGCATTGCTCAGCAGCGGATGGTATCCAGTTTTGCTCTAGGGAGATATTCCTGAAAATGTGTACAGTGTTTCCTAAGATTCATGCTCATTCTTCCATCTAAACATGGAATCAATTAGTGGGCAAGGACTCGGGCTCTGTTGGGAGACTGACTTTCATTCATTGCCATAGTTCTTTGACCTTGGTTAATGACCTTGGATCACTAACAGTTCTAAGCCTTAATTGCCCTTTTTAAACGATTGGAATTGTAACCATGGTATGTAGATAAAAACCAGGTATGGCGATAAAAACCAGGGCTTTTGTGAGCATCCAGTGAGCTAATATGTGTGGCACTCATAGTGCAGACCTTGAATTCAGTAAATTCTTAGAGAGAGTAAGTGCTGTCCACTGCTATTCACAGATAATGTTAGCAACTAAAAGAATGGTCTTTAAAAAGCAGGAGAGACTTGATTTGATTCTCCCAGTGCCTACTAGCCATTTTTGTAATCTTTCTTGCATTTACTTTTCTTTGACTATAAAAATGTCAACAGCACTACTACATTCCAATTTGGTTTTGTGACAATAAGAGATAACATGTTTGTAGAACTTAACACATAGTATGCTTATAGTACTACTAATTTCACTAATCGTAGTTTAACTTGTAGTAATTGTATATTGCCCAAAAGCCTAAATAAGATGATAAAACTAAAATAAATGAAATAATATGCATGGAGTAATAAATGCTATATAACAAATTATACAGTGGGGCATGGGGATCTACAGTAGTGATCTGAGGAGGAAGGGCAGTGGTTGGGCACATGGGTAGACTTCACAGAACTTCAATGGGTGAGATGAGGGAGAAAGACTAGAGCAGCCATTCCAGGCAGATAGAGCAGCAGAGGGAAGAAAGACAAGAGCCTAGGTGCACCTGGATAGTAGGAACTTACCAAAGTCACATGGGCTGCTGGAGGTGGGGGTGACACTGGAGATAATTGTCCATGTCTAATGTACTTACCAAGGTTACACAAGCTGGTGGAGGCGAGAGTGACACTGGAGTTTAGTGTCATGATGCACTGCCCCCCCCAAAGAGAGAGCCTTTAGGTGTGAGCTTGAATTGGTATTATCTGTGAAAAGTTACAGGCACAGAACCTTCATCCTGTGGCAGAGATTAATTATCAATAATATACCGTTCTTTGCTCTGAGATCCATCAGGATTTTTGAAGAATACTTCCTTTTTGGAGTTAAGCACTTCTTTTTCTTTTCTGTTTTTTTTTTTTTTTTGTGAGGGTGTCTATATAATTTTATCATTTATTAGAAACAGAATAGTTATGCTTGTTTATTTTTGCATAAAGAACACCTGATGTCCCAAGAGTATCTTTGTTTCTCAGGGTTGATCAATACCTCAATTTTATCATATTCATCAGCTGAGCGAGCACTTGTCTTTTTCTGAGGATGACAATATGAAGTTGTTCTAGCAGCTGGGACTCGAGGGGTTTTCATTTATATGCTTGAGAGAAGAGGAGAAGGCTGAAATTGCCATGAAGTACAGTGGTCCTCAGAGGCTGCTCAGAAGCCAATTTACCAGTGTGTGCAGACTTACAGTGGCAGCCTAACACAGTGTTGGAGCTGCAGCTGGTACAAGGGCCTTGAAGGGTACTCTGACAGCCTGGTGTTCTCTTCGTTATTATGGAGGGAGTGTCGCCAGGGGAAAAAAAAATCCAGCTACAGAATGTGTGTATGAGTACGGGGAGCTTTAGCTATTTAAGCTAGGAGTTGTCTAAGTGCGGGCTGGTTCGGCAACTTAAAACAGTATGTGCCTCCAGGGAACACATTTTCTGAGTCTGCTGTTTCTGAAGTTGGTGACTTTCTAGCTCAGGTACTGTCACAGTGACACTCTAGGACAGCTGAACATGGTCTGTTTTGCTGATATTGTACTGTTTTCCCCTGACCCTTTGGTCACCTGTGGAAGCGAAGAGATTGGCTTGGAGGGCTATGAATGTACTGTCCATGTGGTCTTCCTTACACATCTTCATGGAATAAGAAAAAGCAGGCGGTTGCTTAGCGTTGTTCTATGGGGCATGAGAATCATATAGAAATCAGAGTAGTGTATGTAAAGAAAATACATCTATTTCTAACCTGCGTCTACCACAGGGCAAGCCTTGCAAGTGCAAGAATCTACCTGTTTGGTTCACTGCTCTATACCAAGGATCCAATGTCCGAGACATAGAAACCAAATCTATTGATGACTGGGTGAACAAAATTCGTTCTTCAGACCAAGTTACCTTATTTAATGTAATGTTCAAAAATCAGCATTACCTGAAAGATCTCAAATCTAGAATGTCAGCTAATTGAATGTCAGCAAATTCAACAAATATAAAACTAAAATAATCTAAAAAGGAAATAGGCTTTTACTGGCTACCCTTTCTCTAAGTTGTCTCTTTCTCAGTATCTTTCTCAGTATCTTTACACACATTCCTTAAACTATATGAAGTCATAACTTTCTCCATCATTTTAAATAAATGGCATGATTACAAATGCACTTTTTCTGGATCTTGTGTTTTATTCTCTAACAATAATGTATTTGGACATAATTCCACTGGAGAATGTTTTACACATTCATTCCTGTGTAGCTTTCTTATTTATTTTCTACTCCCAGACCCATATGCATTTTCAGCATTTCGGAAAACTACACTATTTTCATGCCCTTGCGTACATTTCTTCGTGCATATGCTGGTATTTCAGATAGCACCAAAGCTGAAATGTTTTATTTACATGTGTGTTAATAATATGTTTACCATAAAATGGATTGCCTACCATGCTATTTGAACAATTATTATTCCTATCAATTGGTGTGAGAAGATTACTGATCTCACCAATATCAAATATTATCCTTTTGATTACATTGTTAATTAAACACGTTCGTTTAGTTTGCATTTCCCAGATGACTTATCAGGTTGAAGCCTTTTAAAATTAGTATTTTCAAAAAATGTACCAGTCATTTTAAAATGTAGCTAATTTTTCTTAAAGTATACCACTAGATACTGTACAAACAGCATTGTTTCCAGTAATGAGTTTTAGTCTTGATTTTGCCTCTTAAACAATATATAGATGCTGTAGCTGGCTTTGTGTTACTTTGTAATTCTTCTTTCTTCCATCCTTCTTCATCATCTCTTTTCTTCTACCCTTTCAACCGCCTAACACTAGGTAAGAAAGAAAATAGAATAGAGAGGGAAAAAAAGCAATTCCTGAATAAAGTCAGGGGTCAGAAAGGCAACATTATGACTAGACTACTTTCTGCTGATTAAGGACATCAAGTTTGATTTTTGCTGTTAAGATAACTAATTCCTTCTTTCTTTCTTCTTCTTTGTGCATGACTACTTAACCAACCACAAGCACAGCAATCAATAGGCAATGACCCCTCACCTGTAGGGACATATATAGCTTCTGAAAAGTTCCCCAGAATTCCCAACATCACACAATTGCAGAAACAATCTGTGGCTCACAAAATCATGCCCCTGCTAGAGCATGAGGCAAATTATAGTCAACTGCTGTGGACAGTCTGAAGTAACCTCATATCCCACACCTGGGATTAAAGCAAAAACATATCCTTATAATATTTATGTGGTTTATTTTAAAGAAATCAAAATTCTCACTGCAAGAAAAGTTTTCTGAGTCTCTCTTTATTCATGCAAAAGAAGAGGAATAAACAAAGTTCTCACTGACAGGCATGGTATCCATTAGCTACATATGATTAGTTAAGTAAAAGTCTAAATTAAAATTATTTTTAAATACAAAAGGATGCTATAAAATATTTTATTAAATATTTAATCATCTTACACATGCAAACTATGTGTTTTGGTCACAGTCACCCCATTCTTCTCCTACTTCCTTCAACCCTCTGTTAGCCCTCATCCCCTTCCAATTTTGTATCTTCCTATTATTCTTGATAATCCATGGATACAATTTGTGCTGCCCAAATACTCACTTGTGCAGAGCCATCTACTGTGTTTGACCTACGGAGACCACACCCTTCAAGAAAACTAACTCTTCCTCCTCCTAGAATTCAACTTTCAATGGCTCCTCAGCTAGAGGTGGGTGTTAGTGAGCCCTTCCGACCTTGAGGCTGAATGCAGACTGTAGCTCTTGTACAAGTAACCACACCCATGTGAATTTATGAGTTCAGCAATCTTATTGTGCCTAGAAGATGCAGTTAGACTCCGATCCTCTGATTCTTACAACCTTTCTGCCTCCTCTGAGCCACTGGGGAGGAAGTATGACATAATGTCTTATTTGTGCCTTAGCATGGAGTAAACACTATTAAGGAATATCCTAACTCAGAAATTAAAGGTTAGCAACTGTTAGCAGGAAACAGCCATACTCTGCCTCTTGAAGGACTCCGAATGGGTCATCAGATAGGTATTGTTTGAAATCATCTAATGATGCATTTGTTAATAAAAGTGAAATTGAAACTTCTGATATCCACACATAGCAACCATGTTAAACAGAATGTATTCAGTGCAGGAACAACCAGGCTAGCCCCAGCCTGGAAAAACTGTGGTTGTGAGCTGAACAAGACTGACTAATGGTGCTTTTCCAAGGAAGCCTTTCCAAGGAGAGCAGCAGTCCAACTGCCACCACAAAGGGTGTTGGGTTAGTAAACTAAATGTTGCCTTTAGGGCTGGTTCTCCTATGATCATTTCATTTAAGACACTTGGGCCACTTAATTTCCTTTTGATCAAACTGAAAATAGATTATTTTTAATACAATATAGTCTGATTATGATTTTCTCTTCCCCAACTCCTATTGGATCCTACCCTACTCCCCACCCACCCAACTTCACCTCCTCCCTCTCTCTCTCTCTCTCTCTCTCTCTCTCTCTCTCTCTCTCTCTCTCTCTCTCTCTCTCTCTC
>NC_034604.1:56234993-56262517 GCF_900095145.1 Mus pahari
TGTGTGTGTGTGTGTGTGTGTCTGTCTGTCTGTCTGCCTCCTCTCTCTCATATATATTTATAGGCATTTTAAAAATAATAATAAATATGATAAAATATAAAAACAAACAAGAATAGGATAAAGCAGACAACCTGGAATCAAGAGATCCAAAGAAAAAGCAAAAGAAACACATATAGACTTACACACACACACACACACACACACACACACACACACACACAACCACATGCAGAAATCCCATAAAAACACATAATAAATATGCTAAAGACCTGTAAGGAAAAAAGAAAAAAGAATAATGCCCAGATAAAACATCAAGAGTCGAGGATCTTCCTAAAAATGCTATCAGATTTGCTTTGTGTTGTGCTGGGCCTGTGATCCCCTCTGGCATCTACGTTAGCAGCGACTGGACATGCTATCACAGGCTCTGTGCATCCATTTGTATGAAAACTTTACTGATTTAAAAAGCCTTGTTTCCTTGGTGGCTTCCATCCCCTCTGTCTCTTGCGATCTTTCCCCCTCCCCTTCCAGAGTTCTCTGAGCTCTGAGGGGGATTGGATGGAGATAGCCCATTTAGGACTGCATGTTCCAAGCTCTCTCACTCTCTGCACTTTGTTCCACTGTGGGTCTCTGTGTTCCCATCTACTGCAGGAGGCAGCTTCTCTGATAATGACTGAGCAAGGCACTGACTTATGAGTAAGGCAGAATGTTGTAAGGAGTCATTTTACTGCTCTGTTCCTTTAACACAGAGGTTCTTCACCTTTCTAATGCTGGGACCCCTTCATAGACTTCTTCACTCTGTGGTGATCCCCAATCAACACATTATTCATGTTGCTACTTTATAACTATAATTTTGCTCCTGTTAATGATTCATAATATAAATATCTGTGTTTTCACAGGATGTAAAATCCCAATAAAAAGGAAAGATCACATACTTTCAACATACAGTGACACAGGCTATACATTACCATTCAAAAGTGAGGAAAGATAACATAATAGAGAAATGCTAGACCAAAGCAAGACCAAAGACCAAAACAAAACAAAACAAAACAAAAAAATATACCTAGTGTCAAAGTGTTCTCAGATCCGCTCCTTTCAGCTTTGTTAATTGCAACATGTATCTTGATCATATCCAACACAACACCTACCTCTAACTCCTTTTCTAAGGTCTGTGGTCTTATTAGATGGCAGCACCAGACTAGGTTTCCAGTCTATAATTTCTCTCCTGTTGAGTGTGCCTTAAGTCCAAGTAGACAACTGTTGGTTGTCATCAACACGTGAGTGCCACTTACTGAACCCTGATGCATGCCCATCCATGCTGGTAATTGTCATGGTTCCTAGATGTTCCAGCTGGACAGGACTGTTTAATTGCTTCTCTCCCTTGGCAGATACCATAGTATTTTGTGGAACTGTGGAAGCTAGATGACAGCAAAGAGACTTTCAGGTCAGATTCAGCTTGAATCATGAGTCCATTTGAGTCTTTTCAGTGCAATGTCGTCGTTAGCAATCCCCCCCCCCCCCGCTGCTGCCAACCTCAATCCCTGAGGGGCTACATTGATAATCCATATTGTTTGGGGAGTCACTTGGAATACCTTGACTAACCAATCAGAAGGAGGTTTCTTGTTTCTGGCACTGGTGTTTTTTGCTAGTTTATGGTTCCTGTGGGGAGCATTGTCAGCAGTTTAAATTCCTGATATGTAATGCCTTATTATAAATTTAGGTAAATAGAAAACAATGGGATTTCTTGAAGCTTTATCAAACAACCTTGGTTTTACTTGTCCCTTGTCTCTCCTTCTCATTCCATATTAACCTTCTGGCTTGATCTTGTGTAAATCTTATGCAGGCAAGCCAAACTTTGTGAGTGCAATGGTTACATCATAGCATAGCATAGCATAGCATAGCATAGCATAACATAGCATAGCATAGCTTAGCATAGCATAGCTTAGCATAGCATAGCATAGCATAGCATAGCATAGCATAGCATAGCATAGCATAGCATAGCATATCCAGAAGACAGCCTCCCAGAGTGCTCATCACCATCTCCCAGCTCTTACGTTCTTTCTACATCCTCTTCCGTGATGTACCCTGAACTGTAGAGCAGGGGACTTGATAACAATCTCCTGTTTAGAGTTAGCACCCAGTCTTAGCTTATTCTTAGTATTTTGAACAGTTCTAAGTCTCTGCATTACTACTACCCTCTTAAGTAAGAAGCTTCCCTTACCAAGATTGATGGCATCACAGATCTATGGGTATAAGCGTAACTATTTGGAAAAGCAGTTTGACCATAAATGTGGCCATTTAGCTAGCAACCAAACAAAAACAGTATGTTAACCTCTGCAACTTAGGATATCATGGGATTACCATGGGATTGGACTATATTTATAGTATCAGGCATGTATACCTCCTGTGGAGCTGGTGGGGATCAGTTGGTAGCCCCATAAACAATTCTGCCACTGCTACACAAGTGACCACATCTTACCTGGCAGGTCAGTATCTCAGCATGCATGGTCCAGTGCTAGATAAGTCCACTGATCTCTTTTCTCCCTTGGCAACCTTCTCAGTCCCTTCTAGCACTATTAAAGCTAGCCAGCATGAAGATTGGCCTAGTCAGTTGAAACCGATTTCTCTATATCCCACCATTAAAGTATATGTGTTTTTCTTATTGATTTCTGTGCATCGGTCAAGTTTTGGATACTAGTCCTTCATTGTATTATTTTCAAATGTAGCTTCCCAACTTCTGCTTGGGTTTTGACCTTGGTTAACCAAATAATAGAAGTTTCAAGTTTTGAAAGCCACATTTTTACTTGACCACTTACACTCATTTTAGCTTCTTTCTTCAAGAACTCCTCGCATTCACTTTCCTAAATATTGCGATTTCCTGATCTACTTCCTAATTTATAGCAGATCCTGCATTTCCTCACCTACTCATCCCTTTCTCTCTGTGCCCACCAGTTCTCAGGAAGTTATTCTCAACACTCATGTGAGTGTCCCATTCATGAATCTCATTGCCATCTTCATGCCAACTTCTTTTAAAGATTACGATAAAAGAAGACTTTTATCTTCAGCCATAGCTTCCTCTGACCTGAAGACCAGATTAGTTTTGCTTGCTGGACAATCCCATGTAGATACCTCTTAAAAATCTTAAGTCTAACAGAACCAAATAGATTCTTAGTTTTATGTTTCCCTACTCCCAGCCACGTTGCCTACGTCTTTATTTCCTTAAATAGGCTCATCTTCTACCACATTACAGTGAATTTCTGTGACTCAGGGAGAACTGATATATTACAGATCAGACTTACATATGTATGATCAACAGTTGAGTTGCATTAGAATAATCTAATTACTTAGCAAAACAGATTCCCAGGCCCTACTCAGCAAATCAGGGCTAGACTAATAAAATGATATTTCTACCAAGACAAATTTTCTGCATCACGAACTGTAAGATCTACCAGTTTATATTTGCACTGACTAGGAAGGATGGCCAGTGTCTGATGCCATTGCTTTTGTTTCAGGACTTTTGGTTTTGACACGTACTTGCAGTTCTTAGGGTCTGATAAAGTCTCCATATGGGTAAATATTAACTGTACGTTAGGTAACAAAATGCACTAGCATTTTGTCTTGGGGCAGTCCTGCTTCAAGCCAGATGTCTCTTCAGCTGAGAAACATGATAAGAACACATAGCTTTGCCTTGTGACCCCAATAACTAGGTGACAAAAGGTAGAGACAAGCCACATTGATTTGATCAGAGGCTCCTTGGCAATTTGATTTTGCTAACATAATACATGTTTACATGGGATAGAGAGCTCTAAGAGTAGACAGGGCTAGATTACACAGACAGAATCGTCAGTGGTTTAGATTTAGATATGAGATGACTGGTCAACCAGGCTTAGAGCTCTTTCTTGAATCTCCAACTTCAGATATCTTAGATCCTTACTCAGTTCTCAGCTTCTAGAAAGGTGGGAAAACTTCCGAATCCCAAAGAGCTTGCTACCTAGCTTGGTTCTTGGCTGTAATCTTCTGTAATCTGGTCCCAACACTCCTGGTAGATGGCTTTCCATTGTCTACAAATATATTGTACAGTGGTGTAAATATGAGCCGCGTGTGATTATTAACATTTTAATGTTCATAAAATGAAAAAAAAACAAAAAAAAACCCATTGTTTCCCTGGTGGTATTGGCCCCATTCTTAGTATTAATAGCCACATGAGTGGTTTCTGTGTTGAATAATACAATTGTACAATGTTTCAGAGAATGGAGACAGTTCTGTTAGACACCACAGTTTCAGAGGCAAAGAAGGGTTTCCTCTGAAAGGGGATACAATATATCTTTCTCCTAGACTTAACTCATGTTTCTATCTTACATAAGCTTTTATATATATATATATATATATATATATATATATATATATATGATATTATATGTACATATACATATATATGGTATGTATATATCAATTGTGTATATCAACCCTCTATATTTCTAAGCATGGGATAAGTAAATGCAGATTTGTTGACAATCAGAAGAGAAAACATGAGGGCAAGAAGAGAGGGAAAATGGAGAGGAAAAGAGAATGAGAACCCCATCCTTTCCCCACCAAAGCAGAAAAATGAAATTCCTTGGAGATTTTGCCCACTTTTATTTCCCTTACAAACAATTATCAGAACTTATTTTCTAAAACGTAGTGTGTTTTCTGTTAGACCACCCCTTCCCCAATAGACTGTCTATACAAGATGACAGGCAGTTGTCTCTTTAATTTTCTAAGGTTTCCCTTGGATATAAACATTTATCAGTATATCTGCAGGATAAATAAATATTCTAGGGCGTAAATAGATTATATACTACAACAATTTTTTCAAACACATAGGTGTGGCTATTAAAATCATTATTTTTTTCCACCATGAATCCACTTATCAACATTTGACTTCAACCTACCAGAATCCCTTGAGTTCCTTTAAAAAAATAAAATAAAGCTTTTTATACTTTTGAATTGGAAGAATCCCCATCCCCAGATGAACAAATATTTTAGATTTGGTTCCTTTGAGGTCCTGGGAGAGTTCTACTAATGTTAGAAAGATGTTTGACATTTAAACAACATTTTTATGGCCTTTACCCTGAACTTGGAGGTTACAATTGAAGTCAACATTTTACTCATTGAACTGAGCCAGAATCAATTTAATTTAAATCAAGAATGGATGTGGATGCCCTCATTCATCTCCCTTAATCTTCTTCATGGTCAGCGTAATTTATAGCTCAATATAAAATGAACATATTGGCCTACTGGTTCAGAGGGCAGGAAAATTGCCATTAAAGGCACTAAAATATAGTCTTTTCCTTGCATCAGTCTCTGTTACCTGGTTATTTATTGTCATTGCTTACTGTGTACCTTTATGTAGAATAAAATTTAATTATTATTATTATTATAAAATTTTTTGAGAATATATGCATACTATAATTCATCATTTCCACCACTTTCTTCCCCAATCTCATCATGTCTCTCCCACAACTCTCTCTTGAATTCACGGCCTCTTCTTTTTAAATTATTATTATTTTGTCATACACATGCGTGCACACACACACATGTATACATTAATACAACCTGCTGAGTCTCTTGAGTACTGCGCATATGTACATGAATTTAGGGCTGACCATTTGGGATTGGCTAATCTATCAGGGGGCTTGTCCTTGAGCAGACTGGTTATCCGTCTCTTAGTAGCCTCAGTTACCTCTAACTCTTTATCCAGGGTGGGGTCTTGTGAGATGCCCACCATCTATGTTGAGACAGGATCTAGTACTGCCATTATACAAGTTGTGTTGAGGCAAGCATGTTGCTTAGATTTCATGAATTTAGCTTCCCTGTCATATATAGAAGACATAGTCTCACAGCAGACATCCTGATCTTCTGGCTCTTACCATCCCTCTGTCCCCACTTCTGTGATCTTTACTGAGCCTAGGGTGTAGGAGTTATGTTGAAGATGTGTCAGCTGGAGTTGGACATCCAGTGGTTACTTATTTTCTTCATTTTGACAAGTTAAGGCTTCCTGCGATGGCCTCTATATGCTGCAAAGTGTAGCATTTGGTGTAATGAGAGCTGTACTTCCCTGTGGATATAAAGATAGGTATTTAGAATGCATCATATTGAGTGGGTCACACGCCCAAGAAGATGGCTGTTGTTTAACTGGAAGATATTAAGCGTCACAATTGCAGCCTTGAGTCTCTCTTACCATACTGACATTGTGTGGTTCTTAGGCTTTTCAGCTAGTGGGACTATTTGTTTGTTTTCTCTCATGGCCGGTTCCATAGCACCCTCAGACAATGTGCAAGCTAGTCTTCAGGGAGGAGACGTCCAGATGACTTCCAGTACAAATCCTCCATGTCCTTTGTGTGAAGTGTGTGGTGTTTTTGTCTATAAGTTCTTACCTTCACATTCTGGTAGACAACCAAGGGCAATAATCATAGCCTATATATGCAAATCGTTTGGACTCTCTTTATCAACAACCTGAAGGGTTTTCTATACCTGGTGCTGGGATGTTTTGTTAGCTAGTGTACGGCTCTCGGGGGTAGCATTATTATCCTAAGTGACCTAAATTTATTTAACCTGTGTTTATGTGTATGTGTGTGTGTGTGTGTGTGTAAATTATATGTTTTAAATAAACATCAATGTATTAATCATTTTTATATTGCTATAACAAAGCACGATGGCAAAGGAGAAAAGAAAGCAATGAAGTCAGCTTCTGATTTCAGAGGGTTAGAGTCCCTAGTGAAGGAGGCACAGAGCAGGAACAACTGAAAGCTCATATCACAAAACGACAGTCAGAAGGCAGAGTGCATGCTGGGTGTGAATGAGTCTTTGAAATCTCAAAATCAGCTGTCCCACCAGGCTTAGACATCTAGGATCCCCACTGAGGTACTCAGATCTAGAATATGTCACAATCCTAAGTTTCTAAGAACTTGGGGAAACTGTGGACAATTTTCAAAGTCCACCCCAACAAGGGCACCCTCCTCCAACAAGGGCACACAGCAAGGCCTCCTAATCCTTCCTAAAAAATTCCAGAAGGTGAGGACCAAATATTCGAACATTTGAGCCTTTGGGACCGTTTTCATTCAAACCTCCATGATAAATTGTTTCCCTAGGGCTTTTTCAAACAGCTTTGGGATTGTTTATTCCTTCTCCCTGACTTCCTTTCTATTACTCTTCTTTCCTCCCCACTAAAGTCTGTCCTGAATTTTCCACTTCTTCGTTTACAGCCTCCGCATCCTACTATCGCCATGTCTGAAGATCCATCTAGCTTTTACTATGCTGGTTTCTTTGCTTAGCCCAGGTTATAGTCTCACTTGTGAGGCTATGCCAGTGCCTGGCAAACACCGAAGTGGATGCTCACAGCCAGCTATTGGATGGAACACAGGGTCCCCAATGGAGGAGCTGGAGAAAGTACCCAAGGACCTGAAGGGGGCTGCAACCCTGTAGGTGTAACAATAATACGAACTAACCAGTACCCCCTGAGCTTGTGTCTCTAGCTGCATATGTAGCAGAAGATGGCCTACTCGGCCATCACTGGGAATAGAGGCCCCTTGGTCTTGCAAACTTTATATGACCCAGCACAGGGGAAGGCCTGAGCCAAGTAGTGGGAGTGGGTGGGTAAGGGAGCAGGGACGGGGGCATATAGGGAACTTTCGGGATAGCATTTGAAATGTAAATAAAGAAAATAATAATAATAAAAAAAGAAAGAAAAAATTGTGATAAGGATATAAGTGTAGTCCTCCACAATAGGGGGTTACTGGTGGGGATGGGTAAGGGTGGGAAAGGGCTCATTTTTCATTAAAGGGCTAGCTACTGGAAGTTTGACCATGTTCCAGTGACTACATGGACAATGCAAATTGCACATGCTTTGTAAAAAAAAAAAAAAATGGGGGAGGGGAGGTCACAAGAGTAGAGATGAACCTGGGAGGACTGAGAAGTAAGGGTGATCAGGATGCATTATGTGAACTTCCCAAATAATCAATAAAAATATGTTTTTTAAAAAAAAAAGAGCAAAGAACCACAAAATGAGAGAGAATTATGTGGTGTTTATCTTATTGGATCTAGGTTATCTCACTCAGTCTATTTTCTAGCTTTACCTATTTACCTGGAAAAAAATGTGATTTCATTTTTTCATAGCTGAATAATAATCCTTTATGCATACATACCAAAGTTATGTTATCCATTCATCAGGTGACTGATATGTAGGTTGTTTCCACTTCCTGACTCTTGAGAATAGAGAAACAAGGAACATGGCTACCAAGTACCTATGGAGTAGCATAGCCTGTCCATGGTGCCTATGCCAAGAACTGGTATAGCTGCACCATAGGGTAGAGCTACATCTAAGGTAGACTCTATTTTTTTTTTTTTGCATATTTTTGGATATTCTGCACTCTTATCCTCTATGAGATAAGCCAGATAAACATGCTTTCCTGCCCTATGGGATTCCTCTTTATTTGCTTGCTCTCTTCCTTTGCTGTCCAGAAGCATATAGTTTTCATGATGTCTTGTGTGTCAGCTGTGACCTTAGTCCTTGTGTGGAACCCAAGTCAGAGCATCCTTTCCTACCCCTACATCACGTCAGCTGCTACCCAAGTTTCCTCCTAGCAGTTCCAGGGTCTCAGGTTTTACAGTGAGGTCTTTGATCCACAGAGCGTTGACATGTGTGCAAGGTGATAGATTATGGGTCTCTGTGTGTGTGCCTTCAGTTTTCCTGGCACCATGATGTCTTTTCTCTAGTGGACATCTTTGGCGTAATTTTGTGTACTTATGGTTGGACCTTCTATTTTGTCCATTGGTCTACATGTCTGTTGTGCTAGTACCTTGATGTTGTCATTGCTAGAACTCTGTAATACAGCTTGGAATCTGGAATTCCAGTAGCATCACTCCTTTTACACTTTTACTGTTTTGGATATGTATATCTGAGGCTTTTGGAAGGGTGGGGGGGCTTCTGTGAAAACTCATGAAGATTTTGATTCAGGTCACATTGGAATTGTGATAGAATGGTCATTTCACAACATGGAGTAGGACTGATTCTTTCTATAAGCATGGGAGGTCTTTTCCATTTTTCTAGTGTCTTCCTCAATCTCCTTTTTCAGACATTTAAAGCTTGCATTATATAAAATTTTCACTTTCACACATAGGTTTATGTCTATCTGAGGAAGTTTATTATGATTGGCCGTGTTCTTATGATCTCTTTCTCTAAGTATTTGTTGTTGGTGAATAAAATGGCTACTGATTTTTTTTTCTTCACAAGTTGATCTTGAATCATTATCACTTTGTTGAAAGTGTTGATCACTTCTAGAAGTTTCTCATGGAAGCTTTTCTTTCTAACATTATATCGTATGCAAATAGGGGTAATTTGACTTCTTCCTTTCCTGATTTTGCCTCTTATATTCCCTTCTCTTACTGCTGTAGCTCAGTACTTAAAGGGCTGTGTTGAAAAGGAAGGAGGACCGTGGAAACCATCTCTTGTTCTTGATTTTAATGAGAGATAGCTTTGGGGTTCTCTCCATTTGAAATGATGTTGACTGTGCTTGTCATAGCTTTTCAAAATTATGTTGAGGTGTCTTCTCTCCAGTCCTGCTCTCTTTAGAGCTTTTATTGTGTAGGAATTTGCTTTTTATCAAAGGCTTTTTCTGCATCTATTGAAATGATTGTGTGGTTTTTGTATTGTGAAGGTTTATTGACTTATATAAGTTGAATATCTTTTGAGTCTCGGGATACAGCCAACTTGAAGGTGATGGGTGAACTTTGTCATGTGTGCACACATTCAGCTTGCTTTTTTGTTGTTGTTGTTTTTGTTTTTTGTTTTTTGTTTTTTGTTTTTTTGTTTTTTTTTTTTTTTTCGAGACAGGGTTTCTCTGTGTAGCCCTGGCTGTCCTGGAACTCACTCTGTAGACCAGGCTGGCCTTGAACTCAGAAATCCACCTACCTCTGCCTCCCAAGTGCTGCGATCAAAGGCGTGTGCCACCACACCCGGCTTTCAGCTTGCATTTTATTGTGGGAATTTTTAATCTATGTTGATCAGTGATATTTTCTTTCTTCCTCTTCCTCCTCTTCCTCCTTAT
Source organism: Mus pahari (assembly GCF_900095145.1). Classification (NCBI taxonomy): domain Eukaryota; kingdom Metazoa; phylum Chordata; class Mammalia; order Rodentia; family Muridae; genus Mus; species Mus pahari. The sequence goes on from NC_034604.1 coordinate 56,245,076, forward strand.
CCTTCTTCTTTTGTTGGATCTTCACCTGTTTTTAATATTAGTGATACTTGCTTCATAGAAAGAAATTTGAAAGCTATCCTTCTGTTACAATATTTTAGTAAGTTAAGAAATATTAACTATAGCTCTACTTTAAAAGTCTGCTAAAACTGTTGTGAATCCATCTGGCTGGGGCTTTTTTTTTTTTTAATTGAAAGCTTTTTTTATTATTACTGTTTTTATTTCCCAGTTGTTGTGGGTATGTTTAAGTTGTTGATTGTTTCTTGACTTAACTGTAGTGGTTTGTATGAATCTAAAAATTAGCCCATTTCTTTTTAGATTTTAACGTAATGGAGTATAGGTTTTTAAAGTCTTCCCTTACAATATTCTGAGTTTCTTTGGTGTCCATTGTGAAGTTTTCTTATAATCCTGATCCTATTGATTTGGATCATTACTTTTTTAAACTGAGCCACAAATGGTCAATCTTGTTTATCTTCTCAAAATGCCAGTCCATAGATTCATTGATTCTTTGTGTTATTTTCTTTCTATTTAATTAACTTTTGCTTTTATTTTTATTTAATTATTCATTTTCTACCTTTATATAGCAGCATAATTAAGTATTATCCTAAAATTACCCCCTTTGAGACATAGTTTTACATAACTGACAAAACTTTTCCTGGATTAAAAAAAAACACACATCTGTTAGCCCCAGATAATGAACCCATGACAACCAAAGTATGGATACTACCAAAATCCAACTTGGTCAACCAATAAATTTTACTGGGGTTAATTACAGGAATATGGGTGAAGGGTTACAGGAGCAGAAATTACTCAAAGACGACTTCATTACAAAAGCCTACCCTACAAAAGATTGGATGACAGCTCACAATATCTGTGAATCTAGAGCACACTGCCCAGCCTGCAGATAGCACAACAGTTTGGAGAGGGTCCTTTCTGAGTTATTCAGTTTCTCTAAGCCTTCCAGGCAGCTCAGCTGGTTGCTGCTGGACTGATCTTACAGCCTTCTTTGTAGCTTGGCTTTTCTGAGAGTTACTCTCAGGAGTCTTTAATGTTTACATTTGAGAAGGAGAAGCCTAGTTAATCTGGTTACAGTCTTTACTGTTTACCCTTGAGAAGGAGTCAAGTTTCAGTGACTTCTTGAAGCTGTTTTTAGTTGTTTACCATCTGTCTCAAAGCCCTCTTGCAGAATGAAATATTTCTATTTCTGAGGAAAATGCTACACAGTAGCCCAGGTTGGCCTTAAACTTACTATGTAGCCAAGGATGATGACCTTGAACTTCTGATTTCTTGCCCCTGATTCCCACATGCTGGGATTACTCAAATGATCCATTGTACCTGGCTAAGATTCACCTTTATGTTGCTCAGAATGAGTTTTCAGTGTAAATGTAATGGCAATTATCACGTTTGCAGAATCACTGAAATTATACAAATTGTACTTTGCAGCTCACATATACTTACTTTTGACAGACGACAGCTCAAAAGTAGCTCAACTTTTTATATCATTTCTTGACATGTGCACATTCTCAATAAATCAAAAAAAGATTATCAAACATTTCACAGTTTTGTGGCAACAGAGATTTAAACCCAGTGCTTGGTCTCTTTGGAGTATCACTGGTCTCTGAAACAATAAAGTTGACCCTACCAAAATCTTAACAAGAAGTAGCTTCTCAGGAAAATACAGGATCTGTTGAATCATACCGGAAAAGCACTGAAGGCAATTTCCAAAGACATCTACTTAGCTTGTAAAAACTTGGGGCTTAGTACAAGTTAGAACTCACTGCAGAATATGTCCACCATTCAGAGATGTATTAATGAAATGGGTGAAGATTATTTCCAAGATAAGCACTTTTGGACCAGTACACTAGATAAACCCTAGTCCTTTCACTGTGACATAGAACATGTTGCTGCCTCTGACTTGGTGGAAGATGACCTTTGACACAGAGTCCCCAAACACCCCAACCAATATAGCGTGATAGATGCAGATGCTTGAATTTGGTAGACCATGGCTTCAGTGATGTGCCATTTGCCATTTAGTGTCAGCATGACCTGGAACAAGCCACTAAACTTTTCTGGGTTTGTTTCCTCATCTGTAAAGTCGGGATATGAGACCCTTCTCAAAATGACTTTATAACATTTCATATGTATAAAGCTAAGCCTAGCCCAGGCTAAGTCTAACCCCTCTTGTATGGAAAGCATTCAATAATTGGGGGGGGGGATCATAATAATTGTATAATACAACATTATCCACATCTTTATAAAACACCCTTGTCTAATTCCCTGATAAGTGCCTACAAGGAATGAGTTAATAAGTATTGTTCCTTAAGTAGGAAATGTGGAGTTTTCCTCTGCTAAAACGAAAGCAGAAATTAATTAAATATAGTGCAACTTATAAGTAATTGTTTAACCAACATGAGATCAGATTTAGTGACTGAATACACCACGCTCTGTGCTGAACAATTGCAGATTGGATGTCTTCTGGCTTCTTAATTACCCGTTGGCATCTCTCTGACCTGACATGAAGCATGCTAGTCATGTCATACAGGCTGAGCGCCTTCTGTGTGTTCTAGTTTTTCCTTGGTTTCATTGCAAGCCTGCTTACCCTCAGGGTACCAGAGTTCTGGGTAGCAGCCTTCTGAGATGGATGTCAACCATGAGGAGGGGTTGTATATGGAATTTGTGTGCAAGGCAAGCCCAGAACAATTACCATCTTGGACACGTTCAAGTTTCCAAAGGGAAGGAAGCATCCAAGGTCAGAAATGGGCACAGTTTGGCATGGTGCCCCTGGTTTTTGAATCCTGACTGCACATTAGACATATTTGGGAGCTTAAAAAAAAACTACCCGAGAGTGGATGTCACATGTGCAAGATGCTAGCAAGACAACCTAGGGGTAGGCAGCAAAAATCTAAAGGTTTTTTTATGTTTGTTTGTTTTTCGAGACAGGGTTTCTCTGTGTAGCCCTGGCTGTCTTAGAACTCACTCTGTAGACCAGGCTGGCCTCGAACTCAGAAATCTGCCTGCCTCTGCCTTCCAAGTTCTGGGATTAAAGGCGTGCGCCACCACCACTTAAATCTAAAGTTTTTAATAAGAGTTCTAACATTCAATAGGATGGGAAACCACTTTCGAACTACAGAAACCAGGAGGAATTTTTATCTTTTATTGATCACCAATCGGCCATTATCCTGCCTCCGAACCAGTAAAATGAGGAAGTGGTATTAGATAATACCTGAAGATCAGGCCTGGATCCATTTCTTAGGTACTGAGATAATATGCATTTAAACTCTCAGGTCACGATGGTACAGTTCTGCTTACCGATTGGCAATATGCATGTTGTTATAGCTGGGGTCTGCTACAGGCAGTTCATGGGTAGAGGTCAGGAATGATGCTAATCTTCTCAGAGCACACAGGGAAGCCCCCTACAGAAAGAACTCTATGCCCCTAAAGTGCTAGACTATCCTGAAATAGAAAGTTCTTTAAACTTTGAGATTCACAACAGAGAAACTTCTTGTCCTTGCCAGGAGACAGCTGGAGAGTTCTTGAGTAACGCTAGAGGCACAGCACCTGCAGTGTTGACATTTCTCAACCAATGCAGTCTCAAGACAAGGGAAAAGAAACCTTATGGAGGGTAACTGAGATTTCTTCTGGGAAGAATCCTGCATGTCTGTGGTTAGGTGTTGGCAGCCACCTTGCAGATAAGCTTCCTACAAGGCAGGCTCTATGCACTTGTTCCTTTACACCATGTTCTTGGCAAGGACACAGCCCTCTCGATTTAGTCAGAGCAGCTGCTCAGGAAGGGATTGTCTCCAAAGCACACTATGAAACCCACTGAGAAACTAGAGTCTCGTGTAAATGTGTGCTTAGCCCACAGTGGAATGGGATAGTTCTCTGATCCATTGAAGCTTCATCTTACGCAGGGACTTGACCAACTAGAATGTGCTCAAAAGAAGGCAGATACTGTGATTGTTTTTTTCCCTATAGGATAATTCATTGTGTACAAAGAACAGAGGAAGGAACAGAGAATTCTGTGTACAGAGCAAAAGATTCAGATCATAGGCCTTGCTTTTATGTATTTCAGTGTCTAGTATGGGTAAGGGGGACATCTGGCTTGTTCTTAATGGTTTGGGGTTTTATGAATATGTGTTCCAGCACAGTGTGGAATGGATAGCCTTGCTTTGAGTGCTTCTGTAAAACAGAAGGAAACAACTGGATGACCACTTAGCAGTGTCAGCTAAGTCCCTAGAATCATCATGTGATCAGTTGTCCGAGTTTCTGAGAAAGTTGGGGGAGGGGAGTTGAATGAGATAGTTTGAGGCCATTTTCTTCCTACAGTACAGTGAAATGCAGGGAAAAGCACCGCCCACTTCAGCTGTTGTGCTCAGCTGACATTAGAGAAGAGCTGAAGAAATTTTCAGTGAGTAGAGACGCATTGCAGGTGATACAGTCCATTTCAGGAGCTATTCTGTTTTTCCTTAGTGAGGGTTCTCACTAAGAAAAAGATGTGAAAAAGAATGTTCATACTTTTCTGAGGGAGAGATTCACTCCTGAGTTCAATAGCATACAACTATTGGATGCCTGAGATTGCTTTTGAGGAAAACCTTGGTCAAGTCCACAGATCTGGAGACATTTCTTTACCTCTTCATCTTCGTGGCTATCATCAACCAGCTACTATCTAATGGTTTATATGCAAATCATTGAGCTAAATGCATCGTGTGTGTTGTCACATTGAGTTCTTAATCATCTCTGGGCAGGCTTCACTGTTCCCAATTTACTGAGAGAGAAATATATTCAAAGACATTAACTGATGCCATTCTTGGAACTAAGCCATTGGGGGACATTCAGCATCCAAACTTTGTCACCAAACAGGATGGAATCTCTTCTTCAAATGCTTCGCTGTCTAGCTCACCTCCCAACACATGATATCTCAGTATTATTGAAGGCTAGAAAGCCTACAATTTGAACAGCACTTGTTGTTGCAAAGTTTGGTTGAATTTTACTTGCGTGTATCTTAGCATACTATAAGACATGAATCTTATGGGAGGAACTGGTTTACGAATTCAGATTTAGTGGTTTGCAAATTTGTTTTCAGGTTTACAAACCATCCACTCATATTAATTCTTATTCAAACATGTAGCAATGCAAAACAAAACTGTGGATTAAAGGGGGTATTAGTATAGGGGTATATGTACATAACCAAGGACATTGTTCCATCACACCAATGTCTACAATGGCTATCCCATAATGAGGCTTGCTAAAGTCCTAAAGTCCTATAAAACTTACCCGAGAGATACTGCTGAACCCAGTGTGGTATAGACAAGAAAATAGAAGGCTCAGAGACCATCAGGAGTCAATAGAGGGATAAAGGAAGATCAGATCTTGGGTTCAGAACTCAGGGTCTCTAACTCATTTGACATCTTGCTATTACATTTCTAGTAGAGTCACACACAATGTCCTAGTAGGTAGAGATTCAGCAAAGATGCACAGAGACAAGATACCTTCTAGAAAGATGTCTTGGTGTTCATAGTTTCTCATTTACTTCTGATGGCTCAAGTCCTGCTCCTGGGTGCCACACCCAGGAGCCATCTACAACAAATGACTCAAACCATCCTGGAAACCTCTGTATTCCATACAGTGCTTTCACAGCTTTTCAAAAGGCTTGAACAGAAAGCTCATCACACATTTTGGCAATCTTAGGAGATTTTTCCCTTGACAACACAGTAAATTATATGGGTTTTCTTGTCCTTTTTTTTCCCCTTCTGGAGCAATGTATAATAGAGCTTAGAAAGAGACTCTGTTTTGCATCTTATAATCTAGGATAGGTCATTCAGACATGGAAGATTTAAACTGTGCATGCCAGCTGGATTGGGCTGTGATAGTATAAGCTTAAGCTGTGCACTGTGACTTGCTGAAGGTGAAAAGAAAGGTGAGAAGATGCCCTGCTAGGCCTGACACAATCTTGTTTTCTTGCTCATTTCTCGCACTGCAGCCATGTTCCTCTTCCTGTGGTAGGTGTATGTGCTTGGGAAGCCTTCTCTAAATCATCACTGGGCTTTCCTACCCCTGCCCACTTGGGCTACCTTATCTGTTGTCTCAATTTCCTTCCCAGCACAACGTTAAGTTTTCCTCCAAGCACAGTTCCGATGTGAGCTCTTTAAACTTCCCTGATCCCGCCTCCAGATCTCTGATCAATAATTAATTAATTTTTTTTCCCTGTGGGCTCTCTTCCGGTTGCTTTTTCGTTCTTGTGGAAGCTCAGCTTATCCCGGGATCTTCTTTGTGCACCTTTTACACTTTTACCCACCTGCCCTGCTTCTCCTGAGCAATGTCTAGGGGGTTAGGGGGTCTTTCGGGGGACAGTACACACTTAGTGATGCTGGCTTGGTAAGGCTCTCTAGTTCTACCTGGGCCTAGTAAGTAGGCCTCATCCTTTTGCCAAAAAGTAAAGACCAGTGTGCTATAATTCTTTAATGATTATGTGAGGCAGTCATAATTTATCTAGTACAATAAAGACAGCAAGTGAGGATTCTTTTTACTACAAGTCTCAACTTTAAACACAGGTTCTTCTAGATGCATTTAGATTTTCTTCTATTTGAAATGGTTCTGCAAAAAAAAACAAAAACAACAGAAAAACCAACAAACACAGGCATATCTTGACCTGCACAAAGACTCAGTCTTCTAGTTCCTTTGCTATTTATACATCATGATAGACAATGAATAATTATTTAATAGTTATTTATCTCTGCTTCTTCCTGCTCACCACCACCCACTCCCCAGTTAGAGCCCCCATTGTTCCTATTGCCCTCTAGGAGAAAAAAAATAAATGAATAAACAGACAAACAAACAAACTGGCAATAAATGCTGTTAAGAATTTGGGGGAAAGGAGAAGCCTTATTTACTGTTTTGTGGATCTGCAAACTGGTACAGCCACCATGGAAATCAACAACTTAGAAAAGGAAAGGTTTACTGGGGAATTATGGATCCAGTGGATCCAAAGGGATAAGCATCCATGACCATCATGGTAGGGAACATGCAGCAAACAGGCATGGTGCTGGTATAACAGCTGGAAGTTCCCTTCTTGATCCACAAACAACAGGAGAGAGAACTAACTAAACATGATGTGAAACCTTTGAAACTACTAAGGTCACGTCCAGTGACATACTTCCTCCAGCAAGAGTACACCTTCTAATCTTCCCCAAAGAGCCACCAACCATAGTTCAATTATTTAAACACGTGAACATATGGGGGCCGTTTCATTCCAGCTACCACACTCTACTCCCTGGCCACCATAAGGTCATGACCATACCATAAGGCAAAATGCATTTACTCCAATTTCAAAAGTCCCCCATAGGCTTTGTATACCACCTCAACACTATTTTAAAATATAAAGTCTCTTCTGAGATTTCTGGCGATCTTTTAATATATTAACCCCTGTAAAATAAAAAAAAAAAAATCAAACAAACAAATTCCATACTCCCAACGTACACTTTATCATTTCAAAAAGAAAATAGGGGGCATAGTGAAGAAATGTCGGACCAAAGACTAACCAACATTAAGGAGAATATGTCTAGTGTTGAGGGACTGCAGTAGCTTCATCCCTGTGGTTTGGCTGCCTGTAAAATAGATTGCTTTCTTGGGCTGGTCCTACTCCCTGTTTACAGCTCTCCTTAGCAGATATCCCATCGCTCTAGAACCTCTAACATATCGGAGTCTCCAATGCAATCCAGGCTCCATTTTCACAGCTTCTCGAAAAGGCCTTTAGGGGCCTCTTCTGAGCCTCTCTGAGCTTTCATTCAGGGACTGCCCTGCCACATGCTACCTGGCTTCAGTGGCCACAGAGGAAGATTCTACAACTCTTATTTGAGTATCCCTCATGACTCTAAAACCGGATCCATGTGGGTATCTGCCACATTTGGGTAGAACCCTAGCCAGAAGTAGAAAACTCCTTCAAGCCCTTTCTTTCACAAGTAGGAGTTTAGCTGGATGGAATCTTTCTCTGAAGGCACACTTTCCTTTATCACCCTGAGACTCAGACTTCTCCTTGATTGCTTTGTTTCTTTCAGCACGGGCCTTTGGCTCCAGCATTACATTTCTTGGTGCTCTTTTTCTCTTCAAATGATCTATCTAGTATCCCACTTGGCCCACTGTTCTCTTTCATTGCAGATCTACACAAGAGTGATTACTAATAACCATGCAGCAGAGTCAGCACTAGGATGTACTGAAGTCTCTTCCAAATTGTAAATTAGTTCATTATTTTTCAATTTAACCCCAGGGAAATTCTTGGGACAGGGGCAAAACAGAAGTCAAAATATAGTAGTAATGGCCTCTACCCCAGTTGCTGTTAAAGGTCTTGCTTCCCTCTGAAACCTCTTGAGCTGGACCTCCTCCACAATCCATATAGCTCTTAGCACTGTCTTCCAGGTTTCTACTAGGATGCCCCACTAAAGCCTGATTATAGCACCCAACTGCTTTTCTAGGCCAAAGTCCCAAAGTCTTCCATAATCTTCCAAACCCGTCATGGTCAGATCTATCAGAGCAATAGCCCCACCAATTTCTGTAGTAGCTAGTTTTCTTTTGCTGTAACAAAACACCATGACCAAGATAGCTTACAGAAAAGAAAGGTTTAGTTTGACTTGCCTCTAGTGGGATAAGGGTCCATCACCATCGTGGCAGGGAGCTCAGTGGCAGGTAGGCAGGACTAGTGTTAGAGCAGAAGCTGAGAGCTCACATCCTTATCCACAAAAAGGAAGCAGAAAGAGCTAACTTGAAAGGGTATGTATCTTTTGAAATCTGTAAGCATGTCCCCAGTGATATTCTTCTCCTAATAAGTGTATACCTCCCAAGCCTCCACAAACAGCCACCAAATGGGGACCAAACATTCAAACACATGAGCCTATAGAGAACATGTCAATCAAACCACCACACCATCCATCAATCCACATCTACTTTATTCCCTCCTACTAAATGGAAATAAATATTCTGTGCATTCCTTCCTTATAGATTTGTGATGAAGATTAAACTTGAAGAAAGATGAAAACATGCTATCTATTGTAAAGAGGCTCAGCCAGTTCATAAAATGAAACCCTGTATACTTCAAACTGACCTGCTAGATTATTGGAGAAAATTTGTTTTAATGATGTTTTGTGTCAGGGATTTTGCATAGCTCTGTCAATGTTCTTGGCCATGTCTGCATTTGAGGACAGTCAGTTATGGTTTCACTGTATTTTGAACCTGAACCCACACCCTTAGATACACTTAACAGCTTTGGAGAGATAATTTGCAGCTCAGAAACTGAAGACTTCTCAATTCTTTGACACAAAAGCAAAATTACCTTCCCTGTGTTTCCAGAAAATCCTCTTCTCTCTAAGTGGAATATAAAGTATCAAATGCTAACAATAGGATATTAAAAGCCAAATTTGATGCAATTACCCACAGCTTTGCAGAACAGTCCCACACACCACACAACTGCTACCCAATCAAAAGGCCCGTGTCTGTCACCCACTATCCCTGCTACTCATGGAATCAGAATGTCAGGACTGCAAAGGATCTTATGGATTATTCTCCTCCTACTCACTTAGCAAATGGGGGAAATGAGGCAGAGAAATAAGTCTGTGCTGCTGGGTACATCCACTGGCAGACCAATGCCACATTAGAACTCCCTGCGTTATTACTGTTTAGTGCTGCGCTTGGCAGTTGCCCCTGCTCCTGACTTTAGCTGGCAGCAAAGTGGGTTCCTGAGATGGCAAAACAGTGCGCACTCAGTGTTATCTTTTATACCACATACCATCTCTTCTGATGTAATGTAATCTTCCATAAATTTTGATCTTGTGTAAAAACGTTCAGGAAGATTGCACTAAAGTCTTAACTGTTAATTGTGCTGGCATAATAATGTAAGTTGAGAGTATTCCAAACCAGTGACATCACTATACCACCCCTTTCCTGTTCTAAAGCCCCCTACTTCCTTTGCTATTGTGGAGAGGAAATGGTTGTGCCTTCCATGGAATTAGAGGCTCAGCCATTATGAAGGCTTGGCCAATGGTATATGAGCAATCCTTTATTCCTTCTTTTCTTCATTATACTCACATTTTAAAAAAATCTTTGTAGACATATCAACAGATGAGATAAATAAAAATAAAGGGTAATGATGTTAGGGCATATGCTGCGTTATCTAAAGAGTTAATGGCATTTGAAAATTATAGGACGATATATAACCAAGAATGAATCTGAATCCCAAGTGTGTTCAAAGAAAGTGGCAGTCAGAAATAGTTTTATGTTACTATTTTGGAAAGAATGAGTGTGTATTCTCTACAGTAAGAGAAGATGCTAACTAAAGAGAAAAGAACATTATGGGGACATTGCTGTCTAGATTAATGAAAAGCCATACACATATCTCCAAGCAAAGTATACAAAATCTCATGTCTTGAAAGTTGACTGACCATAGCCCCAAGTGGTTCTCTGGCAACTACAGAAGAGTGGCAATACCCAGTTTTTCAAGAAAGTCTCTAGAAATTTCAAATGTGTGGCATAAAGTAGACTTCATTAGAATTCTGAGACATTCATTGTACAAATGAGCAAAAATAACTCAATGTAAGATGTGATCATATTCTAATAGAATAGTTTTTGGTGAAACACTTTAACATATCACCAGGCAAAGCCAGATAGGATGAAGACATGTTGAAGCTTGTGTGTGTTATAGCACGGTGCACTGTTATACTATGTTCTGCCCTGCTGTGTACTTTTCCTTTGCTAACACTAAGCTGAAATGTCTAGATAGTGCCCACTACAGGTTCTTATATTTGATAACAAAGTCATTATTATTAGTCAATAGTGTTAAGGGAGGAACTGATAACTAAAATCTGGTTCCCTAATTGTTTCTTGATTGTGCCAATAAAGATGGCAGAAGCCAATCATTGTTATGAAGGTAAAGAGGTGGAATTTCCTAGGTCCCAGAAGGAAGAGGAGGGAAAGAGAGAAAGGACTTTTCAGGCAGGCTTTGGAGAGAGGAGCATGGACCATGTAAGGTCATGTACTAGAACTTGTGACAACCTCCACCACCAGCAGAATTCTAACATAGGATAGCGATGAGTTTAGAACAATAGATTCTTCACCCAGTGGCTGTGTTATCTGGCTGGTTTTAAAATATTAAGGCTGCCTGGTGTTTTCAATCCATGGGAACTCAGGTGAGCAAGAGAAAGGGCATAGTCTGGGCAGTTATTAGAGCAATGGTGGAGCTAGATGCCTGGTGGTTGTTCCATGTAGAGCAATCCCATCTTCTGGCATTCATGGGGAAAAAATGATCTGCCGGCACCAAGCAAGGAACAAGCTTGGGTTTTTTAAAACTACTCGCAATAGCATATTAGCATTGATAGGAATGAGATCTCTGTGAGTGTATCCACATAAGCAAACTGATTATTTAGTCTGTATATTGTGCTGTTTGTTGTGCCTGAAGAGCTGGGCTCCTTTCAAGGGACATCCCCACAACATGTATTTTGTTCATAGGACAGTGCTCATTATGGAATATGATCTGGAAGATAGAACACACAAGAATCTGTTGGGCTGGGGGAGAGAACACTTAAGGTATCCCATCAGGAGAGATTAGGATTTGGGGTGGGTCTGGAATGTACAGCAGGCTTGTCGGGAAGAAATGTTAGGAGGATAGATTTGGGCTGAACATTAATTATGTTTAAATAGTTAAGGTTGTTCAGGAATAATCATGGCTCGTTTATTGTCGGGAACTCCTAGTTTAGAAGCTAAGCTGCAGCCTATTTGCATGGTGCATCGAGGAGCCTGCTTTGGGTGTGGCTACTCACCATCTCTTGACTCCATTCCAGTACTTGAGCCTTTTTAATCTTCTTCTCCTCCAGGGATGCAGTGGAATGTGGTGGCCAGTGGGAGAGTCGGTGTCACCTCACAGCAACTTCTCCTTTGGTGGCTGCTCAGCCCAGTGATACTTAGGCCCCTGGGACAATGACCTAGAAGACAGCTGTGGCTTGAAACGAAGCCAGTCCTAAGCTGCTACTTGTGTGCATGTGGCTGGCCTGGCACTCTCTTCTCCAAGGCTTTCCAAGAGCATGAGGCAATCCGCACTGGACTTTCCCGCCAGGAATCCAGCAGGCGGTATTTGAGGAATTCAGGGGGAGAGAAGGGCTTCCTCCTTCATTTTCTGTTTCTCAACAGTTCTTCTTCCTGGAGTCTCCACTCTTGCTTGGTGGTCTCTGAAGTCTATGACCTAGTCTCCTTGCTGTTTTCAGTCTGTCCTATAAACGTTTACTGTGTTCAATTTTCAGTTTCCAAACATGCCTTCTTTGAAGTGTCGTCTTACAGATACTGTCAAAACATGTGCCTGTCTCGATCACATTTTTTGCTTGGTCGCATCTACCATAACCGTGTTCAGACACTCCACCCTCTTTCCTTTGCTCTCTTCTCTGCTGGTCCCTTGTTCACTTTCTTTCCTTTGTCTAGGTATAGACATGTATTCTCTTGGCCAACCCTGTACCAGCCACAGAGCTCTGTTTTCTTTTTCCTGTGTTTAGTGGTAATGTTCTCTTCAGGACAGGCTCCATCCATTTGCCATCGGAGACACAAAAGAGAGATCTGTCAGTGGGACATGGTCTCTGCAGAAACCCTGGAAGGAAGTCAGACAACTTCCCCCAGTGCCAGGACCAGATCTATCTCATCTGAGAGATTTTACTTTCCTTTCAGCTTAGAGAGCACACCTAAAGAGCCTTAGACAGGGGTGGTGCCATCACAGGCATCTGTAAAGAGATGCTCAGTCTCTTCTACGAGCTTGTGGTGAAACACACAGTAGCAGCTCGAAACCTCAGAGTATGGCTTTGCTGCTTCCAGTGGACAGAACTGATGGATGCTCACCTTGTGGAGCCTTGATACTCTTTTTATCTTCTAAGGGGAGAAGTACAGAGTCCAGAAATGCTAGTAATGAGAAAACAGTATCTGACTCCAAGTCAGAGGACCCAAATGTCAGCCCAGGCTCTGCTTCTGAAATGCTGTGAGACCATGAACAATGTCTTTCCATCTATGAACTTTACTTTCTACATTGCCAAATTTAACTTGGAGCAGAGGAGTCTTTAAGATTTCTTTCCATTTCTAAGACAATAGGATGCTGCTATTGCCTGCCATCTGCTACCTCAAAAACTCATGGCCCGCCTACCCGTTGGCTTTGTTTCAAAGGAATGGCCCTCCTGATTTGGGCGTTCTAGACTTCTGACTTGATCATCTGTGCCCTTACAGTGAACCTGGTATCTTTCACTCAAAGCAGAGTCCACGGTTTGTCTCAACTACCTGAGAGCAAAGGTTCTCAGAGAGGGAAGCACTGCTTCTCAGAGCCAGGTGAGGTTCAGCTTTCATCTTGACTGTGGTCTGTTCCCACCTCAGGACTATGCTCTGCACCGTTCTCCTGAGCTTCTCATGGAGTGGCACTTGCTATTCCTTTCAGCGCTGACTTTCATTCTGGAACAGAACTTGGCAGGAAAGAGACTTTGGAATGAGGAAGAGAAGATTGCCAAAACCAGTCAAATGCCAAAAAAAAAAAAAAAAAGAATTCTCTACTATGTGACGACTTAAGTTTTCTTGAGCATGAGCCTTGACAAAAGGAAGTAGACCCTGAGAGAGAATTCCTATATGCTGCTGAGGGAAAAAAAAAAGAAAAGAAAAGCTCTGTGCTAAGAAATATTGATGCTGAGATGGTTCGTGTCAAAACTGATCCAATGGAGCAGTTCTCACTGGAGGCCTCTTCTCGTCAACCATGAAGAGAGTTGACAAGAGTTGCATACTGACTCTGTAGCAGGATCAGTCCACTTTGATTTGTAACTCCTTGCTTCCCTGCCATGGCTAGGCTCAGCACTCATTTGGAGGCAAGCAGTGCTTTGAGGCTGGTTCTTTTCTAATACAAGAGATGAGATGCAACCAACCTGCCTCAGCTGACCGTATGCCCACCCCATCAACGAACATGGTGGTGGGTGAGTGGCTTAGGCACCAAGTCAATGATGAACTGGCTGAGTGGATGGAACTAAAAGCCGGATGGTGTGAGCCTCAGGAATGCTTCCATGTACTCCATAACAATTGATGTGGAGAGAAATTATGTTTATGGAAACATTTTGTAAAATATAAAGGGACAGCTCATATATTTGTTATTATTATGGGTATTTTGAATTACTGTAGATGTGCTTGAGCTCTCAAGACCATTTTTTTTCACTAATAAGTGAGGTCAATTTAGAGTGAGCTTTCTGTGTTGGAAACAAAGCCCAAGAGCAGCCCTTGGGTACCAACACGCCCTTGGGTAGTCATCCTTATTATTTTCTCCTCATTGGTTGCTCAGTTCACACATTTATACATCACCCTCCATTTAAAGGGATTTCTTTGTTCTCAAAGGGGCAAATAGAGAAGGAGAGTTTGGGCAAGTTTTGGTAAGAATGACTCTAATTTTATATGTAACTTCATAGTCTCATGAGCTAAGTTCATATACCTGCTTTTCATATAAAAATAAATCTGAAAAAGTTCCCTATACATAAAACTAATTCCCACCTTATAAATAAGATATATACATAATATATATTTATTTAATATATATATATACATATACATTATATATACATATATAATATATATATTATATTAAATGTGGACCAATGTATGAATGGCCAGTTGACAAGAATGTTACATAATGGGATCACTAAGTTATTGAACAAGGATAGACTGATATTTTCTGACCTGAAGATAGTCTATGTCAGCTGCTGTTGACTACAGCATAATGTCATTTTATCTAATACCTTCATTTTGTTTACAGTTTTTCCAAGCGTAGTTACCAATGGGGCTACTTGTATCATTTATAGTTCAATGAAGCCTCTAGTGTAATCAATCTAGAAAGCACATGTGTGCCTGCTGTTGAGAACCTGAAGCTTAAATCTTACGATTTCGAGGGTTGGTGAGATCTGACGATGGTGTTATCTTTGGTGTCATGAACTGGTTGGCTATACCTGTGGTTTATTGAAGCTAATATTTTTAAGGTACTAAGAGCCCTGATTATTACCTTGTTTCCATGGAAAGCATCCTTGGTTTTGTGACAGATCCTTTTGATGCAGTTTCCAGGAATATGTTCTTGGAAAACACAGGGACCTGCATAGGTTTTGTTTTTAAACTGATTAATTATATTTATTGATAAAATATTGACATACTACACATGTTTGTATGACTTCATCTGTACATGTTTAAATAATTTATACATTATGACAAATTTTAAGTCATAAAAGAAATAATTGAGTTTTAAGTATGCAATAAAATGCCAAAGATAGCCCATGTGTGCCAGTACTGTGGAACATCTCTGTAACCCTCAGAACCAGGTCATCCCCTGGAAGCTATTGTCAACTGGAATCAGAAATTTTCTCTCTTCGATATCAATTCTCCTTAAAATAAGCCCAGAAGCTCGGGTCTCTTAAGAAATGTGATTCTACCTGCGTGTCTGCCTGCCTGTCACCTTTATTAAGGCCTCAAGCACTAGGATAGATCTCTTTGACATTGTCACCCTGTGGCCAGCCACAGTGTGGGCATACACCTCAGACATACTAAAGACAGGAACTATAGGGAGTCCTTCCCAGCTGTGTGATCATGACATCTGCTTACATGCTGGACTGAAATGATTAAGCATATGCCTCCTTGCTTAGAGCATGTTCTAAGGGCTGGAGAGATGGCTCAAAGGTTAAGAGCACTGACTGCTCTTCCGGAGGTCCTGAGTTCAAATCCCAGCAACCACATGGTGGCTCATAACAATCTGTCATGAGATCTGATGCCATCTTCTGGTGTGTTTGAAGATAGCTACAGTGTACTTATAAGTTAAGAGAGAGAGAGAACCTAGAACCTGACCAAATCCTTTCAGGACAAGTTATATGTTGATAAAATTTTAGTCCCATCTTTTCTGAATTATGACATTGAAAAGACTTCCACAAACTGGGGCAGAGTGTGGAATAAACCCCAACCCTTCAACTCTTGGGACCTCTACTTTCTGACATACAATGTAGACAATGAGACAATTATCAGGTTTTCAAGTCAGAATCCTTTCTCCATACAAAGAGTTTCCAGAGTCTTATTGCATAAGAGATTCAAGGAGTTCTGTATTTCTGAATTTCCCGTATCTGCTCACTTCAACTCGCACACTAGAAGGACACTTGTCAGGACCACTAAAGCCTAAACTGGGCCTGATGGTGCCTGGTTTCCCTTCATTCTTTGTTTTTCTAAAATAGGGTCCATAGAACTGATGCAGGCACTAGATAAATATATCTAGGTGCCAGTCATTGACCTCGATTCTCATCTCCCCCCCTTACTTATAAAACCTCTCCTTGCAAACTCTACCACCTGGAACTTCCTGGAATAAAAACTTAAGCCAGTACCAAATACGGAGTATATGCTATCTTCAGGTGCAGCTCTAGGTCCTAAAAATGTTCTGTAGGAAGGACCAACCCAGGCTTTTCTGTCCATTCTGAGACTTAATCCTTCTAACAGCATTACAGGGTTCAAAGGAACAGTTTTGAGCAGACAATGTATTAGGATCCTATCAATACTGACCACTGACAATCTTTCTGTTTTGTAAAATAGAAAATAAGCAAGAAGACACAAGTATGTGAATTAGACAGATTTAGATGTTGGTATGAGCTGTAGGGGGGCATAAATAAAAAGCACAGCCTACAGAGGATGATGTGCCACTATTGCCTGGCTCCTGAGGAAGATGCAGATGAGGTCTCTGTGATCAGAGTCAAGAAGTAGTAGGGATGTTATGTAGGACAGCAAGAACAGCAGACACCAATTCCCTGGGGCTGCAGGGATACCAACACAGGCAGCTGGAGTTCAGGGAGTGCGAGACTGTTGCAGGAGGTGGGCTCAGCGAAATGTGTAAAACCTGATGCTAATTCACACACTTAGACTGTGGCTCTTTGTGGACTTTAAGTTAGCTGCTTGCAAATAGGAGGAAAGAGGTTTCCTACTAAAACAACCCATATTTTCAGAAATAAAGGACATCCATTGAGTGTGTAATCAGGAGATATTTTTCATAGCATTTGTTTCTTTGCATGCATCTTGACTGACATTGTTCTTCCACAACTGGCATTACCTTTTATATACAGTGGGACATTAGACCCTAATGTCTGATTCTGCACTGCCGTCACCCCTTTGAAGACTCCTCGTTACACACAAGCCTAGGTCTCCCACTGTTTTCTTGATAAAAATGCTTATGACACACATGTAGTTATTCCTCTTCATCCTGGCAAAGCAAACAAGATAGTCTGGATTACGTCATTTCTCTTTGAAGTTCTTCAGTCAACCTATCGCTCCAGCTACCTATTCCTGGGCATGCCCCACCCCCACTCCCATCTCTCACATGCTGTATCTCAGATGTCACCTTCTACTTAGTTTTTTCCAGCATTCATGACAGCCTTTTTTTTTTTTTTT